>NC_058082.1:520783136-521132087 GCF_014858855.1 Bufo gargarizans | reverse complement strand
TAGAAGGTCATTCAATATCAATTTTACTGCAGGCCAGTGTAGTATAGGCTCCAAACATTAGGCATTCACTGGACAGAAAAGAAGAATTGATAATGTGGCTGGAGGTAAATTAGGAGATCACCGTATAACAATTTTACTGTTGACCTGTTAGATTACAGGCCCCAAAAATGATGCATTTAACGTACATAAATGATCAAGTGATTATATGGCCAGAGGTATATTAGATGGTCAATGGATATCAATTTTACTGCAGGCCAGTGGACTACAGACACCAAAAAATTTTCATTCACCGTACAGAAAAGAACAATTAATTATGTGGCCGGAGGTATATTATACGGTCATTAGATATCAATTTTACTGCAGGCCAGTACAAATAGATGTCAAATTCATATGTTTAAAAGAACGGAAAATAAAAAATTTGATTAAAAACATGGGTAACGAAATCCCCTCTCTTGAAAAAAAAAACAAATGAGAATAGTTGAAATTCGATAACACGTGGTCATCATAGGTGTTGAATTCCTCCCAAACATTAGGCATTCACCGTCCAGAAAAGGCCTTTTATGCTGCTGTATTTACCTAAGACAGGGATCATCATTTGTTCTGGGTAGTGGCAGATATTTGTTGGCTGTCATGAGGAAATTCTAGTAAATGTGCTCGTCACAGGTGTTGAATTCCTCCAAGATCCATGCATTCATTTTTAGAAATGTGAGGTAGTCCACACTGTCGTGAGCTAGGCGAGTGTGCTTATTGGTCATGATTCCCTCTGCTGCGCTGAACGTCCTTTCAGACAGGACACTCGATAAGGTCAAGCCAAGAGTTCCATGGCAAATTGTGCCAGCTCTGTCCACAGGTCAAGCCTGCACACCCAGTAGTCCAGGGGTTCCTCGCTTCTCATATGCGTCCACATCGGTTGTTAATCCGATGTAGTTGGACACCTGTCAGTCGTCTAGGCGTTCCCTAAGGCTGGAACCGGAGGGCGGCTGTCAATGGGTTAGTTGCAAGAAGGATATCCGAAGTGAATCTGAATTGCAGGTAGGGGGAAGATCCTGTGTGTATTAGCAGTGTCATTGTACCGCTAGGACTTGTAGTTCTATACATACAACATTCTGCTGAGCCTCCCAGCAGTCAGACATGTCACTCAGGGCAGCACTTGTATTCACTCCCTTAGCAGAGCAGGGGGAGGGGGAGAGATTGTTTTTATTGCAAGTAAACAAAGGGCCAGAAGAGAACCAGGGAAATGAGGAAATAGATACTTTTTGCCTAAAACTTGCTTAGCTTAGTTATATATCACTGACCATCAGATTTACAGTGCTATAACTTTTTTTTTCATAACTCGGACAACCCCTTTAATCAGGTTTTTTTTAGGGGGGGGCAACTGGTATATCACACCAGTTGCAATTAGTTGTTCCTATGGCGTTTGTCCCTCTATATAGCTACGGTATCTCAGCAGAACCGCACACAAATGTTGCACTATACAAATGCACTATATTGCAATTATATTATAGGTATATCACACCCCTGCCTCAATCAGATTTTTTTGGGGGGGGGGCAGCTGCTATAGCACACCAGTTGCAATTAGTTGTTTTTCAATAGTGTTTGTCCCTCTGTGTAGCTGCAGTATCGTATCAGAACCGCACACAACTGCTGCACAATACAAATGTACTATAATATACTTTCTATGTTAGAAAGTACAGTATATTCTAAGTATATTACACCCCTCACACCTATGAATAGCACACCTATAGCAGTCCTTAAAAGGACTTTTGTGGACCTATTAGCTAGCGTTTGGTGTCCCTAACTGTCTGTCCCTGCTCCCTACAGCAATCTCTCCCTACACTGGCAAAAGACTGAATGTAAAATGGCGGCCAGATCAGGTTTATTTATAGGGTCGGTGTGTCCATGTGCTGAAACGTCTCAATTGGCTTTCCTATCCCACCTGATGGATGTGTCATGGGTCAAAGTTCGGTGCTATGCAAAAAAAATGGCATGTGCAAATATCGCCATATGTTCGCCGAATTGCGAACTAGCAAAGTTCGCCATGAAACGATTATTGGGTGAACCGCAAAGCCATCTCTAATGACCTGATGCGCAATGCTTTCCTACAAAGTTATCTCACAGAAAGTGATAAATTTTGAGAGAGCTCAAGAAAGAGAGCTGCTTTTGTATGCAAAGAAACTTCTGTTATTTGAAGTTTTTCTTAATGGACAATGTCTGATACTAAATCCTCCCTAAACGTAATGATGAGTATTAAGGAAGACGGTCAACTGCGATATCATCTTTTTACAAGAATGTGGAATAGAATACGCTCCAAACTACGCAGACCTAAGGGAAAGTTGGACATAGGGCCTTTCATTGTGGTCTCTGGAGACAACAATAACAACGCTGCTGGAGTTGGAATACTATTCAAAGGAAATAGTTGCCAAATTATTTAATACATACAATTGACTTCAGGGAGAGCTTTATTAGTAAATATCAACTTTAATGGCAGAGAAATCAAATTCCTCAATATATATGCTTCACCTGAACTTCATGAAAGAGCTGAGATGCAACCTTTCTTAGCTGGTCAATCACCAGTGATCATGGCCGGAGACTTTTATTGTCCCCTAAAAGAGGAAGACAGAACTGGTGAGCAAGTAAGAAGAAGGGACAAAATAGTGCAGCAACTTAGAAATAAGATTTTGGACTTTAATTTAATTGACATTTGGAGTAATATAAAGGACAATGACCCAAGATACACATAGAGTAACTCTTTAGTTCAATCAAAACTGGATTATTTCTTAATTTCAAAAGTCCTGAAGCCTGTGATGATGTCCCTGGAGGGTAATATCTTCTCTGATCATGAGTTACTTCTAGCGCAAATTCAAGTAACTGAAGGTGGAAAAGACAAAGGCGTTACAGAGGCTAAATGTGGATCTATTGAATGATGAAGATATAAAGAAGTTATTTGTTAAAAACTACAAGGAATGGACTCATGAAAGGTCTATAATTGTGACTTTGACGTAAGCGGGGAAGGGGGTGGATCAGCAGGTCTGTCTCATCCATAATTTTCTACGCCTCTTTTAGCCGTAGAAAATGGACTAAATGTAAGACAACTCGGAAGCTCTCTTACATTTAGAACCTGCTTAACACTAGTTTCTACAGTTTAGTTTGCTTTCCACTAAAATTCCCAAGTCCTTTTCCATGTCATTGTTACCCAGTGTTTTACCATTTAGTATGTATGAGTGACTTGTATTATTCCTTCCCATGTGCATAACCTTACATGTGTCAGTGTTAAATCTTATCTGCAGCTTTTCTGCCTAAGCCTCCAATCCATCCAGAACTATCTGTAGCAGTAGTAGCAGTATACTGTCCTCTTACATATGAATTACTTTACATAGTTTAGTGTCATCTTCAACAAATGATATTTTACCCTGCAAGATCATTAATAAATATATTTTACAACAGTTGATTTCCTTACCTTTCCTTTCCTGCCTAAGAGATAGGTTTTAGACCACAGTTTCTGAATATATCAGATTGATTAGATTGTATTTCAATTGGGTTTTTTATATATTATTTCTTTAAAGAGGACCTTTTATGGGTCCATACATTATAAACTAACTTTCAGGATATGTAGGGCATGAAGATAGAAGGATTTTCTATCTTCATTTAGCAAGAACTGCGATGACGTCACCGTGCTCACCAGTGGTGAGCGAGATTACTTTATCAAAGGAAGGTCCTGAAAGAAGAAGATGCCAACTGCGCGAACAAGTGGATGAGGTGAGTTATTTTATTTATTTTTTTAACCCCTAATGCCACATTTTAGTAAACATTCTGTATTAAGAATGCTATTATTTTCCCTTATAACCATGTTATAAGGGAAAATAATAAAATCTACAGAACACCTAAACCAAACCTGAACTTCAGTGAAGAAGTCCGGGTTCGGGTTTGGGTACCACAATAATTTTTTTCTCACACGCGTGCAAAACACATTAGAAAAAAATTAGCAATGCAATGCAATCGCAGTCATAACTGACTGAAATTGCGTATGCACTTGCACGATTTTCCCTGATCGCAGATGCAATACATCCGGACCAAATCTGGACACACTCGTCTGCAAGGGGCCTAATTGTTTTTCTGTTCGAATTGATTGGTTCTAACAAATGTGCCTGTGCTAAATGTCGTGGGTGACTGGAGAGAATGGTGTTGATGTATGTTAGATTCTGAACGTGAGGTGTCTTCAGTTGTGAGTGTGTCATGGAAAGTGTCGTGGAAAATGAACAAGTAGGCTGGGAGAGTTATAGTACTGTTGTAATTGTTGTGGTGGTATTGTGAATATAGTTTGTGGGATGTGAAGTGATGTGTTCATTGTGTTGTCTAACGGCTCTGGGTGTGTGTTTGTGAGAAGTGGGGAAATTGGTGTGAAGTTGATGATTTGTGAACTGGTCCCACATGAGGTTGTGTCTGGTCAAAAAAATCCTCTGATAGAACCTGATATTTGTTTGTTTGATGGTGTTTGTGCATTTTTCTCATAGGTGTTATCAGTTTTTGTGGAATTCCACTTTTTTCCATAAGTTATTTTTCTAGTTTGTTGCACTCCGAAGTCAATTTTGCCATGGTCTTTCAGAGGGATTGAAAGATGCATTTGCCTTTCATGAGAGGCCTATTTCCTTGGACTCTGCTATGTCTCAGGCCGTTCGTATTGACAGGCGTCTTAGAGAGAGAGGAGAGATCACTCCTTCCTGTCTTACTCAGTCCCAGGACAGTGCAGCGGTCTCATTCTGTGCGCAGGGGTCTCGGTCGCTGTCAGCCCCTTTTGAGCAGGAGCCCATGCAGCTGGGGTTGATTGCTTCTGACAATAGAAGATTCAGCTCGCATGGGAGGGTTTGTTTTTGTTGTGGAGGTATAAATCATTTGGCAAATGTTTGTCCCTCTAGGAGATTCAGGCAGTTTTCTCGGAGTAATAAAGAAACTAACAGGAAAAAATCTTTTAAAAATTTTCCGTCTGTTACTATTGGCAGGGTTGAGGCGGAAATTGAAGGTTTTCTGTTTGCTTGTAGTTCCCGTTTTGTCCTGCCTGCTAGGGTGGCGCTAGAGAGCAAGAGCATTTTTTGTGAGATTTTTGTGGATAGTGGAGCAGCGGTCAATCTCATTGATAGTCAATTTGCAATGACTCATGGTTTTCAGGTGTGCACTTTGGGAAAGGATATTCCTGTTTTTGCTATTGATTCCGCTCCACTTTCTCAGAAATCATTAAAGGGCATAGTTCACAATATTCCTTTTAATTGTGAGTGATGCTCATGTTGAGGATGTGTCATGTTTCGTCCTTAGCGGTTTGCCTACTCCTCTAGTGTTGGGGCTACCCTGGCTCACCAAACATAATCCCACCATTGATTGGCAAGCGAGGCAAATAAATGGTTGGAGTGACTTTTGCAGAGAGAATTGCCTCACGACATCTGTTTCTGAGGTTGCTACTAAGACTGTACCATCTTTTCTCTCTGAATTTTCGGATGTCTTCTCTGAGAGTGGAGTTCAGGATTTGCCCCCGCACAGGGAGTACTATTGCCCTATTAATCTCATCCCAGGCGCAAAGCTGCCTAAATCTCGTTTATACAATCTTTCCCAACCTGAAAGGATCGCTATGCATGCTTATATCTCTGAGAGTCTGAGAAAAGGACACATAAAGACCCTCAAAGTCACCTGTTGCCGCTGGTTTTTTCTTTGTTAAGAAAAAAGATTGTTCTTTAAGACCTTGTCTGGATTTCAGGGAGCTGAACAGTGTCACTATTCGTGACCCTTATCCGCTTCCTCTAATCCCGGACCTGTTTAACCACTTCAGCCCCGCTAGGTGAAACCCCCTTCATGACCAGAGCACTTTTTACACTTCGGCACTACACTCCTTTCACCGTTTATCGCTCGGTCATGCAACTTACCACCCAAATGAATTTTACCTCCTTTTCTTCTCACTAATGGAGCTTTCATTTGGTGGTATTTTATTGCTGCTGACATTTTTACTTTTTTTGTTATTAATCAAAATGTAACGATTTTTTTGCAAAAAAATGACATTTTTCACTTTCAGCTGTAAAATTTTGCAAAAAAACCGACATCCATATATAAATTTTTCACCAAATTTATTGTTCTACATGTCTTTGATAAAAAAAAATGTTTGGGCAAAAAAAAAAAAATGGTTTGGGTAAAAGTTATAGCGTTTACAAACTATGGTACAAAAATGTGAATTTCCGCTTTTTGAAACAGCTCTGATTTTCTGAGCACCTGTCATGATTCCTGAGGTTCTACAATGCCCAAACAGTAGAAAACCCCACAAATGACCCCATTTCGGAAAGTAGACACCCTAAGGTATTCGCTGATGGGCATAGTGAGTTCATAGAACTTTTTATTTTTTGTCACAAGTTAGCGGAAAATGATGATGATTTTTTATTTTATTTTTTTCTTACAAAGTCTCATATTCCGCTAACTTGTGACAAAAAATAAAAAATTCTAGGAACTCACCATGCCCCTCACAGAATACCTTGGGGTGTCTTATTTCCAAAATGGGGTCACTTGTGGCGTAGTTATACTGCCCTGGCAATTTAGGGGCCCTAATGTGTGAGAAGAACTTTGCAATTAAAATGTGTAACAAATGACCGGTGAAATCCGAAAGGTGCACTTTGGAATATGTGCCCCTTTGCCCACCTTGGCATCAAAAAAGTGTCACACATCTGGTATCGCCGTACTCAGGAGAAGTTGGGGAATGTGTTTTGGGGTGTCATTTTACATATACCCATGCTGGGTGAGAGAAATATCTTGGCAAAAGACAACTTTTCCCATTTTTTTATACAAAGTTGGCATTTGACCAAGATATTTATCTCACCCAGCATGGGTATATGTAAAATGACACCCCAAAACACATTCCCCAACTTCTCCTGAGTACGGTGATACCAGATGTGTCACACTTTTTTGCTGCCAAGGTGGTCAAAGGGGCACATATTCCAAAGTGCACCTTTCGGGTTTCGCAGGCCATTTTTTACACATTTTGATTGCAAGGTACTTCTCACACATTTGGGCCCCTAAATTGCCAGGGCAGTATAACTACGCCACAAGTGACCCCATTTTGGAAAGAAGACACTCCAAGGTATTCCATGAGGGGCATGGCGAGTTCCTAGAATTTTTTTTTTTTTGTCACAAGTTAGCGGAAAATTATGATTTTTTTTTTCTTCTCTTTTTTCCTTACAAAGTCTCATATTCCACTAACTTGCGACAAAAAATAAAAAATTCTAGGAACTCGCCATGCCCCTCACGGAATACCTTGGGGTGTCTTCTTTCCAAAATGGGGTCACTTGTGGCGTAGTTATACTGCCCTGGCAATTTAGGGGCCCATATGTGTGAGAAGTACTTTGCCATCAAAATCTGGAAAAAATAACCGGTGAAATCCGAAAGGTGCACTTTGGAATATGTGCCCCTTTGCCCACCTTGGCATCAAAAAAGTGTCACACATCTGGTATCGCCGTACTCAGGAGAAGTTGGGGAATGTGTTTTGGGGTGTCATTTTACATATACCCATGCTGGGTGAGAGAAATATCTTGGCAAAAGACAACTTTTCCCATTTTTTTACACAAAGTTGGCATTTGACCAAGATATTTATCTCACCCAGCATGGGTATATGTAAAATGACACCCCAAAACACATTCCCCAACTTCTCCTGAGTACGGTGATACCAGATGTGTGACACTTTTTTGCAGCCTAGATGCGCAAAGGTGCCCACATTCCTTTTAGGAGGGCATTTTTAGACATTTGGATCCCAGACTTCTTCTCACGCTTTAGGGCCCCTAAAAAGCCAGGGCAGTATAAATACCCCACATGTGACCCCACTTTGGAAAGAAGACACCCCAAGGTATCCAATGAGGGGCCTGGCAAGTTCATAGAAATTTTATTTTTTTCGCATAAGTTAGCGGAAATTGATTTTTTTTTTTTTTTTTTCTCACAAAGTCTCACTTTCCGCTAACTTAGGACAAAAATTTAAATCTTTCATGGACTCAATATGCCCCTCAGCAAATACCTTGGGGTGTCTTCTTTCCAAAATGGGGTCAGTTGAGGGATGTTTGTACTGCCCTGGCATTTGAGGGTCTCCGCAATCATTACATGTATGGCCAGCATTAGGAGTTTCTGCTATTCTCCTTATATTGAGCATACAGGTAATGAGATTTTTTTTTCCGTTCAGCCCTATGGGCTGAAAGAAAAAAATGAACGGCACAGATTTCTTCATTCGCATTGATCAATGTGGATGAAAAAATCTCTGCCAAAAAAAAAAATGGAGGGGAAAGGCGTCTGCCAGGACATAGGAGCTCCGCCCTACATCCATACCCACTTAGCTCGTATGCCCTGGCAAACCAGATTTCTCCATTCGCATCAATCGATGTGGATGAATAAATCATTGCCGGGATTTTTTATTTTTTTTATATATATACAAAGTGTTTGCCAAAGCATAGGAACGCCGCCTCCTCCTCAGCTCGTATGCCTCGGCAAACGTATCTGTCACTGCAGAGGAGAAAATCCCGTCTTGCAGCGCCGCATACACCGACTTGCGTGTAATCTGACAGCAGCACAATGCTTCTGTCAGAATGCACATCGGTGCTGCAGCTAGTAGATCGGTTGGTCCACCTGGAAGGTAAAAAGACAAAAAAAAAAAAAAAAGAAAAAACCAGGCCACAACGCAATAATTTTATTAACTTTGGAACAGAACATGTAACTTTAACTTTTTGAACTAAACATTAACGTGTTTGCTTACTGGTGTTTTTTTTTTTTTTTTCACCTTTATAGAACAAACCTCTCCTTCCCCATGGGTCAATGTGCAAAGCGCAAATCGCCCAAAGATGTGGCGAAGTGCGTTATGCACTTTGTCCCATGTGAAAGGAGACGTTTGCAGCAGCTGTGAGTGAATGGGCCCTAATAGCCCTGTGTGCCTATCCTGGTGAGATGATCCATATGCTAATAGTGTACCTGTGAGTGGTACTTCCGGAAACACTCTCCAAAGCATAGGGCAGGGTGGTCCGGACAGTCAGGACAGAAATAGCGGGTGTCACGCCTTATTCCACTCCTACTACAGACAAGACATTTTTTTCGGGGTGGCGGACGGTTTGAGGTACCAGGAACGACACTGGGGAAGTGTCGCTCGTGTAGACGGCTAACTACACTGGTGGATGGGGCCACGGAACCTCCTGGATACAGGAGGTTCGCGATGATCTCTTCCTGAAATTTGAGGAAGGATCCAGTTCTCCCAGCCTTACTGTAGAGAACAAAACTATTGTACAGAGCCAATTGAATTAAATATACAGACACCTTCTTATACCAGCGTCTGGTGCGTCGGGAAACTAAATACGGAGCCAACATCTGGTCATTGAAGTCGACCCCTGGAGGTTATAGTCGTGGACTGAGAGGGGCTTTTCAATGACACGGGTTGCTCGCTCAATATGGATTGTCGTGTCTGCGTGAATGGAGGAGAGCATGTAAACGTCACGCTTGTCTCTCCATTTCACCGCTAACAGTTCTTCGTTACACAGTGCGGCCCTCTGCCCCCTTGCAAGACGGGTGGTAACGAGCCGTTGGGGGAAGCCCGCGCGACTAGTTCGCGCGGTACCACAGGCGCCAATCCGTTCTAGAAACAAATGCCTAAAGAGGGCCACACTTGTGTAAAAATTGTCCACATAAAGATGGTACCCCTTGCCGAATAAGGGTGACACCAAGTCCCAAACTGTCTTCCCACTGCTCCCCAGGTAGTCAGGGCAACCGACCGGCTCCAGGGTCTGATCTTTTCCCTCATAGATCCGAAATTTGTGGGTATAGCCTGTGGCCCTTTCACAGAGCTTATACAATTTGACCCCATACCGGGCGCGCTTGCTTGGGATGTATTGTTTGAAGCCAAGGCGCCCGGTAAAATGTATTAGGGACTCGTCTATGCAGATGTTTTGCTCTGGGGTATAAATATCTGCAAATTTCAGGTTGAAATGGTCTATGAGGGGCCGAATTTTGTGGAGCCGGTCAAAAGCAGGGTGGCCTCTGGGACGGGAGGTGCTGTTATCACTAAAGTGCAGGAAACGCAGGATGGTCTCAAATCGTGTCCTGGACATAGCAGCAGAGAACATGGGCATGTGATGAATTGGGTTCGTGGACCAATATGACCGCAATTCATGCTTTTTTGTCAGGCCCATGTTGAGGAGGAGGCCCAGAAAAGTTTTAATTTCGGAAACTTGGACTGGTTTCCACCGGAAAGACTGGGCATAAGAGCTTCCCGGGTTAGCGGTTATAAATTGTGTGGCATATCTGTTTGTTTCGGCCACAACTAAGTCTAAAAGCTCCGCAGTCAAGAACAGCTCAAAAAATCCCAGGGCCGAACCGATCTGAGCTGTCTCAACCCGAACTCCAGACTGGGCAGTTGGGCGAGCACCAGAAGGGCAGTTGAAGCTGGTACGGTGGCACGTGCAGTAGTGACCCCGTCGCAGCCACCGCAAAGACGTGCCCGTAGAGCCCCTAGAATCCCAGAGGTGCTGGCAAACCCTGATTGGCAGTCCCCAACTTCCGCCGCACCCGTAGTTTTCCGACTGGGTCAGAAGCCTGTAGGCCTCTTCAGAAGAATACCCCCTGTTAGACATGTGGGCAACTAAATTTAGGGGTATTCCCTGAGATTTTTTTATCGCCGCAGTGCGTGTAAAGTGAATGTGCAGTGATCAAAAAAAAAAAATGTTTTTGTCACTGCGGTGGGGCGGGCGTGGGCGAATGCACGTGTGGGCGACCGATCAGGCCTGATCGGGCAAACACTGCGTTTTGGGTGGAGGGCGAACTAAAGTGACACTAGTACTATTATAGATCTGACCGTGATCAGTTTTGATCACTTTCAGATACTATAAAAGTACAAATGCTGATTAGCGATACGCTAATCAGCGAATAACGGACTGCGGAGCGGTGGGCTGGGCGCTAACTGATCGCTAACTACCTAACCAAGGGACCTAAACTATACCTAAAACCTAACGGTCAATACCAGTGAAAAAAAAAAAAAGTGACAGTTTGCACTGATCACTTTTTTTCCTTTTCACTAGTGATTGACAGGGGCAAGAAGGGGTGATCAAAGGGTTAATTGGGTGCTGGGAGGTGATCTGGGGGCTAAGTGTACTTTAGTGGGTACTCACAGTGATGATGTGCTCCTCTGCTCCTCTCCTGGAACCAACCGACCAAAAGAAGGAGCAGAGGAGCACAGCAGCCATATAACCCCATCATATTTACTAATATGTGGGGTTAAATGGCTGCTGATTGGATTTTTTGAAAATCATCAACCTGCCAGCCAAAGATCGTGGCCGGCAGGTTGATGACGAACTTCTTCTTTGAATTTTGCCGGCCCGCCATGCGCATGCGCGGGCCGGCATACCCGGAAATCTCGCGTCTCGCGAGAGGACGCACCGGCGCATCCACCCAGAGCAGCACGACCGCCGCGAAGACGCAATCCTGCGTACGGCGGTCGTGAGGAGGTTAACCAGGTTGTTGGGGCTAAAGTCTTTTCCAAATTAGATCTAAGAGGGGCATACAACCTGGTCAGGGTCAGAGAAGGAGACAAATGGAAGACGGCCTTCAATACCCCTGAGGGCCATTTAGAAAATGTGGTTATGCCTTTTGGTTTGATGAATGCCCCAGCCGTTTTTCAGCATTTCGTGAACAGCATTTTTTATCATTTGATGGGAAAATTTGTATTAGTGTATTTGGATGACATTTTGATTTTTTCTCCTGATTTCAAAACTCATAAGGAACATTTACGTCAGGTCTTGCTCATTCTGCGGGAGAATAAATTATATGCGAAACTGGAAAAATGTGTGTTTGCAGTTCCAGAAATTCAATTTCTGGGGTTTCTTCTCTCCGCTTCGGGTTTTTGCATGGACCCCGAGAAGGTCCGCGCTGTGCTTGAGTGGGAGCTTCCTGAGAATCAGAAGGCGCTGATGCGTTTTTTGGGCTTTGCCAATTATTACGGGAAGTTTATTTTGAATTATTCCTCTATTGTTAAACCACTCACTGATATGACCAGAAAGGGGGTAGATTTTTCTTCTTGGTCGGTAGAGGCGCGTAAGGCTTTTTCTAATATCAAGGAGAGTTTTGCTTCCGCTCCCATCTTGGTGCAACCTGATATTTCTTTACCCTTCATAGTTGAGGTTGATGCTTCTGAGGTGGGTGTGGGTGCGGTCTTGTCTCAGGGTTCCTCTCCTGCCAAATGGAGACCGTGTGCCTTTTTCTCGAAAAAACTCTCCTCCGCAGAGAGAAATTACGATGTGGGAGATAGGGAATTGTTGGCCATCAAGTTGGCTTTTGAGGAATGGCGCCATTGGCTGGAGGGAGCCAGACACCCTATTACCGTGTTTACTGACCATAAAAATCTGGCCTACTTGGAGTCAGCCAAGCGTCTGAACCTGAGACAGGCCAGATGGTCTTTGTTCTTTTCAAGATTTAATTTTGTTGTCACGTTCCGCCCTGGAGTTAAGAATGTGAAGGCAGATGCCCTGTCACGTTGTTTTCCGGGAGGCGGGAATTTTGAAGACCCGGGTCCCATTTTGGCTGAAGGTATGGTGGTCTCTGCTCTTTTTTCTGAATTGGAGGCAGAGGTGCAGGCAGCCCAGTCGGAGGCTCCTGATCTTTGTCCTCCTGGGAGGTTGTTTGTGCCTCTCGCTTTAAGACACAAGATTTTTAAGGAACACCACGATACGGTCCTTGCTGGGCACCCGGGGGCAAGAGCCACACTGGATCTCATCGCTCGGAGATTCTGGTGGCCTGCGCTTCGTAAGTCGGTTGAGGGTTTTGTGGCAGCCTGCGAGACGTGCGCTCGTGCCAAAGTCCCTCATTCACGGCCATCAGGTCCTCTCCTTCCCTTACCCATTCCTTCCCGTCCTTGGACACATCTGTCCATGGACTTCATAACGGACCTGCCTCGTTCCTCGGGGAAGACTTTGATTCTGGTGATGGTGGACCGTTTTAGCAAAATGGTGCATTTCATCCCTTTTCCTGGTTTGCCCAATGCTAAGACGCTGGCGCAGGCATTTATTGATCACATTGTCAAATTGCACGGTATTCCTTCAGACATAGTCTCTGATAGGGGCACACAGTTTGTTTTCAGATTCTGGAAGGCTTTCTGTTCTCGCTTGGGGGTTCGGTTGTCATTCTCTTCTGCTTTCCACCCGCAGTCGAATGGCCAGACAGAGCGCGTCAATCAGAATCTGGAGACATATCTGCGCTGTTTTGTGGCGGAGAATCAAGAGGATTGGTGTTCTTTTTTGTCCCTTGCTAAGTTTGCTTTAAATAACCGTTGTCAGGAGTCCTCTGATAAGTCACCATTTTTTGGTGCATATGGGTTTCATCCGCAGTTTGGGACTTTCTCGGGAGAGGGGTCTTCTGGTTTACCTGATGAGGACAGATTCTCCTTATCTTTGTCATCTATTTGGCAAAAGATTCAGGATAATCTAAAAAGCATGAGTGAGAGATATATGCGTGTGGCAGATAAGAGACGTAGTGCTTGGTCTGGACCTGAATGTTGGTGATCTGGTGTGGTTGTCTACCAAGAATATCAAATTGAAGGTTCCCTCCTGGAAGTTGGGTCCTAGGTTTATTGGGCCTTACAAAATCCTGTCTGTCATCAATCCTGTTGCCTACCGTCTTGATCTTCCTCAGACTTGGAAGATCCATAATGTTTTTCATAAGTCCTTATTGAAACCTTATGTTCAACCCATTGTACCCTCGCCTTTGCCTCCTCCTCCGATTATGGTTGATGGGAATCTTGAATTTCAGGTCTCTAGGATTGTGGATTCTCGTCTTGTCCGCGGTTCTCTTCAGTACCTGTTCATTGGGAGGGTTATGGTCCTGAGGAGAGGATGTGGGTCCCAGGGACGGACATTAAGGCCTCTCGTCTCATCAGGGCTTTCCATAGGTCCCATCCTGAGAAGGTGGGTTCTGAGTGTCCGGAGTCCACTCGTAGAGGGAGGGGTACTGTCACAACCAGACAGCTGAGAAGCTCTGACAGAGGCCTTTCAGAACCTCCTCCTTGAGTTTTCTTTGTTGTGGTATTCAGTTCCTCATCTCGTTAGCCTCTCTCAGCTGTCATATAGTTGGACTGATTGCTTCCCTTTAAATTCCTCCCCATAATGCTTTACTGGGCGGCTTATACTTCTTCCTGGAGTGTGTGTGCATGCTGATCCTGTTTCCCAGTCTGCTACAAAGTTAAGTGCTGTACATTTATCTGTTATTTTCTGTTTGCTGGATCCCAGGTGACCCTGACTCCCTCCGTGTCTGGTGTAGGGAGCCGGTGGTCGTGTCCCCTCACTATTGTAGGGTGTTCAGGGGTTATATAGTCGAGGTACGTGGATATGCAACCATCCACCTTTGGGATCTTTGCATAGGCTGAGCAGCCAGGGAAAGTGCTAGGTCTTGTGCAGGGGTCTCCCTTTTGGTTCCTTAGCTTTGGATCCAGTGAGTCATATATGCATATTGCATTGTCTTGTTTCCTGTACACCGTCCGTGATATTATATGCATGTTGCATTGTCTTGTTTCCTGTACACCGTCCGTGACAAAAACACTCGGTAACACTGACATGGAAAAAGAACAGCATACTAAGCTGCAAAAAACAGTGTCAGGCAGCTGCTGCTTTTAAGGCTAATAAGATAATGGGTTGCATCAAAAGGGGCATAGATGCCCGTGATGAGAACATAGTCCTACCACTTTACAAATCATTAGTCAGACCACAGGACCTGGGAGTCGGATCAGGGTGCTGAGGAGGAGGCAACATCAGAGTAGGAGGGTGATGGTGGCAGCAATAAAAAACAGAGGCCACGTACCTCCCAAAGAACAGCCAGGGTCATGTCGGCTTTAGTATCTGGTGATACCTCTGATGCAGTGGGTGAATTAGGCCCAAAATGTGCCATATCTAAGTCCAGCTTGTCTGCCTCTACCCCTGCTTGATTATCTCCCACCTGGCAGTTTTTCTTCACACTGTTGGAAGACAAAAGCATGCCTTGAACAAGCTGTGCAATAGCAAAATAAAACATGGGCAGATAAACACAAACATAGGCACCACAGCTCAATTAAACCACCTGAAGCAACATCACCCCATCCCATGGGCAAACAGAGGTGGAAGCCAGCCATCGCGGCAGAAGTTCCCTCCTTCTCAGAGTCCAGCTTGCAGCAGCCAGGCCGTATACAGGAACACTATGATGTCTTTAATCTCATAATCTTGCCTTTCTGCTTCTCATACTACTTCACCCCATCGTCAGCCATTGATAAAAGAATGCTTGTTGAGGTTCAACTCTACATGCCCAGCAATCCGCTGGTGCTCAAGTTTGATTCCCACCTGGCCAAGTTTCTATTGGTGCAGTTGCAGCCTTACCATTTAGTTGAGTCTGCAGCCTTTAGGGAGTTATTGACGCACACTCAGCCTCATTGGAAGGTTCCTAGACAACATTATTTCTCCCAAAAAGCCATCCCTGCCTTGCACGATCACATGGCGAACAACGTGCGCTGCTCATTGTTCGTCAAAGTTCACCCCACGGTGGACACCTGGAGTAGCTCTTACAGGCAATGACTGTGCATGTCTTTCACAACCCACTGGGCCAATGTTTTTTTTCTGGCAGCGGTAAGGCAGCACCCAGACAATAAGGCCAGGACCTCCCCACAATTGTCAGCCAGGCTCCCATAATGGGTACTTATGCACCTCCTCCATGGACATGTTCCCATCGCCAAAAGCAGCTGGGCATAGGGTAGCTCGCAATAACCATGCTTTTTATCACATTGTGTCAGGTGAAGCGTTGCCACACCGTGTTGGAGATGATCAGTCTGGGAGAGAGTAGCTACACTGGAGAGCAGTTGCTCAAGTATATCAAGCAGCAAACATCCTGCTGGCTGTCACTCACTGACTCCAAATTGGCAAGGTGGTCAGCAACAATGGGTGCAACAGTGTGGCTTTCCTGAACCTGGGTGAAATAAAACATTCTCCAATCATGGCACATGTTATCAACGTAGTGGTGCAGCACTTTCTAAATAAGTACACTGGCATGTGCAAGATTCTGGCTAAGTCCAAAACACTGTCCAAGCACTTCAGCCACTCTTACATGGTGAGGAACAATCACCTGGACTTGCAGCAACAGAACGGACTGCCTCTACACTACTTAAACTGCAACGTGTCAACTTGCTGGTATTTAACATTGCAAATGCTCAAGCATCTGTACAAGCAGCGAAGAGTTGTGAACGATTTTGTCATGCACCAGAGAGCCTCAGCAGCAGGGAGCATTTGTTGCTTCAAGGTCAGGCAGTGACATCTCATCCAAGATGTTTATCAGGTGCTCAAGCCCTTGGAAGAGACCACAAAGTTTGTCAGCAGGGACAAATATGGCATGAACAAAGTCATCCCTCTCATATGTATCTTAGGACAGAAGTTGATGCTCATGCAGCAAGAGAACAAAGCAGAAGAAAGGCGGCTGATGCATCTTGCTGTCAACCCTTTAGCTGTTGGGGACACACAAAGGTAATCTGTCATGGAAAAGGAGGATGACAAAGATGAAGATGAGTACAGTAGCTGTCACTGCAAGCGGAGGAGGAGGAGTTGGAAGTGGAGGAGCAAGAGGACGATGATGACAATGACATCGGCCAAGACACCCAGTGCCTTCTCAGTGTAAGGTGGAGCCAGAAAGAAGTGGCTCTTCGGGAATGCTGGCCAGAATGGCCACTTGTATGCTGGGTTGATTACGCAGTGACAGGTGTATTGTTGACATGCAGTCTGATAATTAATGGCTAGCCATGCTTTTAGACCTTCACTATCAAGGCAAAATGGGGGAATGTTTTCCTCTGGCAGAAAGGGAGGACAAATAATATTACCCCCAAGAAACACTGTGTACGCAGCATGTGGCTTTGGATGTGTTGTGACACCCAAATGGACCAATTTGTCCTTCGCCAGTGTACAAAACATCACTTTTGTCAAAATGAACCAAACATGGATTCAGGAGTATTTTCTCACTCCTCCTGGCTGATTACAATGCATAGAGCTCGCCCACCTCACCTTGCTGGCGGTGCCCCATCCTGCTACTGTTGCTTTCTGTCTACCTATAATTACATTCTGTATGGCTGTGGCGGCGTCCTGCCACGAATGCCTCTCAATCGTCAGTTTATGTATATTCAGTTACCACACGGTTGAAATTTTAAGATTCTGTCATTGCTTACAGATCAAAATAACTAAGTGCAGTATTTTTGGGGTATGGGGTTGTTAAATTTCTTTAATGCGCAGCATAAATGTACATGACTATTGATTCAATATTGACATTTTCTCTCAGTCAAGGCAATGCTGGGGCTTGCATCATGCCAAAAGTACTAATGCCTGAGGGTCAGTTTCTGTGTACTCACTTTTAACATGGTTGCAATTTATACTTTTATTTTAGGTGGGGAGGGGGTAAATATCTTTAAGGTGCAGCATAAATGTATGATATTACTGCATCAATATCAACATTTTACTATAGTTATAGTTAAGGCAATCCTGGGACCTGCATCATGCCACTGACACTAATGCCTGAGGGTCAGTTTCCATGTACTCACTTTCCACATGGCTAAAAGTTAAAAAAATATATATATATATTGTGGAGGTGGTTAACACAGTTGACATGATAAAACTTCGGGGGGAGTTAAAATAGTTTAAATTTGCAAATTTATTTATGTATTTTTTTCCTTTTTGGGGGGGAGGGTAAATTTCATGAGGCGGCATATGTATGTCATTACCATATTAATACAGAAATTTTCTCACAGTTCAGCCAGGTTGAATGTAATCAATAGACTACCCTTGCTGCTGGTGCCCCATCTATCCTCTCTTGCTGTCTGTCTGTCTGCCTACCTACCATCACTTTGTGTACAGCTGCTGCAGGCTGCTGCCTGCATCATGCTACTTATGCCCCTTTCCAACCGTTACACTCTGAACGCCTGCTGCTGCAGCCTCCTTTATGCCACTAGTGCTACTTGTCAGCCATCACGTTACCCAAACACACTTTTTTGTTATCTCATAACACTGTGTGTTTAAACACCATTTGCAGCCCCCTTCCCGATAAGAGACAATTTTTGGAAGCTTTGGAATATGGAAAAGCATGAGACATGTACCAGCACAGTGTCTTTTTAAACACACTGCATGATAACACCATCAAATGTGCGTTTACCCATAGCTATGTATGTCCGTGTCACTCAGGCATCATTGACTATTGCTGTCATTGTGTTCCAGAGTTTGGAGAGGGGGAGATGTTGGAGGGGGACAAAAAGCAACTTCAGTTTGGCCCAAATCAATTCAGGTCCAAATCTAACTTTAAAAAAAAATGGTGTACTGGACCCGAAACAAATCTCAACTGATTCGTTCATCTCTAGAACCATCCATACTGTTCCCTAAAAAAGCAGATTTCTGGGAGTCCCACTCAGTAGTATTTAGTTTATACACCACCAGATATAATTTCCCCTCAGTCATATCCTCTTTACATATAATGCCCCCTAGAAGTGGCCTGTTTACATTTAATGCCTCTCAGTAGTGATCTCATTATATATATAATGCCACCCAGTAGTGACCACTTTGCAATTAATGCTCTCTGTATATTTAATGTCCAAACCCCTCCCCCATTGTGCCCCCAGTAGTGTCCACAAAAAAAAAAAATCTCACCTCACTCTGGTCTCCTGCCCAGTCTGCCTGCCTCAAGGCACAAGTGGTTGTAAATGCCATCTAAACCTTCTGCACTGGGTCTCTGGTGGTATGATGACCATGTTATGCTATCTGTCACCTGGTACAGCAGGTCATGATGATGTCATCATGACCATCCTGCATCGTACCACTGCCTCACATGCCTCAGGCCAAGTGGCCTTCAAACTATGAGGCTGAACAGTGGGTCATAGGAGACAATAGTTCTCGTCCACACTCCCTGCAGACTGGTATCAGTCAATTTAATGCCCAGTATTGGTTCACAGCCTGGTGGTTGAGTATGTTTTAAAGGTTTAAATAGGACTAAATGGAAGGGGTCACTATATGAAATTAGTTTCGAGGAAGATCATAAGCAATGTCAGAAAAAATTACTGAAAGTTTAGTAGATGCTTGGAAACAATTGCCAGTAGAAGAGGTTGGAAAATCCACACAACGACTCGAAAAAACGCCCCCTCCTCCTGCTGATTGACAGGGCCAGGGAGTGCTCTCCTCCTCTGACTGGCAATTCAAATCCCGCGCCTGCACCTCATTCGGCGCAGGCTCTCTGAGAGAAGGACGCTCGCTTCCTCAGCACTCCCTCAGTGCGCCTGCGCCGATGACGTCACCTCTAAACCCGAAAGAGAAGACGTCATTGGCGCAGGTGCACTGAGGAAGTGCTGAGGAAGTGAGCGTCCTTCTCTCAGAGCGCCTGCGCCGAATGAGGTGCAGGCGCGGGATTTGAATTGCAGACAGGGCCAGCCAGAGGAGGAGAGCGCTCGCTGGCCCTGTCAATCAGCAGGAGGAGGGGGCGTTTTTTTCACAGGAGGATGCAGCGGCTACCAGCAAGTAGAAGACACCCTACTTGCTGGTAGTGAAGTCATTTGCATATTTTAAAAGATCAATTTTTTTAGTGAAAACAAGGCACAGAACAAGGTAAGAGCACTATATAGGGAATAATCGTCCAATAAGGATTTTAATATGCCCAAAAATGAAAAATGAGTTTTGGGGGTGACAGAAGCCCTTTAAATGTGATAGATAAAAAAATAGTTATCCTAAGATAAAAATTAAAAGAAACAATGTAAGGTCAGAGTAGATGGACCACGTGGTCTTTTATCTGTCATCAGTCTTTTAGATATTTATTATCGACTTACCAGACAGCAAAATAATTACTACAACTCATACCAGTGCTGTATAGTTCAGACTTCAGCTGTGATCAAGTAGAGAGCAGTGGGGAATCTTTGTAAAGGTGGTATTCACACAAATAAAAAAAATTGGCAATGTGAAAGGAGCTGGTCACAGCAGGAATAATTGATGGCTTAAAAAAAGATGCTTTCCTACAATAAAAAAAAATCAATGCTCATGGAAATGTATAAAATTCAGGTGTCCCACAACTCTTCCTTTTACCCACATCTTCCACTATCATGATGGACGTATGTCTTTTTTTCAACTGTATGTAAATGGCTGTGCCCCAGATCTGAATTTCTGTTTATTTAATCTTTTTTTTTCTCAATAACCTTAAAATTTTTCACTTACAATCTCTAGAAATGTAACTAGAAAATGCTGGTGATTATATTTTTCTATTTTATATTGTTAAGTACATTTATGAATTTTAGAGTCATATCTCTTAAAGACTAAAAATTATTTCAGTGTTTGATTACTAGCAGAGTGAAAGAGGCTAAATAATATTTGTGTAAAGATTTAGGCAGTATCCTTAAGCATCTTTAACTTAGCCATCATTCATTTATTAATGATTTCTCTAGGATAGAAAAATATGTGTCCGGGTTTAAATATCTCCAGAGAGATAAATCAATGGGGCAGATGTTCTCAAAAACTTGTGTATCATCACATGTATTAACTGCTTTACATCACATGTATTAACTGTTTACACAGTTTTTTAATCTTGTACGCCATACACAATAAGGGTGTGTGATTTTGTTGTAAAGGGGTGTGTCTTAAATGTGCCTCCATGTACAAAAATGCACCAAAATATTGGCCTCTCCAATTTGGTGCAACCAGAGCCTATTCTAAATGTAAGACAACTTCTGAGCTGTCTTACATTTAGACTATTTTCTACACCTAAAACAGGCGTAGAAAATGTTCAATGAGACAGGCCTACTGGCCAATCCCCTCCTGGCCTTTTCCATACCCACTATTTTAGACCTGGTTTGAGCAGGGAAAAGTCACAGATAGCAGTGCCTAACTGTTGCAACGCCATCTTCGCCTGAAATACACCTAATTTAGGTGTATTTCAGATTATTAAATGACCCCCTAAGTTTACACAGTCTTACTTTTAGGCAGTATTGGCAAATCTGTTTCCTTTCTATCTCCTCAGTTAATGGTAAAATTACCATATTATTGACACAAAATTTTGGCTCACGGAAAATGTATTGGTTGATAGACACATTTTTTCCTGTACTTCCATTATTGCCAAAAATACACGAAAAAAACTCTGAATATGCAAACAGTTGTTTTTTGACAAAAAACTCACTCATAAAAATAAACATTGTACTTTTTCCCCAGCTATTGCTTGTCCTGTCCAACTCCATATTTTGGATCAACAACTATTTAGCATACATTGTTATGGGGTAAAAATGGAAGAATTAGAATTATTGGTTCTTAATACAAAATAATATGTTATGGCCTCTCAGATTAAACATTTAAAAAAAATTGAAGGATTCCAAAGTAACTATGTAAATTACTCCAAAATTTGAATGCGAAATTCAACCCACTGAATGTAAACTACATATTGCAAATTAGCAGACAACCCCTTTAATACTTTCTCTAACTTTCTCAGACTCTATGTACTGTATATCTTCGGTGTATGAATATTTACTTACTTAATCATTATTATATTCAATTATAGTATCCATATAGGAGCACAATAAATGCCTCCAATCAGTTAATCAATTTTGTAATAGTACCTATATTAACCCGCACCATAAATATACAGCGCTGGTGGATGTGACTTAAGGACCAGCGCAGTACATGTACGTCAGGCTGATCGAGAAGGTTCAGGAGCTGTGCCCACCTGATTTAGCATCATGGACCCATAGGTCATTGACAGCCGGACCCCTGTTGCATATGCCAGCATCAATGAAAACACAGATGCCAGTGTGCTAACCCCTTGTATGCCATGAAGTGGCAGGGCACCCAATGGCAGAGAAGGCAAGCTTTCATAAGCATCAGAACTTGCCTTCTACGGAAGCCTGTGAGACCCAGCCCTTAGGCTGGGTCTCACAGGCAGGCTGTCAGCATAAAAGCTGACAGCCAATGCATTACAATACAGGTTGTATTGTCATGCATTGCAGAGGGGATCAGACCCCAGAAGTTGAAGATCCAAAGTGGGACAAAAATAAAAAGTAAAAAAAAAAGTTAAAAAAAGTGTTTTTCAAAATAAAAAATAAAAAAGTTTCAAGTAAAAAAAAAGAAAAGAAAAAATCCCCAAATAAAACACATAAAATTGTAAAATAAATAGAAAAAAAAGAAAAACAGACATCCCGCAAAAAATGAGACCCGATTTAAGACAATCGCCTAAAAAGTCTAAAAATTCTATCACACAGCAATTGCTGTGTGATACAGACAGTTACGGGGTGTATTAATAGGAAAGATATGTACGTCCTATTAGCCGTTCTGCAGTGATTTTACATTGTTAGACATTTTTTGGGGGAGGGGTGGTGTATTAATAGGAAAAAAAATATGTCTTAATTGCCGTTCTGCGGTGAAGTTACATTGTACTACAGCCATTTACGGGGTGCATTAATAGTAAATATACTTACGTCCTATTAGCCGCTCTGCAGTAAAATTACATTGCTATACATTTTTTTGGGTGTGTCAGTGGGCAACTCTGCAGTCTCCTCATCCTGCTGCCACCTCAATACTCTGATTGGGCCACTCTGTGGTCTCCTCATGCTGCTGCCAACTCACCACTATGTCACTGGGCCACTCTCACCAAGGACGTGAATCCCAGAAGGAAGTGAGACTCAGAATTCTACACGTATTCATAAGCATTTATGTCATTTACTTTTAAGAATTCATCTTAACCCTTTTTAAAACTGTCCACTGTTCCTGCTGTGACTATGTCCTGAGGAAGTCTATTCCACAGATTCCTTTATATGGACTGGTGCCCCAAACTGAACTGCATATTCCAGTTTGGGGAATGTCCCACAAGTCCATGCCTCATTTAATGCAGGACAATATCCTGGTAGCCTTAGAAGCAGTTGATTGACTTTGTATGCTTTTATTGAATATGCAATCTACAAGGACTCCCTAATCCTTCTCTACAAGTGACTCTCCCAGTGTTAAATTCCCTAGGACATATGATGCACAGAGATTAGTACTACCAAGGTGCATAACTTTACATTTATCCGGATTGAACCTCATTTCCAAAGTTGATGCCCAATCACTCGGAATGTTCAAGTCAGCTTGTAGTTTATGGACATCTTCCATAGACTGCACAGTACTACATAGCTTAGTGTCATCTGCAAAAATAGAAATGGTGCTATTAAACCTATCCTTGATATCAATAATAAATGAATTAAATAATAGAGGACCCAGCACTGAACTTTGGGGTACCCAACATATAACCCAGGACCATTCTGAATAGGAATCATTGACTACAACTCTCTGGACACAGTCCTTCAGCCAGTTTTCAATCCAATTACAAACTATATTTTCCAAGGCTATATACCTTATTTTACCTACTGTATTGAACATCTATGAGGGACAATATCAAAAGCCTTTGCAAAATCCATAAACATTACATCTACAGCTACCCATCTGTCCAGGTTTCTACTCACCTCCTCATAAAAATAAATCAGGTTAGTCTTACAGCTTCTGTCCTTGGTAAACCCTTGTTGGTTATCACTTATGATATTATTTACAGTCACATACTCTTTTATATAGTCCCTTAAGAGTCCTTCAAGCATTTTCTTACAACAGACGTTTAACTGGTCTGTAATTACTTCCAGAGGACTTAGATCCTTTTTTGAATATGGGCACCACATTTGCCTTGTGTCAATGATTTGGCACTGTACAGTACTTAAAGAATATTTAAAAAATATTTTAAAAAAAGGCACAAAAATGGCTAAACTGAGCTCTTTAAGAACTTTTGGGTGTAATCCGGAGTTTTGTTAACATTTACCTTATTTAACTTAGCTTGGACCATATCTACAGTTAGCCAATTGAGTATATTACTGGAAGTACTAACAGCTCTGGCACCAGTTTTGTATATACAGAGCTAAACATTTTTTTTTAGTAACCCTTCCTTTTCCTTATCTTCAGTGACTAACCCTCCTTTATTGTTATTTAGGGACCCTACCGGCTCAGACCTTGTTTTTTTTTTTAGCATTTACATATTCAAATAATTTTTGGGGCTTCATCTTGCTGTCTTTTGCTACCTGCTGTTCGTTTGTCACCTGTTGCATTTTTGCAGATTTTATCTCTGTTTTACAGATTTTATTAAGGCTACAGCTGGCCCAGATTTGTAATTGATTGCCCTTTTTATAGTAGCTATAAACCATGGGGGGTTTAAATTTTGCCGTTTATACTTGCTACTTTAAGGAATACATTTTTTTTGTGCAATTACTCAATGTGAATTTAAAGCTCTCCAATATATCCTCCGTATTATTATGTGACAGTAGCTGCTCCCAGTCTGTGCCCTGAAATGCTGCCCTCAACCCGTGGAAATTGGCCTTATTAAAATTTTGAGTTTTTGCTATACCAGCCAGATTTGGCTTCTTATAGTTCAGGGGGATTTTAATGATATTGTTACTAACACAGACATGTCAGGAGACATTACAGGTCCTCTTTAAAAGTTGTGTTACTATTAATATGATATACTCCTACTATAGATATGTGCTATACTTAATTGTGTTATATTTCTGTTAAGTTAGGGTGAAAATCAAACAGAATTATTCTCTATATGTCTTCATATATTTCAACTTTAAACTAAAAGTTTTTTTAATATCAAAAATAGCACTGTTTGTTTTCCCTTAAGAGCAAATGTTTATTATATACAGGCATGATTTTGTGTCAGTCAGTAATGATTCTTACTAAAGAACTATACTAGACAGATTTCTTAGCATTTGTAGAATGGTTTCATTGTGGTAAAGGGAGCTGTCAGTAATTCAGCATGTTGTTATGCCCTTTGTCATATTATGCGATCATATTTTCTCCTTTGACCAAATGACTCCTATTTGCACCTGACATTTATCTTTTAAATTTTCTCTACTTCACATCTAGAAGGATAATAAATCATAAGTAAAATGTTAGTTCATTAAAACCATAACATTTTCTCCCCTCTCTATTTAACCTCCCCTTAACTTTGCTAGAACCCTTCAGCAACAAAAAGGTCAAGTGAAGCATTAAACATTCCATTTGTTAGCATTATTACAGCCTCTGACTCTAAATGGTTTACAAAGTGACCACATAACTCTTTACATTTGTGGCTAAAGGCTTCTTTCTGTCCCTTATAATAAACCATTGGTAACCACAGATCATGACTTCCAAAGAAAATTGAAGTATGGCAAGTACAGCATTCTATATATTGTGCTTCATTATGTTTTATGATCCACTGAGTTAAAATGTAATATAAGTCAATGGCTTTGCAAGTTCTCAATGGTTTCAGATGATTTGGCAAAAGTTACAGCAGGAAAATGTAAAATCTATATACAAAGATGAAAATATATATAATATCAAAATATAAAAAAAAAAAACTATAGATATTACCATAAGTAAAGGTAAAATTATATTTATTTTTTAAAATATCAAATTTAAAATATAACTAAGTAAATTACACTGTTGGAACTTTTTATCTGGGACTTCTCCTATTCAAAATGTATCATACTGCAAAATATAAAAATATTAGAACTACTGTCATCATTCCCATAGTATACAAAAAAACCTCTAATATCCTTACCTTAGTGCAAATAATACATTATTATTTATAATTACTCAGCTTCAGCATTTTTATGAAGAAGGATCTTAATGTCAAATAGTGTAAAGTCTTATGACAAGTGATGAACTTCCTCAGGAGTATCTGCAGTGTAGCTTGCAATAATTACTCCAAGAACACATCACAAGCACACCCAAACACAAAACACTCAAAAGACCATCTCAAGATCTTTAGGCCTCCAGCTTCAATTATTGCCAGTGTCCAAAGCTACACAATAAGAACAGGATTGGCATGAGGCCTATAAGATGGAAACTAAGAGTAAAATGAATGAGGTCATGCAGTGAACACATAGAATTAATATTTTTATTTTTTTTAATCTACAGATGATTAAAAAAAAAAAAAAGAACATTTTGGATTCACATGGTCCAAGGGTCAGCAACCACCAGCACCCTGGCTGTTCCATCATGCACACTTGCTTGGCTGTTCTCAGAACTAGTGATGGAAGGCATAGGCAATATTTGAATATTTCACAAATTTTGGGCCGAATATTCGCCATAAATTTGCAAATTCGAGAATTCGTGATCTCCAGTCATTGTTTACTTTATTGCAAAAATCGGCAATGTAATATATTTGCGATAAATTCGGGATAAATTCGCAATTAGAATATTCAACACTATTCAGGAATATGAATATATAGCACTATATTCTAAATATTCACTAATTCTCAAAGTGGCGATATTCGCAAATCGAATATCTGCGCTCAACACTACTCAGAACCTCCATAAAAGTTAATGGAGCAAGCTGGGAGCTATAGATTCACAGCAGCTGGACTGCCTGCATTTACAGACACTTGGCCTTGTCAATGTTTTGGGTTAAACACATAACACTTCCTGACACTTGACCTAAAACAAGCAACGCATGCCAGTACATGAATAAATAATGAAAGTGGGGCACACTCTAAAAGTATAGGGATCTTTATTAACACTATTAGTAATAAAAGCACTCAAATAGTAGCAGATATTAAAATGACAGCAGATCTTGAAAATAAAATTACGAAAAAAGGTCTAAAAGTATAATAATGTAGACAATAAGATTAGACCTTAAATTATAAGTTACCATAAAATGGATAAAATATAAATAAAATCTATTAAATAGGATACTATGGTTAATTTCATGGATCCCAATGAAAACTTAGTGTACGAGTGATCGATCACTATGTGAACTCACTTGTTGCTTGGTACAAAGTCCCATAAAGTTGGTATATTATTTATATACTTTGCAGAAAGTCCTTGCTTGCCAATGCTGGCAGTAATCAGTAGCGTATGCAGCCTGTAAATTAAATGTTATACAGTGTTCCGGCTGTTCATACGCACAGCGGCGTCCCGCTGTATTTGCTTTAATAATGCGATCGCTTGGCGAGGATCTGGAGAGGCTTACCCGAGGGTCTTTTAGAGCTGGATGTTGTACTCGCGACTCGGCATACCTGTCTTGATTCCGGTCTCACGAGCTGGTGTCCAGATTTGAATTTTTAAGCGTCAGTGGAGTTTGTTTGTTGCACGCGGTGTCGATGTCTTTCATCACCAGCGTGACAGCAGTTACTCACTTCGGCGGCTCACTGGTAAAAAGATGATTATCCAGACTTCCTCAGTTTTGCAGGGTCTCTCTACTCCATAGGGGGTAGAGAGACCCTGCAAAACTGAGGAAGTCTGGATAATCATCTTTTTACCAGTGAGCCGCCGAAGTGAGTAACTGCTGTCACGCTGGTGATGAAAGACATCGACACCGCGTGCAACAAACAAACTCCACTGACGCTTAAAAATTCAAATCTGGACACCAGCTCGTGAGACCGGAATCAAGACAGGTATGCCGAGTCACGAGTACAACATCCAGCTCTAAAAGACCCTCGGGTAAGCCTCTCCAGATCCTCGCCAAGCGATCGCATTATTAAAGCAAATACAGCGGGACGCCGCTGTGCGTATGAACAGCCGGAACACTGTATAACATTTAATTTACAGGCTGCATACGCTACTGATTACTGCCAGCATTGGCAAGCAAGGACTTTCTGCAAAGTATATAAATAATATACCAACTTTATGGGACTTTGTACCAAGCAACAAGTGAGTTCACATAGTGATCGATCACTCGTACCCTAAGTTTTCATTGGGATCCATGAAATTAACCATAGTATCCTATTTAATAGATTTTATTTATATTTTATCCATTTTATGGTAACTTATAATTTAAGGTCTAATCTTATTGTCTACATTATTATACTTTTAGACCTTTTTTCGTAATTTTATTTTCAAGATCTGCTGTCATTTTAATATCTGCTACTATTTGAGTGCTTTTATTACTAATAGTGTTAATAAAGATCCCTATACTTTTAGAGTGTGCCCCACTTTCATTATTTATTCATTACTTATCACTTTCAGACTGGGTGTTGTCTGTTAAGTGGGTGCACCCCTGTGTGGTTCTCCACCTCATTTTTGTGCGACATTCTCTGTTGCATGCCAGTACATGATAGTATCAAAGCTTTGTTACTAATAAATAAATAAAAGTTTATGCAAGTTTCATTTGTCAAATTTTGCATTTTATTAAAAACACCTATATAAAATAATGCAAAGCTAGAGCTTTAGACTTGCCATCAAAATGACAATATATACAATCTATTATGGAATATTTTGTGTTCTATGTTGTTTGAGCAATTACGTCAGATTATTGGTGTACAATATTTAAATGATTTGTTGTTTATGCCAGCCTCTAAAACCTTTCAAAGTAGCAAAATGACTCTGGTCCCCTTTGAAGTTAATCATACCTTTTTGCATTCTTTTTACTCTAGAATATAGAAAACCAATGTGAGTCCTCTTTTACAGTGAATCTAGCTATGGTAAACTGTAATGCAGACTATAGGTTATTGTCAACATTATTGGTCTCATACTTTGAACCATTGTTAAGTTCCAAAAGTGTTGTACTGCTGACTAATGTTATAATACATATATCAGTGTGGCGCTCCTTTTGGATACTGAATAAATAAAGATGTTTTGAATTTTTATTAAAATGTTTATCATTTGCATATCATTACAAAATCTATCAATCTTGCAATTTCCATAATTCTAGACTTTTTCTTCTTGATGTTAAAATTTGATATACACTGCCTGTCCAAAAAAAAAGTTGCCACCTGGATTTAACTAAGCAAATAGGTATGAGCCTCCTATTGGATAATTACTGCATGGGCGATTATCTTTCAAATGGCAGCAAGTTATTTAACCCGACTGGTACACTGAGTTGCTTCTCATTTCCTAAACAACCATGTCGAAAGACACATCTCGTGGTCGTGGTCTGTTTGAGAAAGGTCCAATCATTGGCATGCATCAAGCAGAGAAAACATCTAAGGAGATAGCAGAAACGACTAAAATTGAGTTAAGAACTGTCCAACGCATGATTAAAAACTGGAAGGATAGAGAGGACCCATCGTATTTGAGGAAGAAATGTGGCGGGAAAAAAATCCTGAATGATCGTGATTGGTGATCTCTTAAACATTTGTTGAAATGAAATAGAAGAAAAACAACAGTAGAACTCAGGGCTATGTTTATTAGTGAAAGTAAGATCATTTCCACACTCACAATGCGAGGGGAACTCAAGGGATTGGGACTCAACAGCTGTGTAGCCATAGGAAAACCACTAATCAGTGAGGCAAACCAGGAAAAAAGGATTAAATTTGCTAGGGAGCATAAAGATTGGACTCTGGAGCAATGGAAGAAGGTCATGTGGTTTGATGAGTCGAGATTTACCCTGTTCCAGAGTAATGGGCGCATCAGGGTAAGAAGAGAGGCAGATGAAGTGATGCATCCATCATGCTTAGTGCCTACTGTACAAGCCTGTGAGGGCAGTGCTATGATCTGGGGTTGCTGCAGTTGGTCAGGTCTAGGTTCAGCAACAGTATGTGCTCCAAGAATGAGGTCAGCTGACTACCTGAACATACTGAATGACCAGGTTATTCCATCATTAGCTGCTTTTTTCTTGCCATAATACAAATTCTAACAGTCTATTCAGTAGAACTATCAGCTGTGTATCCACCTGACTTCTCCACAACGCAACTGATGGTCCCAACCCCATTTATAAGGCAAGAAATCCCACTTATTAAACCTGACAGGGCACACCTGTGAAGTGAAAACCATTTCAGGTGACTACCTCTTGAAGCTCATCAAGAGAATGCCAAGAGTGTGCAAAGCAGTAATCAATGCAAAAGGTGGCTACTTTGAAGAACCTAGAATATGACATATTTTCAGTTGTTTCACACTTTTTTGTTATGTATATAATTCCACGTGTGTTAATTCATAGTTTTGATGCCTTCAGTGTGAATCTCCAATTTTCATAGTCATGAAAATAAAGAAAACTTACGGACTATGGTGTGTGGCAGCAATATCTATTTTAGCTCGTCCTGCACTAAATAGCGTACAATAGTTATGCCGCTGCGGACAGTGACATTAGCTGCGCCACATCTCCAGTTTAAAGTGTGTGCATCCCAAAAATATCTGTGACGTCTAGTGTACTTTTTTCCGTAGACTGTGTCCACTGCGGACAGTGAGATTAGCTGCTCCACATCTCCAGTGTAAAGTGTGCACATCCAAAAATTATCTGTGACATACAGTGTCTTTTTTTTTTTTTTTTGCATAGACGCTGCAGACAGTGACATTACTGGTGGTACCTGTTTAACAGTAAAAAGAAGAAAGCACAGCCGGCACTACCACATGCGGTCCGGTGTCAGTAACGTATCTCTCAGCAACCATGCAATAGAACGAGTGGTGACATCCAAAACAAATAGACCAAAGGTATTATAAAAGGAAGAGGAAAAAAGAGAAAGGCGGCACTTTCCGAGTCTTCAACTAGTCGTAGCATTATTCGGGTTAAAACTATCTTGCTATTGACGCTCATATTCATATTATTATCGTTCAAGTACTTAAAGAATAAATTGAATTGATCTCGATCCCCTGCCCATATAATGAATACATCATCGATTTAGCTTAAAAAACTTTTGATGTACTGTACAAAGGGATTGTTAGTTGTAAATATATATTTCTCCTCAAATTGCGCCAAAAACAGATTGGCAAAAGTGCAGGAGACAGACAGGTGTCCCTATAGCTGTTCCAGATATCTGGTTATACCACTGCTTGTTGAACATAAACGTATTATTTTTCCAAACAAAAGACAATGCCTCAGTGACAAACTCAGTGTAGGATCCATCTCTATTTTCATCAATAAATCGCACACAAATTACAAATTCTACTCCCAAATTCTGGGGGATCTTCGTATAAAAGCTCTCAACGTCAATTGTTGCAAAGAAAAAGCCTTTCTGCCATATAGTGTATTTTAATGCTTTAAAAAACCATTGGTATCTTCTAGAAAAGAGGGAACGCCTTGCAATAATGGGTGCAATAGCCAGTCTAAATACTAGTCTAATATCGGGCGCCCAGGCTGGTCTACCAATGATTTATGGATTTTGGGCCTGTAATACCAAACTGGTTTCACAGGATAAAGAGGAAACAATTTTTCTGCAATTTTTTCAGACAAAAAATTGCATATGTATATCTTCCTATCACTAAGATGCAGTTCGGCTTACCTCATGTACTGATCTTTATCCAGAACTACTATCTTTCCACCCTTGTCAGCTGGTTTCACTATAATGTCGGACATCCTCAGAACTCGTTAAAGAGCCGACTTTTCTCTTTTAGTCAGGTTAGATGACACTTTAGGATATTGTAAAGCTTTAATGTCTTTAATGACCTGTCTTTGAAATAATCTAAGCTACTACCAGCTGACAAGGGTGGGGTATATGTGGACTTGATGCCCCTAATAAAGCTCTCTTGTTCATAAGTACTATCTGGTGATGTATTCGAATCCCAGCCTTGTAGCTCAAGTAAAGTCGTGACTATCTCTTTGTCTAGAGGTTTGATATCTTTATTAAAGTGAAAGCCCAAAGGACCTATTCTATTAGAATTCTCTGACTTTGCCGATTTTTAGGCTAGATCTGGTGTATTCCTAAAATGCTTATGAAGATTAAGCTTCCTGACACCTTTAAACAAATCCACCTCAAACTGTGATTCATCAAAAACATTGACTAAACTATAATTAAGTCCTTTCGACAAAAAAGACAAACAATCGCTGTTTAATTGTCGATCACAAGCAAGAAGTGGACATGAATGTCTGTCCTCTGTGAGGTTTGAAGAAACTTTGAGGAATCAACAGATGGTGAGTGGCGATAACGCTATTATCAGCGTAACCATCACACTTCTGTTTCTACTTAAATGCTCGCTGCTCACAATGAAGGACGCCGCTTTGAATGTGGAAGAGGTGGAAATAGGGGAAGACAGTACACAGAGTGATAGCCAGACCACCCTCTGTTCGTCTTCTCAGCGTGAATTGGACGATGAAGAGGAGGAGGAGCAGGAGAAGGTTGCCTCCGCTACAGAGTGTAGTACCCATGGAATTTTAATTCCATCTGTTCAGCGTGGGTGGGCAGAAGAGGAGGAAGAGGACGAGGATATTGAGAGTGATCCTCCTGATGACGACAGTGAAGTCTTGCCTGTTGATACTCTGGCACACATGGCTGACTTCATGTTAGGCTGCCTTTCCCACAACCCGCGCGTTATGCACATTTTAGACAACACGGATTACTGGTTGTTCACCCTTCTCGACCCCCGCTACAAGGAGAACTTTTCATCTCTCAATCCTCTGGTGGAGAGGACGAGTAGAATGGTGCAATACCAGAAGGTCCTTGAAAAATTGCTCCAAAAATTTCCATCTGACAACGCTGGCAGCAGAGTTCGTAGTACCTTGGGCAACAGAGGAGTTGACTTAAAATAACATAAAATACATAAAAATAGAAAATAATAATCTTGATCTAGGAGGGCCAGGTCCATATGGAGTAGGAGGTTGAGGAGGCAGTTGATGTGGGGGTGTAGGTGGAAGTGGCTGTGAAGGAGGTAGCCTACACTGGTTTTTGGCTTTACATTTTATTTTCAATTTTTTTAAATTAGGGTACACCCCAAAACATTGGAAAATATAACCTGTGATAACCCCCTCCAGCCCTGCTAAAAAAACGTTCAGGCCAGCACCTCCAAGGCGTAAAAAAAGGGCAAGCTCAGGCCATGTGCCCAATTTGGAGACCCAAAAGTTGCACGTCCCCGTGATGTTCATGATCCAATTGGATATCTGCTCTATCAACTTTTGATGTTCTTTTCTGCGCCTACCATGTTGATCACGGTTAGCGGCAAATCAGGGTTCCACGCCGGAGAGGGAACGTTAGAAAGAGAGACCACATCCAACAGAGATCAATGGATGAAATTTAATTGTGATTGAGCAGAAATGTGGGAGAAGCGATTAAAACGGAAGAATTGAAGGAAAGGAGGGGACGAGCGGCAATTACCCACTCCCGACTTGGTGAGGTATTAACGATAAATAACAATACAGGACTCTTAAGATGCCCTGTTATTGGAATGATTAATAAAAAATTATAGGGAATGTCACTGGGGTATTTAGGATTTGGAAACGTTACACAGGAGAGGCCCTGCTGCCGCTTTGTTGACTCTAGATAACTCCTGCCTGATCGCGCGTCATCGTGATGTCCGCGATCCATTTAGATATCTTCTCTATCAACTTTCGATGTTATTTTCTGAGCCTACCATGTTGATCATGGTTATCGGCGAATCAGGGTTCCACGCCAGAGAGGGAGCATGAGAAAAAGAGACCACATCCAAGGGAGGCAATAAATAAATAAATTGGCACTAATTATTAAAGTGTAAATGTGGGACAAGTTGTTAAAGTTTAAGCATTGAATGAAAGGAGGGGGTGCGCATCAATTAAAGAAGAATTTTTGATATGTAATTCCCTGTCACCTATGCAGAGCAGGGGTTTGTATACGGCAAAATTGGTAAAATGTCACCTGACAATGTAACAGACGATTTTTTGAAATTTATGTCCCTATCACCTATGCAGAGCAGGGGTTTAATCACGGTAAAATTTTTCAAATGTCACCCAAGACTTTAACAGACAAATTAGTGAAATTTCTTTACCTGTCTACTAGGTACAGCAGGGGTATATCACACCCCAAAATTGGTGAACTTCACCTGAATATGTAACAGACAAATTAGTGAAATGTTACCTGTCTACTAGGCATTGCAGTGGTATATTATACCCAAAAATTAGTTCATTTCACCTGAATATGTAACAGACAAATTAATGATATTTTTTTTAACTGTCTACTAGGTATAGCAGGGGTATATCACATCCAAAAATTAATGAATTTCACCTGAAAATGTAACAGACAAATCAATAAAAATGTATAGCTAAGAGACTGGCACTCTCAAACAAATGGGGTCACACGGTTCTCAAGCAGATCACAAATTTATTGATAATCACACATAAAAGGTTAAAAAACTAAAATAAATTGAGTTGGATTGTGTGTGGACTAACAATCTTAATAAAATACATCGCAGTCATAAATTTCCTTAATTTCTATATGACATTTACTGTCATATAGAAATTAAGGAAATTTATGACTGCGATGTATTTTATTAAGATTGTTAGTCCACACACAATCCAACTCAATTTATTTAAGTTTTTTAACCTTTTATGTGTGATTATCAATAAATTTGTGATCTGCTTGAGAACCGTGTGACCCCATTTGTTTGAGAGTGCCAGTCTCTTAGCTATACATTTATTGATTTTACTGTGAAGGGTGAGTCACTCACAGACTAGAGCACCTCATAGTGGCTGCAAGTGGGTGTAGCTATTTCCTATAAAATACTCTTCTCTGAACCCTATTTTTCACCCAGTTAGGAAATCTAGCTCCCCATATTGCAGCCATGGACATATGGAGTCATATGGAAATTAAAAAACAAAAAGCAGAGACCTACATATTTGCTGGAACAGAAGAAATTTCCCATTGTGAAATTGGAGAGATATCTGTTTCGGACACATTCAGAGAGCTTGAATGGGTGATGCAAAAACAACTTAGACAGATTTGGGAGATACGATCATTAAATCAATATTTAATTTATGATAAAATCCCAAAAGGGTTACAACTAACAAAAATCCCTGCACAGGATTTATTGGGAGATGAATTTGACAAAGAATGGCGAGAACTCCTTATGAAACAGTCAAGAGAACTCATAGAACTAATCATAAAAAGGAGGTCTGAGATTTTGGCTAATCTATCCCAAAAAATTTCCGAATTAAAAATTATAATAGAAAAATTGCCAAAAAATGAGATATACAATATGTGGCAGGAAAGACTTTGTAAAAGTCTAGATAAAATGGAACAAGAAATTATACTAAAGAAAGCCAAAAAACACAAAAATATATCCAAACCCCATTATAAAGAAAATCACCGAAATAGAGTGGAATCAACAAGAGATATACAAGATCGTGTACGGGAGGCAACTCCTGAACATAGTAGATATAATATACCCACTCAAAATCGTTATGAAACCCTGACACAGCATTCTTTTTTAGATCAGACTCCCTCCCACCATCCACGAAGAATCCGACGAAGAGAATCACGTTCACCGGAACGGAATATAACAACACAAACCCCATACAGACCTCCTTACAATTTGAGACACAGAATCTCACCTCAGGAACAGAAGAAAGCCCACCTTATGCGAAAGCACATTTACGGAAACACGAAGCACAATACACAGAACAAATATGCACAAGACAACCAACAACAACATCACAGACAATATCCTCAAAGATCAAAAAGACACGAAGAGGAAAAAGGAAAGTTAGAGCACAGAAGACACTATTAGATATGGATTCAAATAATATTATCAATCTCAGCACTGTTGATCTTAGTTCACAACAAATCACGTTATTAAACAAAGGACTTAAGTTTGCCCCTACCACTAAATTAAATAAGTTTGATGTTTATATAGGGATACAAAAATTTATTAGAAAATTATGCTTAAAAAAATATTTTTTAAAAAATCCGGTAATTGTCAACAATGAACGAAATGATTCATTTACACACACTCAATTAAAGTGTAGATCTAAAAAATTTCCTAGAGCAGAAATAAGTCATGAAATGATGGCCTTTCAGAAAAATGTGGAAACAGATCTGGAACGATTGAAAGAAAGGAACTATAGTAGAAACAATCTATCTAGGGGAGAAATTAAAGCCCTACAGGAACTCCAAAAAGAAAATAATATAATAATCCGCCCTGCGGATAAGGGTAGCGCTATAGTTATTTGGGGTCAAGAAGAATATCACAATGAATGCATAAAACAACTTGCAGATCAATTATACATATAAACTGATCAAAGGGGATCCCCTTACAACATTTAGGGCTTCCTTATCAGAATACTGCGACAGAGGGTTAATGAAGGGAATTCTTCAAGATCACGAATATAAATTTATTATGGGCACGCCGGGAAGACTGCCAATATTTTATTGTCTGCCAAAGGTGCATAAAAATCCAACAAATCCCCCCGGCCGCCCTATTATATCAGGAATAGGTTCCCTGACTTCCAATCTGTCGCAGTATTTGGATACCTTACTCCAACCCTTTGTCAAAAAAACTTTGTCTCACATCAAAGATACCACACAAATAATTAGGGAATTAGAAGGCTTGGACGTCCAATCAGAGTGGATCATTAATACACTGGACGTCCAATCCCTATACACTGTGATCGATCACGAACAGGGAACTGAAGCCCTTAAGAAACAACTAAATGGGGACAATACCTTAAAATCAGAACAAATAGATTTCATTGTGGAAGGAGTGGGCCATATTTTACGCCATAATTATTTCATGTTCGAGGAAGACTTTTATTTACAGTTAAGGGGCACCGCCATGGGAACCAGGTTCGCCCCCAGCTATGCCAATTTATTCTTGGCTCAATGGGAACAGGAAACCATCAATCCCAAGCTGGGGGGGGGACCTGGTCCTATGGCGGCGCTATATAGACGACATTATTTTTATCTGGCGTAAAGATGAAACCAGTCTATCAAAATTTTTGGAAGATTTGAACAACAACAAATATAACTTATGCTTTACAGCTGGGATGAATACAGAAAAGGTAGACTTCCTAGATATTCAGATTACCAAAAAAGGAAATAGATATGTTTGCAATACATACCGCAAACCTACAGCTAAGAATGGTTTCATTCTTTTCTCAAGTTGTCACCTGCCGAATTGGCTTTTATGAACATTCCCTTCGGACAGTTTCGACGTATTCGAAGAAACTGCACGGAAGACAGCCAATTCGAGGAGGAAGCCTCTATAATGAAAACACAATTTCAGGAAAAACTTTACCCAGAAAAACTACTGGGGGAGGCATTAGACAAAGTGAGAAGACTAGATAGAAAAACCTTTTTTGATGATACCAAAACATATAAACCAAACCAAAATTTGGAATTTAGGATGATCCTACCGTATAATGTTCGTTCTAAACAGATAACTGGAATAATAAAACGTCATTGGCATCATTTTCTCCATGATAAAACTATTGGCCCACTCTTACCAGCAAACCCCCTCATCACTTATACTAAAGCGCCCAACCTGGGCATTCAGGTAGCACCAACTGTCAAAAGAAAACAGAAAAAAACGAACCAAAACTGGTTAAAACCAGATGGTTTCTTTAGATGTGGATCCTGTATAGGCTGCAAAAAAACTAGGTTCCCCAAAAAAACTGAAAAAATCTCTTCCACACAGAATGCATTTTCGATGACCATTAAAGGTTTTTGAACATGCAATTCCTCCAATGTGATCTATCTTATCCAGTGCTCATGTAATAAACAATATATTGGAAGAACTAAACGACAACTTAAGATACGCATTGCTGAACACCTTAACAATATAGCTAAAGGTTGTGAAAATAATGCACTATCTAGACACTTTAAGGAGATTCACAACAAGGAGGGCGGAAGTTTGTCCTTTTTAGCGCTGGAGAAGATAGATCACGACTGGAGAGGAGGCAATCACATCGAAAAAATGTCAAGAGCGGAATCAAAGCGGATTTATGATTTCGGAAGCCTCATACCGAGAGGATTAAATGCGGATTTGGAGATTTTTGGCTTTCTTTAGGATGCTGGGACATTTGCCTTTCTTTGATGGGGAATCGCATGTCTAACTGTCTATCAGTACTGCGATTCTCCCTTGGAGACAGGCAGATGTACCCCTTTCTTCTTACAAAATACATCTTGGGAAAAGATACAAAATCTCAAGAGCAACATTACTATAAATATGAGAAATAAAATCAACCATTTTCTTTGTTCGATTTATTCAATATCTCCGGGAACCTATGCACTATGAATTGTCCGAACAAGATACTATGTTGAGGGATATACATACAGATATTCCCCAACATTTAGGGAACCAAAATAAATATGACAAAGCAATATATATGTAGTTCACGTTTTTATACATTGTCTTTTTTAAAGAAAATATAGATTTTTTTATATATGTTTTTTATTATTTTAAATGTATAATTGATTTATATAATGATAGGAATGTTAACTATCATAGTATGATGACAAACAATTTAATTAGACAGTAAATAAACAGATTTGAAATTTATGACATAAAAAGACTATAAAAGTTTATTGAAAGCTGATGCAATAGAATCCTTCATGAATTTTATTATTTGAACAAAACTACAGCCTTCCAACAAAAAAACGCATATGTCAAATAAAAAACGCATCCAAAACGCAACAAAAACGCAAGTGGAAAAAATAACAAAAAATTGAGAAATATTTAAAGATATGGAATGTCTGATAAAAATAAATATAAAAGGCGCTTCCTTGACATAAAGAAAACAAAAACAAATGATACAAAGTGAAAGAACTATACTGACATGTACTCCATGTCTGATCTTTGAATTTTCCAAATGAGAGTATAAAAACCGACTAAAAGTGAAGTAGGGTCATTACCACTGAGGAAGGGGAGAAGCGTCCCCGAAACGCGTTTGGTGTCCAGTGATCTGACCAAAAGATCTGAATATGACCTACTAAGAAAAGACTCTTTACATTATATGAAGAATAAGTGCACTTTAAATTCATCTAGTTGCTACGATTACAGCTTGAGTCGGAAGAAAGAAACAACTACCGAATTCTTCAGTACCGATACGTCAATTCCGGAGCGACGAGTGCGTCTTTGAACCCACGTGGAACGCTGAATAGAGTAACAGCCGGGACGCCGGCTCTCAGCGGAGTTCCGAGATATTTTCGATCGGCACATACGAAGAAAAGGTAAGCCCACATAGTGGGTCACTACTCGGCATATTTTAACTGCCAAACTGTGAAAGTTCATACCGAATACAAAAAGGAACATTCTATTGAAAGCCCAATATAATTGAAATACCAACTCTTATTGGACTTTTCCTCTTACCAAGAAATAGAAGAAAAAGGATCCTTTACCTTCTTTATTCCCCTTTGCCTTTTTTCCTTTATAGGTGGTTAAATTGTGAAGGAATATAAGTAAATGTCATATAGAAATTAAGGAAATTTATGACTGCGATGTATTTTATTAAGATTGTTAGTCCACACACAATCCAACTCAATTTATTTTAGTTTTTTAACCTTTTATGTGTGATTATCAATAAATTTGTGATCTGCTTGAGAACCGTGTGACCCCATTTGTTTGAGAGTGCCAGTCTCTTAGCTATACATTTATTGATTTTACTGTGAAGGGTGAGTCACTCACAGACTAGAGCACCTCATAGTGGCTGCAAGTGGGTGTAGCTATTTCCTATAAAATACTCTTCTCTGAAATCAATAAAAAATGTTTTGACCGGCTACTAGGAATAGCAGTGGTATATCACACCCAAAAACTGGTGAATTTTACCAGAAAATGTAACAGACAAATTAGTGAAATGTTACCTGTCTACTAGGTAGAGCAGGGGTATATCACAGCCAAAAATTGGTGAATTTGGTTGTAATTTTTTTATTTTTTATTAGGGTATACGCTAAAAGAATGGGAAATATCCAATACAATAATGAGCAATTGAGCTGTAGTATAACAATGGCTGGTTAAGGCTGGTATACATGTCTATTCTGCACAGGGTACAGACAAGTCCTGTGGGAACCATGCCTGGTTCATTTTTTTTTAATTTTTTTTTTCAAAGCTTTATTGAAATCTTAATAAAGCAGTACAAGTAATCCACTGCGGTGGACATATGTGTACAATAAAGGTATGTTATGCGACCATTGCACTACTTCGTTTACAACAAACTAAAACATTTACAATTACAATTACAACATTATGGATACCATTACCAGATGTATAGCATATTCTTCGTAAGAGCAGTATAAATTGGAGATGAGAGGTATTAAAACCTAGAACCGTTAATGGATCTCGTTAAAGTGTCTATAAGCAATCCAGGGCTTCCATAAAATGGAGAACTTGCTATGAGAACGATTTTCCCATGCTGAGAGTTCCTCAAATCTATATATGGAATCCACTTTGTTTACCCAGAACTCGAGAGGTGGGAGGTCTGATGAGAGCCAAAATCTGGGGATTAAGAGACGTGCTGCTGATAACAATTTCTTAAAAAGTGGAGTGACTCCGGTGGATGTGTGAGAAGAAGGGAGGCCTAAGAGAGCGAGTTGAGGAGATGGTGTGATCTTGGACTTACAAATTAAGTTGCATTGTCTAAAGATCTCGGACCACCAATTACTTAAAGGTGAGCAAGACCACCATATGTGGAGGAACTTACCGCCCTCCTCCCCACACCTCCAGCATGTGTCAGAACCAGAACTACTATATCTACATGTAACATCAGGAGTTTTGTACCACCTGGTCAGAACCTTGTAGCCATTCTCTTGTATCCGAACACACCTAGATGAGTTATGAGGCTCTCTAAACAATCTCATCTGGTCTTCATTAGAAAATAGGGTGTTCAGATCCCTTTCCCACGCCCCAATAAATCCCATTTTAGGAGGGCATATAGGAAGGCTCAATTTCCTATATAGAAGAGAAATTAGTTTCTTAGGGGGATCCTTAGAGCCAATGTGACTCTCAAACCAGGTGATTGGTCTTAGGAGTGCTTGGTAGGGGACAAACTTTGCTAAGCTGGTCTGCATAAAGGAAAAGAGCGAGGGGAACATCAAAGTTTCGGGAAAGAGGGAGGCAAATTGGTCTTTATTAATCATACTACCATCCGCCTCATAAAGAGAGAGAACTGGAATTTCTGAATTGCGGATAGATGAGGGTATACTTTGTTTCAGCTCTAACGGTGCCATGTCTACTAAGTCCCTGATTTGAATAAGAGGGGAGGGAAGTGGAATGCCATTACCAGATTTTTGGAACTTATCCCATGCCTCCAGGGTGGCAGACACAATCGGACCAGCGGTCCTAAGTTTAGCCCGGTCATGCTGAGAGTGGATCAGAAGAGTTCTAAATGAAATCTTAGCTAGGGCAGCTTCCATGCTAGGCCAGGACTTATATGTTGAATTCCTGAACCAGTCGACAACTCTGGTTAATAGGGTAGCTAAGTTATATAGGGAGGGATTAGGCAGGTTGATGCCCCCCAGGGATTTGGGGTTTTGCAGTACAGAAAAGCGTATACGGGCTTTCTTGCGACTCCAAATGAAAGAGCGAATATCCTTATCCAGGGATTGGAAAAAGGATCTGGGGACAGGGAGGGGAAGGACTTGTTGTAAGTAAGTAAGCTTAGGGAGGACTAAAGAGGTAAACATATTTTTACGCCCAAACCAGGATAACGTATGTCGGTGAAGGTCGTTCAATTGGTCTTGCATATGTCGTAGAAGTGGGGCATAATTTAGTTGGAATAATTTGGAAGTATCGGTATCAATTTTAACTCCCAAATAAGTTATGAAAGGGGTATCCCAGTTAAATGGGGATTGGGCTGCCAAGTTCATTTTAGTACTAGGATTTAGGCCTAAACATAGAATATGGGACTTCTTCATGTTAATTTTAAGGTTAGATAGGGGGCTGACCTTCTCAAAAGTATCATAAATTAATGGGAGGGATGTTTTCGGGTTTGTGGTAATGAGAAGGAGGTCGTCCGCAAAAGCTGCGACTTTATGTTCGTGTTTTCCTAGCTTAATACCTTTGATTTCGTCATTTTGACGGAAAGATTGTAATAGAGGTTCCATAGAAAGCACAAAAACCAGAGGGGAAAGGGGACAGCCCTGGCGGGTCCCATTTCTGATGGGGAAGGTAGGGGAGGTTGTTTCATTCACCAGCACCGACGCCGAGGCGTTGTAGTACATGGAGAAGACTGCGTCGACGAAGGATGCGGGAATTCCAAACCTTAATAAGGTAAGACGTAAGAAACTCCAGCTAACCCTATCAAAAGCCTTTTCAGCGTCGGTGCTGAGGAGGACTAACGGATGAGAGAGTTTGGTGGCGTGGTGAATGGCATTAATAATCCGGACCGAGTTGTCCTTACCCTCTCTTCCAACCACAAAGCCTGTCTGGTCACCATGAATCAAGGATGGGAGTAAGGGAGAGAGACGATTCGCTAACATCTTAGCCAATAGTTTTAAATCCAGGTTCAATAGGGAAATAGGCCGATAGTTTGCACAATGAGCTGGATCTTTGCCTTCTTTGGGGATAATAGTTATCAAAGCTCTCGTCATATCTGTAGTCAGAGGGATGCCCTTGAGTGACTGATTACAAATATTAAGTAGGAAAGGGGATATGGAATCTGTGAAAGTGTTATAATAAAGGGCCGAAAGGCCATCCGGACCTGGGGCTTTATTTTTTGGAAGCTGTTTAATAGCCTTTTTCAATTCATCCATGGAGAAAGGGGAGTCTAATACCTTAATGTTAGAAGTATTAAGTTTAGGGAGAGAGACAGTATCAAGGAAGCTGTTTATGGCATTCATAGTGAAGGAGGCATCGGCTGGAGAAGAGGATTGGGGTAATTTATAGAGAGCTTGGTAAAAGGCCTGAAATTGGGAGGCTATGTCTTTAGACGTAGAAATTAAGCCACCTTCATTAGTATGGATCTTACAGATGTAGTTATGGTTCCTCCTTTTTTTTATCCTATTCATGACAAATTTGGACGCTTTGTCTCCATGGGCAAAATATTTGAACTGGGAGTTAAGAAAATATTTAGCTGATATGGAGTTTAGGATATTTTTAAGCTCAGAACGAAGTGAATTAAGTTTAGGAAGGTGTTGGTCAGAGAGGGAGTTTTTGTGGGTTGTTTCTGTCTTGCTAATTTCAGACAGAAGGTGATCAATTCGTGCTGTCCTCAGCTTCTTAAGATGGGCTCTTAGACTAATAAATTGGCCCCTTATATATGCCTTGTGGGCATCCCAAAGGACGTGATGTGAGGTTTCCAGGAGGGCATTCAGGTAGAAAAAGTCATCAAGGGATTTTTGTATCTTGTCTCTATTTTCCTTAGAGGATATCAGCTGCTCATTAAGTCTCCAGTTAGTTGTCTTAGGAGCGCGTTGGGGGGTGGAAATGGTGATAAAGATTGGAGAGTGGTCGGATAAGTGAATGGAGTCTATAAGGGTTTTAGAGCAGAACTGAAGATGTGCTTTAGAAATAAATAAGTAATCCAACCTGTGGTACGAGCCATGGACATTCGAAAAAAAAAGTATAATCCCTCTCCGTGGGATTAAATGTTCTCCAGGCATCGACTAAATTTAAATCCTGTATTTTTTTACAGAGAGAATTTATTTTCTTCCGTGAGAGGGCAGACCTTGTGGTTGAGGAGTCTAAAACAGGATTCAAGGCGACGTTAAAGTCCCCTCCCATTATAACCATGCCTTCTTGGAAGGACTCTATAATCGGGTAGATAGTTTCAAACCAAGAAGCCTGGTTGACATTAGGGGCGTATATGTTAATCAGGGTGTAAACATGGTTAGCTATAGTACCTTTAAGCATTATATACCGTCCCTCTGCGTCTTGAATATGGGAAGCGTATTGGAAATGAGTGTTTTTGTTAAATCCTATGCTAACTCCCCTGGAAGCGGAAGAGCCCGAGCCGCAGTGGAACCATGTCGGAAAGCTAGAATAAGATAAATTTGGGTAGTGGTTAAATTTAAAGTGGGTTTCTTGCAAAAATAAAATAGAGGCGTTTTTCTTTTTTAAGAGCGAAAATATTTGGCATCTTTTAGAAGGCGCATTGAAGCCTTTAACATTGTAAGAAACTATTGTGAGATCCGCCATATTAACTCGATCATTTGTGTGGAACACTGCGACTCAGGCCCCCCCGCGCCAAAAGAGCCATATAAGGCAATCCCAAGTTTATACCACGGTAGTAGGAACAAAGACATACCATATCTTGATAGATGCAGGGTTACATCACCCTGTGAAGGGTATCCATTAAACAGAAACAAATAATACAACCAACGGCACAAAGAAAAAGACAAACTTAACAAAGAAAAAATTTGCGCAGATGCGCATAAAACTCGTTGGTGAATTGAAGGGGGAATTTCCCAAATGTGAAGGACATCACCCTGTTTAGATGCTTAGATCCAAAACTTTGCAAAACATGTATATATGCTGGGTCGGAGGAGGAATTAGAGGGGTAAGGAATTATGAACATTTACCCGGACGGTAATTGAAGGAAAGTGGAGGAGGTGAAAGAGTTAAAGTTTAAAGAGAAGGAGCATAATGGAAGATAATAGTAATGCCGACCCGCTCACTCTCCTAGTGGAAGTCTTCTTGGCGTGGATTGTGAGACATCCCGTCTAGACTTAGAAGATCTTGGGGTGCGTTGCTTCTCCCACGGAGCCGGGATAGGTAAGTCCGGTAAGGAGGATAAGTTCTGAATTGGGTCCCAGTTCTGAATGTTCAGAGGTCCAATGTTGAGGTGGTCGTACACTTGATTGAGATCCATAAATGTAGAAATATTCAGCCTGCGACCTTCATGGAAAAAGGACAGGCCAAAAGGGAATGACCATCTATATGGAATGTTGTGGGACCTGAGCCAGTCTGTCAGTGGCTTCAAAGATCTCCGCTTCTTCAGTGTGGATTGGGAGAGGTCCTGGTATACGGATATGTTGCATCCTTCCCAAGTGATTTCTCCTGCTGAGCGAGCTTTAATCATAATGGCTTCCTTCACTTGGAAGCTTAGGAACTTACAAATGATGTCCCTTGGTGGATCAGACGCGGCTGGCTTGGGTCTTAAAGCTCTGTGAGCTCTTTCTATTAATACCTCATGGGCTGAGTCAGGGCCCAGGATGGAGAGACAAATTTGAGTGATGACATAAGGAATATCGCGTGCGACAGTTGATTCTGGTACACCGCGAAAGCGCAAATTATTGCGCCTGCCGCGATTTTCTTGGTCTTCCAGAGCGCAGTATAAGGCATTCAGATTACTTTGTATAGAGACCATATTGTTAGCCACTTCCTTTTGGTGACTCACCATGATCGCTTGAGACTCTTCCAGCGTCTCCACTCTCCTGCCGATCTGCCTAACGTCCTGCTTGATCACGGAAAGGTCTGTGCTCAGAGGCTCCAGCGCTGCCGTTAGAGAGGAGGTGAGGATTTCTTTAAGGTATGATCTCGATATAGGTAGATTGTCCACCTCCACCTCCGCTTCTTGGGACGCATCAGATGAATCTTTCTGTGGGCGGCCGGCAGCGCGAGGTGAGGCCGGCGCCATTTTACTTTCCCGCGCCACATAAGCAGCGGCTGCTTTCTTGACAAATTTGTCCATATCCCCTTTACAGGCTGGGGCTTTCTGCTGGTCAGCGGTGTCACTGGGTTTGGGTCCTCCGATTTTGACCATGTTTGGATCTCCAGGCTCGATATCCAGGCTAATTAGGGCGATTTGTGTACGGAGCTATGCACTCATGCAGCCATCTCCTGCTGGCGCTAGCTCCGCCCCTTATGCCTGGTTCATTTTAATGAACGTGAGCTTGTCTACATTGGCTTTGGAGAGGCTGCATTTGTCTGTGATAACTCCCCTGCCGTGCTAAACACATGTTCAGACAATACACTGGCTGCAGGGCAGGCCAGCACCTCCAAGGCGTAAAGGGCAAGCTCAGGCCATGTGCCCAATTTGGAGACCCAGAAGTTGAAGGGGTCAGACCTTTCATCCATAACGTGTAGGCGTATGCACACATACTGCTCCACCATATTGCTGAAATACTGCCTCCTGCTAAGATGTTCCATATCAGCTGGTTGTTGTGGTGTGCTGACAAAGCTTTTACACATTTTGGCCATGCTAACCCTACCTTTTTAGTTGCTGGTGGTGCCCCAGCTGCGTTGGCGACCTCTTCCTCGTCCTCTGCCTTCACCTTGTGCTTCCACTGTGTCCACGCTGTCAGGTGGGAATGCCACCAGCAGCATGTCTACCAGCGTGCGCTTTTACTCAAGCATCTTACGATCACGCTCCAGTGACAGAATTAAGGATGGTGCGTTGTTCTCATTACGGGGATCCAGCAGCATGGCCACCCAGTAATCAGCGCAAGTTAGAATGTGGCCAACTCGGCGGTCGTTGCAGAGACACTGCAGTATGTAATCGCTCATGTGTGCCAGGCTGCCCAGAGGCAACGAAAAGCTTTCCTCTCTGGGAGAAGTATAATCTGTGTCCTCTGTATCCCCCCAGCCACGCACCAGTGATGGCCATGATCTGGTTTGAGTGCCACCCTGCTGTGAACACGGTTTCTCCTCCTCCATCTCCTAATCCTCCAGAATTGTGCCCTGGCGTTTGTGGGTGCAGGAACCCACCCGCGGACTAACTTGTGAATGACTGGTTGGAAACCCTATGAAATGATCCCACTTCCTCCTCCTCCTTTGCCACATCCTCTTCCATCATCACCAGCAGCGTTTTTTCAAGGAGGCATAGAAGTGGGATAGTAACGCTGAGTACGTCGTTATCGGCACTAGCCATGTTGGTGGAGTACTCGAAACAGTGCAACAAGGAACACAGGTCTTGCATGGAGGCCCAGTTATTAGTGGTAAAGTGGTGCTGTTACGCAGAGCCATTCACCCGTGAGTGCTGCAGCTGAAAATTCACTATCGCCTGTTGCTGCTCGCACAGTTTGGCCAGCATGTGGAAGGTGGAGTTCCACCTTGTGGGCACGTCGCATATAAGGCGGTGAGCGGGAAAGCCGAAGTTACGCTGCAGTGCTGACAGGCGAGCAACAGCAGTGTGAGAACGCCGAAAGCAGGCACAGATGGTCCGCACTTTATGCAGCAGCTCTGACATATCGGTGTCATTTTTAAGGAACCTCTGCACCACCAAATTCAACACATGCACCAGGCAAAGGATGTGCATTAAACCGGCTTGTCGCAGAGCTGCTACGAGATTTTGCCCATTATCGCACACCACCAGGCTGGGCTTGAGGCTCACTGGCACCAACCACTCATCGGTCTTTTGTTCGAAGCCCGTCCACAGCTCCTGTGCGGTGTGGGGTTTTTCCCCCAAACAGCTAAGTTTTAAAACTGCCTGCTATCGTTTATTGGCTGTATCGCCTATACTTGTTCAGGCCTCACCATTCGTAGAGCCTCATTAGGCCTGACCAAATACCGCTGAAGGCTCTGTTGCCTACTCCCACCTGAGGAAGGCGTTTCACTTGTGTGTGTAGCTGGCACAGATTGACCACGTCCTCTCTCTGCAACAGGAGCTCCACCAGCAGCACCACGAACGGGGCCACGTCCCTTATTTGATGCTCTCAGATCTTGCCCAAAATGGTTGTTTTTTTTAATAAAAGAATAGAACATCAGTATCTACCACCTGTATCTCACATTGATAAATGCAGCAAGGACTGCAATATTAAATACTTTGCCCAAAAGTAGTGTTTTTTTAAACCCAGAATATTATTGCTGTATTTCAAGATTGTATCTCAAACTGACAGATGCAGTCAAGGCCGCAAATTTAGTATTTTGCCCAAAATGGGTGTTTTTTTTAATAACAGAATAGCACAGCAGTATCTAAAGCGTGTATCTCACAAGTACAGATGGTGCAAGGGCTGTAAAATGTATTATTTTGCCCAAAATGTGTGTTTTTTTAATAACAGAATATGACGCTTGAATTTCACACTGACAGATGCAGACAAGGCCGCAAATTAAGTATTTTGCCCAAAAAGGGTGTTTTTTAATAACAGAATATGACAGCAGTATATAACGCTTGAATTTCACACGGACAGATGCAACCAGACCAATTGAGTATTTTGCCCAAAAAGGGTGCTTTTTAAAACCCAGAAAATTAGTGCTGTATTTCTAGCTTAAATTACACCCTGACTAATGCTGCAAACTCCAACGATGTAGGGTCTTGCCAAAAATGGGTGATTTTTTTTTAACTCAGACTATAATTGCAGTAGTTCAAGCATCTATAATGCACATATGCTATGCTGTTGCACATAACTTGCATAAAATGGCCACCACCACCCACCTAACTAACAGACGGATAAAAGTTATTTTTCTGGGTCACTGGGCTCAGGGCAGGTTAAAAAGATTGTGCACTGCACCCACAAAACAAAATCTATGTAGATCGCTGAGTTAACAAGCACTTCTGTTTAAAGATTCTGTCCTATTCTCTCCCTCACAGCAGCAGCATCCTACCCCTACACTAATCAGAGCAGAATGACGTGCAGCGCTACGTGACTCCAGCTTATATAGAGACTGGGTCACATGCTGCACTGGCTAATCACAGCCATGCCATTAGTAGGCATGGCTGTGATGGCTTCTAAGGGCACACAAGTTAAACGTTTAATGATTGACTGCTCTGCGGCCTTTCGAAAAGCGCCATTAACTCGCCGAACATTAAACCCAAACTTTTACTGAAATGTTCGGGTCCGGGTCCAAAAATCATAAAGTTTGGTATGAACCCGAACTTTACAGTTCGGTTTCACTCAACCCTACTTATAATATACTTTCCAAAATAGAAAGTATATTATAATGCATTTGTATTGTGCAGCGTTTCTGCTGCAATACTGCAGCTATACAGAGAGGCAAATACCCTTGGAACAAATAATTTCAACTCGTGTGATTTACTAGTTGCCCCCCCAAAAATTGATTGAGGCAGGGGTGTGATATACCAATAATATACTTTCTATATTCTGCCTTTGGGAAGTACAGCATTTGTTTGCGGTTCTGCTGCGCTACCGCAGCTACACAGAGTGACAAATGCTATTGGAACAAATAATTTCAACTGGTGTGATAAACCAGTTGCCCCCCCCCCCCCCCAAAAAAAAAAATGATTGAGGCAGGGGTGTTATATATGTACCAAAAATATACTTTCTACATAGTGCATTTGGGTAGTGCAGCATTTTTTTTTTTGCAGTTCTGCTGCATTACCGCAGCTACACAGAGTAACACATGCTATTGGAACAAATAATTTCAACTGGTGTGATATGCCAGTTGCCTCCCAAAAAGACTGATTGAATCAGGGGTGTTATATACCAATAATATACTTTCTATATAGTGCATTTTAGTAGAGCAGCATTTGTTTGTGTTTTTGGTGCGCTACCGCAGCTACACAGAGTGACAAATGCTATTGGAACAAATAATTTCAATTGGAGTGATATACCAGTTGCCCCCCCCCCCCAAAAAAAAATGATTGAGGCAGGGGTGTGATATACCAATAATATATTCTCTATATAGTGCCTTTGGGTAGTGCAGCATTTGTTTGCGGTTCTGCTACGTTACCGCAGCTACACAGAGTGACAAACGCTATTGGAACAAATATTTTATACTGGTATAATATACCAGTTGCCTCCCAAAAAAAACTGATTGAGACAGTGGTGTGATATACCTTCTTTCACAAATATTGCTCTTCTATAGGGACTTTTGTCACAGGGTCATTTTGAAAATAATAGGCAGAGGAAGAGGCAGGCCATTCTGCAGGGGTTGTAGGGGTCAGGCTCCAGCCTGGTGCACCTGCCTAAGTGGGAAGTTGCAGAATGATGCACCAGGCTTGGTTGAATGGCTCACTCAGCCTTCCGCTTCTGCACCCTCCTCATCCTCTCTATCTGCACCCTCTTCACTCTCTGCTGTGTGCACCACCACCACCATATCCCCACTGCTCGAGTCAGAGGAATTATTTTTGCATCCATTCCCAGACCTTACCAATGCGCAGCCATTCTTGGCATCGGATCAGGAAGAGGAGGTATCAACAATTGCCACCTAGCAGCCTGAAGACAGTTCCGAGATCAGCCCAAGGAGGGTGGTGCCCGCTGTTGATGCCTATTCCAAGATCTTAAATGTAAAGGGTGGTGAAGGTGACGATGATGACGTGTCGATGGACGACACGTGAGTGCCCACAAGAGAGGAAGAGGAGGTGATTTCAGAGGGAGAGAGGGAACAGCAGATAGGGAGGAGAAGGAGGAGAAGCAGGCATAACTTACATTGCACAGGAGGCAAAAAGCAGACTGCTAATGTATCTGGAATGAGCCATCCACCATGCAAGGTCACATCTGGCGCTCCCAGGATGCTGGCACATGGCTCAGCAGTGTGGGTTTTTTGTAACGGGCCCGCTGCTGACAATAGTGTTGCATCTGCAGCCTGTGCTGTCAACGCATTAGTCGCGGTAAGCTCAACACTCACCTAGGGATGACCGCCTTAAGAAGGCACCTGGCCTCCCATCACCTAGCACAGTGGGAGCAACACTGTCAGAACCCACAAAGCCACACTTCCAGCTCTCCTTGTCCTGCTTCTTCTCCTTCTCCTTTCTCATCCCATTTGTCCTCCACTCCACCTTCCACCGTGCCGCCGTCACATTTATCTGGCAAAAGGCAGACTTCCGTGGAGCAAAAAACATGATGAAGCTGGATAACCCTCTTGCCCAAGGGCTGACTGCCGGCTTGTTGGAACTGCTAGCCCGCCAACTACTGCCATATAAACTAGTGGACTCGGACTCCTTTAGAAAATTTGTGGCCATTGGCACACCACAATGGAAAGTCCCTGGAAGTAAATATTTCTGCCAGAAGGGCATCCCGGAGCTATATGCCCACGTTCAGAGGCAAGTGAATGTATCTCTAGCACGCAGTGTTAGTACCTAGATACATCTGCAACATACACGTGGTCTAGCAAATACAGACCAGAAATTACATAACTTTTACTGCCGATTGTTTGAACCTTCTGACGGCCGTCAAGCATGCAACCTGTGGCACCCGTGTAAATTTGGTGTTATCGCCACGGATTGCATGCAGGCCTGCCTCTTCTTACCCTCCTCCTACTCCATCCTCCGTCTCCTTCTCGTCTGACTCCTCCTTTTCCACTGCTACCCTCTCTTTCGCTGCGCCACCCAAGCTCCCCAGAACCTATTCGACGTGTTGGGTGAGACGTTGCCATGGTGTGCTGCAGCTGTGGTGCCTGGAAGCCAAGAGCCACAGTGGTCCTGCACTCCTTTCAGTTTTGCAGTCACAGGCCGATTAGTGGCTAACCCTGCTCAATTTGACAGTTGGTAAAGTGGTGAGTGACAACGGTGCCAATCTGCTGAGCGCGCTGAAACAGGGCAAAATTACACACTTGACGTGCATGGCACACGTCCTGAACTTAGTTGTGCAGTGATTCATTGCCAAATATCACGGGGTCCAGGACGTCTTGCTGCAGGCCAGGGAAATCTTTGGCCATTTTAGAAGTTCTTACAAGGCCATGGCTCGCCTTGCTGACAATCAGGGGTGACACCACCTGCCGTCAGATGTCTGATTTGTGACTGCCCAACGTGCTGGAACTCCACCGTGCTTGATAGGCTGCTCCAGCAGAAATCTCCAGTTAACGACTACCTGTACAAATTCTGCAGCAGGACAGGTTCTGGGGAGCTTGTTTTTTTTTCACCATGCCAGTGGCTGCTCATGCGATACGCATGCAGACTTCTACGGCCATTTGATGAGCTCGCCAAACAGCGAGGGCTCCATCAGTGACATCGTACTTTATGCCTTCTTTCTGGAGCATGCATTGCGTCCTGTCTTTGCTCAAGCTGTCAAGGAGCAGGAGAAGGAAGATGAGGAAGTTGCAATGCTGGATGAATTCCCAGGGGGGAGGCAACTCTATCTGAGACAAGTCAACAAAAGTCTGAAGAGAAGTCAGAGGAGGATGATGCCGGGGCAGAAGAGGAGCAAGAAGAGCATGCTTTAAATGTTTCTGGGATCCATGGTGTTGTCCGTGGCTGGGGGGAGGAGACCGAAAATGACATTATCCTGGACGATGAGCAGGAGCCAGGCCACTCCACCACTTCCAGTTTAGCGAAAATGGGGGCCTTCATGCTCCAGTGTCTGAAGAGGGACCCCCCCTATAAAAAGCATAAAGTGCAATGACCAGTACTGGGTGGCAACGTACTTAGACCCCCGGTACAAACACAAAATGGCAGACATGTTACCAGCATCACAGAGGGCTTTCAGAATGCAGCATTTCCAGCCCTTGCTTTGAGAAATGCTGCATTCTCTTTTTGTGGGTGCTGGCAGAGAAATTTCCACTCACAGAGAAACAGTTGCGGGTACCAATCCAACAGCTCATTCAAGAAGAGGGTAGTTTGAAGATGTGTTGGCCGCTTTGGATATTAAATCATTCTTGCAGCCTTGGGTGTGCAGACTTGACCTGTGGCCCGAGCTGGCACAATTTGCCATTGAACTCTTGGCTTGCCCCTCGTCCAGTGTCCTGTCCGAGAGGACGTTCAGTGCAGCAGCGGGGATCGTGACCGTTAAGCGCACTCGCCTAGCTCACGACAGTGTGGACTCGGAGCTATTCAACACATGTGATGAATCGACCACGTTTAATTGAATTTCCTCATGACAGCCCACAAATATCCACCACCACCCAGAACAAATATTGGTTCCTGTCTTAGGTAAATATAGCGGCATAAAAGTCCTTTTATAGTTGCAAGAAAAAGTATGTGAACCCTTTGGAATGATATAGATTTCTGCACAAATTGGTCATAAAATGTGATCTGATCTTCATCTAAGTCAACAATAGACAATCACAGTCTGCTTAAACTAATAACACACAAATAATTAAATGTTACCATGTTTTTATTGAACACACCATGTTAACATTCACAGTGCAGGTGGAAAAAGTATGTGAACCCTTGGATTTAATAACTGGTTGAACCTCCTTTTGGCAGCAATAACTTCAACCAAATGTTTCCTGTAGTTGCAGATCAGACGTGCACAGCGGTTAGGAGTAATTCTTGACCATTCCTCTTTACAGAACTGTTTCAGTTCAGCAATATTCTTGGGATGCACTTTTGTTCATTTCTGTATGCTGAATGCATAATTTTTAGGCCTGCAGTACACTGGCCTGATATAAAATTGATGTCCAATGACCGGGTAATCTACCTCAAGCCACATACTTACTTTTACGGCGAATGAATAATTGTTGGGACCTCGGAGGAATTCAACACCAGTGACTATCAGTGAGTGTTGACACAGTGTTATCAAATTTCAACTATTATCATTAGGGTTTTTTTCAAGAGGGGGATTTCATTAGCCATGTTTTTAATCCAATTTTATATTTTTATGTTCTTTTAGACATATGCATTTGTATTTGTACTGGCCTGCAGTAAAATTGATATCCATTGACTATGTAATATACCTCCGGCCACATAATCACTTGATCTTTTCTGTCTGGTGAATGCCTAATGTTTGGCCTAATGTTTGGGGCCTGTACTCCAGTGGCCTAATTTTAATTTTTATCCATTGACCGCAAAATGTACGTAACTCGAGCCACATATTTAGAATTTATTTTATGTCAGGTAAATGCCTAATTTTTAAGGCCCGTACTCCCATGGCCTAAAATAAAGTTTTACTAGGCTCCGACAGGGCACATTTCAGAGAATTTCCCTTTTAAGACTCATCAAAATGTCCCCTGATTAAGACACATATTTTTTGTTGGAATTTTTGTCATTGATCCCCCTCTAGTATGTCACTGTCTATGTTGTGGGACTCTTTGTGCACTACTACTAAGTATTTGGTGGCTGCGAATATGAGCTGAAGGTTTTTCTGATTCACCTGCCATTAAAGTGAATGGGGCCCACTGCAAACTTGTGGTTCGCAAACTTTGCGCAATGGCATTTTTGAACCATCCTACACTTCATATTTTGATAGATTTTGATCTTTCATTATTGATCATTAACAAAATATGTAAGGGAAATAAAGAAGTGATCTGCAAGTTAAATGCATCATGGTGGTCTTCTTTCATCTGTCTCAAAGATGTAGATTTATTTATTTATTTTTGTATGTCATAGAAATGTGTAGACATTTAGAATGAATGTATTGGTAGTTTGCTTTGTATGGTTTACTGTTGTAATCATTTTTATAAATACTACCTGATTAAAAAAATGAGTTCACAATTTAGGATATTGTTTTTGCAGGGCAACTGCATATATATATTGCACATGCTGTGACATTTAATCACGTAGTACTATGACTAAGAGCTCGAATGCAGCCTGAAATGTAGTAGCTAGCATGTCTTATTTTTTTTTACATGATACTGCCTGCTGGATCTATCTATTTCCTGTTTCTGCAATATTCGACCATACTCGTAGTATGTCTGTCAGATTACTGTGCCTACAGTTTGTAGGGAACGATTTTCACAATATCACAAAAGACAGTCTTAGTCCCCTCTTCCCAGATGTTTCCACAGTGATGTCAGCTCTGGCATTAATGTTTCCTTTGCTGGGGATCAGGAGCACACCGACATACCTCGCTTACAGAACTAAATGGGTTAACGGTAGGGAGCCTTCTATGCTCTTGGAAGCACATAGACATCCAGCTGCCACGGTGGCACTGCCCATGTGATCACCTTGATGTAATAGTACTATACTTCGAGGTGCCTGAACAAAAAGAGTCCCTTTATGTACTATTAAATCAGAGGTTAAATACAATATATTGTATACAAATATTCTGCTGCGTGTTCTTGAGAATTTTTAAATGCTGTATTACATGGTAGCTTCCAATAAATGAACAGATAAAATACATTCTGCCATCGGGTAATTACTTGATAAAATATACTAATGTAAGAAGACAGTTTGAATCTCCAGTGTTTGATACAACATTTATCGCTTGCTTATAAACAATAGGGCATCATGGTGTGAATGTCAATGTGAACTCTTCTATGTCATAAAGCCATCGAAAAGTGCTTTTGCAGCAGTAAGTCTAACTGTGAGCTTTGATGCACTAGAAAAGATACTGCTAAACTGGGGTCATCAGTTAGAAGAAAACAATTTCCGTCACACAGAGAAGCAGACTTACCACTGTGCTCTTGACACAGACAGATTGGTTAAAAGAGAGAGAGAGAGAGTGGCAAAGGAAATCAGAACATACACCATTCGGAATAATGGTGGTTGCAGTGTAAGAAATGTCCTGCCTCTGACCATGTTAAAACGCAACCTATATAAATTACATATTTCTTTAATGGTTGCATATACTTGAGCTGACGTCAGGCGAGGTTCACGTATCAGCATATTTACACTTTAATATGCAATTGCTTTGATTTACCTGTCCTTTTAAATAAAATATCCAGAGAAGTGTTCAAACACACCTTTTCCCGGCAGCCAGGATTGGGAATTTCAGTGATTTAAGTTCAGATTTTGTTTCATGCTATAAAGGGAGATTTAAAAAGGAGCCTTGTTTGGTAAAAACTTTCACATAAACCCGTTTCTCATGATCCAAGGCAGTTGTGGCAACTGCAAGTGAAGGAGAAAAAAAAAAAACTAAACAACTTTATAAATATTAAATCTGTTTTGCAAAAAGCTATTAAGGTCACATATTTCAGCTGTCAGTGATACGCTGTAAGAATAGCTTTACAGAATAGACTGCACAATTGGGAAGACGGTTTGAAGTAATTTAAAACAATGACATTAATTCATGTAGATTGCCTGTATGATTTTGTACTTGCTGAAACCCCATAGTATAATTTGCTTTTGGCCTATAATAAATGAAACAAAGGCATGTATTCTTAATATCTGGATGGCTAATATGGAAAACTGACTTCAATTTTATTTATTTTATTCAAATAGACAATTTTAGAGTGTGCATAGTTAGGCTACTTTCAAATTGGCGGCAGGGAAGTCCGGCAGGCTGTTCTAGCAGGTGAACAGCCTGTCGCATCTGTCCTGCTGCTAGTTCACGTGTGCCCCCGGACTGCCGCTCTGTCCCCATTGACTATAATGGGGGCGGGGGTGGAGTTCCGGCGGCAGCACGGAAGCGCACGGCGAGAGGCAGCCAGACTGAAAGTACGACATGCAGTACTTTTAGTCCGGATGCCTCTCCCGTGCGCTGCTGCCGGAACTCTGCCGCCTCCCCCATTATAGTTAATGGGGACGGAGCGGCAGTCCAGGGGCACACGTGAACTAGTGGCAGGACGGATCCAAGAGGCTGTTCATCCACCGGAACAGCCTGCCGTACTCCCCTGCCTCTAGTGTGAAACTAGCCTTACAGATACGGGAATTATGCTAAAATGCTAAATATATCAAATATGGAATTTTGTTTTCATGTAGTGCTGTTCAGTCAGATGCACGTTTTTATAAAATAAAAGCAAATCACTGAAGCAGGTTTCTGAGTCTAAGGCCTCCTGCACACGAATGTGTGCACCGCGTGGCCATGCTGCGGCCTGAAAATGTCATGCCGCAATGCACAAACACCGTCTGTGGGTCAGCCGCAGCGGGTCGCGGACCCATTCACTTTAATGGGTCCGCAATCCGCTTGTTCTGCAAAAAGAAGGGCATGTTCTATCTGTGATTCTATTCTGCACCATTCTGCATCTCCGGATTTGCAGACCCATTGCAATGAATGGGACCGCATCGTTCATGCGGAATGCCCACGGAATGGCGCCCGTGTATTGCGGATCCGCAAATGCAGTCCGCAATACGGCAACGGGCAGCACATGTTCGTGTGTCGGAGGCCTTAGGGCTCTTGCACACAAACGTTTTTTTATTCCATTTACATTCCATTTTTTGTGTTCCGTATACGGACCGAATACAAAACCATTCATTTCAATGGATCCGCAAAAAAAACCAGAAGGTACTCCGTATGCCTTCGATTTCCGTATTTCCGTTCTGTTCAAAGATAGAACATGTCCTATTATTGTCCGCATAACGGACAAGAATAGTACTGTCCTATCTGGGCCCAGCAGTTCCTTTCCGCAAAAAAAAGGAATGCACATGGACCGCAAGATACTGTGGACTGCAAAATACTGAAAAAGCCATACAGTCATGTGCAAGAGGCCTTAGGGCTTGTTTACACACTGTATGTGTTCAGCAGTCTGTTTTTCATGTATCTGTTGTTCAGTTTTTGCATTCTGTTGTGTTTCCATTTCCGTTTAGTTTCTGTTCCATGATTCCACAAAAATGTTCCGTATGGCTTCAGTATGCTTTCCGTTCATGTTCTGTTTATTTTATTTAAAAGCGCAGGTAAATCAAAGCAATTGCATATTAAAACGGAACCATCAATGAGTTAACTGTAGACTCTGCCAACTTTTCACATTCCCTATAAATAATGGTCATGGGATACTCCACACTCCATTTGCTACAGCTTTTTGCAGCTATGATAGTTTGGTTTGAAGCTGGTGTTTTCCATTGGTTTCTCACTCTTGATATTGGTTGTATCATGGCTGATTACTCTGAGGAAGAGGTTCTCCTGTACTGGCTGCATTCTCAGCGACAACAACAGCAGCCATCTATGCTGGATGATGAACTGAGGAGGAGGCATTGGATTCATCAAATTGTCTTGCAGCGGCGCAGGAAGGGCCACTTCCATACGTTGTACATGGATCTGCGACAACATCATGATAAATTTTTCCGGGTTTGTGGTATGTCTGTGAGGAGCTTTGACCTTTTTTTGGCGGCTCTGCATCCTGGCCTCACACGTCAGGACACAAATGTGAGGCGCCGCATTCACCTGATGAATGGCTCATTGTGACATTGAGGTAAAGTTGAATGGTATGCTTGTTGTTCATGTTTTGTTGTGACAAATATATGTAGTATTGGAAAGGCTATATATATAAATATACACTCACCTAAAGAATTATTAGGAACACCATACTAATACAGTGTTGGACCCCCTTTTGCCTTCATAACTGCCTTATTTCTACGTGGCATTGATTCAACAAGGTGCTGATAGCATTCTTTAGAAATGTTGGCCCATATTGATAGGATAGCATCTTGCAGTTGATGGAGATTTGAGGGATGCACATCCAGGGCACGAAGCTCCCGTTCCACCACATCTCAAAGATGCTCTATTGGGTTGAGATCTGGTGACTGTGGGGGCTATTTTAGTACAGTGAACTCATTGTCATGTTCAAGAAACCAATTTGAAATGATTTGAGCTTTGTGGCATGGTGCATTATCCTGGTGGAAGTAGCCATCAGAGGATGGGTACATGGTGGTCATGAAAGGATGGACATGGTCAGAAACAATGCTCAGGTAGCCTGTGGCATTTAGATGATGGCCAATTGGCACTAAGGGGCCTAAAGTGTGCCCAGAAAACATCCCCCACACCATTACACCACCACCACCAGCCTGCACAGTGGTAACAAGGCATGATGGATACATGTTCTCATTCTGTTTACGCCAAATTCGGACTCTACCATTTGAATGTCTCAACAGAAATTGAGACTCATCAGACCAGGCAACATTTTTCCAGTCTTCGACAGTCCAATTTTGGTGAGCTTGTGCAAATTGTAGCCTCTTTTTCCTATTTGTACTGGAGATGAGTGGTACCCGGTGGGGTCTTCTGCTGTTGTAGCCCATCCGCCTCAAGGTTGTGCATGTTGTGGCTTCACAAATGCTTTGCTGCATACCTCGGTTGTAACGAGTGGTTATTTCAGTCAACGTTGCTCTTCTATCAGCTTGAATCAGTCGGCCCATTCTCCTCTGACCTCTAGCATCAACAAGGCATTTTCGCCCACAGGACTGCCGCATACTGGATGTTTTTCCCTTTTCGCACCATTCTTTGTAAACCCTAGAAATGGTTGTGCGTGAAAATCCAGTAACTGAGCAGATTGTGAAATACTCAGACCGGCCCATCTGGCACCAACAACCATGCCACGCTCAAAATTGCTTAAATCACCTATCTTTCCCATTCTGACAGTTTGGAGTTCAGGAGATTGTCTTGACCAGGACCACAACCCTACATGCATTGAAGCAACTGCCATGTGATTGGTTGACTAGATAATCGCATTAATGAGAAATAGACCAGGTGTTCCTAATAATTATTTATTCTTTATATATATGATATCAATAGTCTACACACCCCTTTTAAAATAAAATTTTAACGTCAGGTTTTTGTGATCTAAAAAGAATGAGACAAAGATAAATCATTTCAGAACTTTTTCCATCTTTAATGTGACCTATAAACTGTACAACTCATTTGAAAAACAAACTGAAGTCAATTTTTTTTTACATCACCGGTTCTCAAATATCAGTTTTCACAAAGTTTGCTGCTAAACTGCTTTTAGATCTTTGTTTCAGTTGTTTCTGTGATGTAGTGAAATATAATTACACGCACTTCATACGTTTCAAAGGCTTTTATCGACAATTATGACATTTATGCAAAGAGTCAGTATTTGCAGTGTTGGCCCTTCTTTTTCAGGACCTCTGCAATTCGACTGAACATGCTCTCAATCAACTTCTGGGCCAGTTCCTGACTGATAGCAACCCATTCTTTCATAATCACTTCTTGGAGTTTGTCAGAATTAGTGGGTTTTTGTTTGTCCACCCGCCTCTTGAGGATTGACAACAACTTCTCAATGGGATTAAGATCTGGGGAGTTTCCAGGCCATGGACCCACAATGTCAACGTTTTGGTCCTTGAGTGACTTAGTTATCACTTTTGCCTTATGGCACAGTGCTCCATCGTGCTGGAAAATGCATTGTTCTTCACCAAACTGTTGTTGGATTGTTGGAAGAAGTTGCTGTTGGAGGGTGTTTTGGTACCATTCTTTATTCATGCCTGTGTTTTTGGGCAAAATTGTGAGTGAGAAGCAACCCCACACTGGTCTCAGGATGCTTTACTGTTGGCATGACACAGGACTGATGGTAGCGCTCACCTTTTCTACTCCGGAAAGCCTTTTTCCTGATGCCCCAAATAATCAGAAAGAGGCTTCATTGGAGAATATGACTTTGCCCCAGTCCTCAGCAGTCCAGTCATCATATTTTCTGCAGAAGATCAATCTGTCCCTGGTAGGGTTTTTTTGGGAGAGAAGTGGCTTCTCTGCTGCCCTTCTTGACACCAGGCCATCTTCCAAAAGTCTTCGCCTCACTGTGCGTGCAGATGCGCTCACACCTGCCTGCTGCCATTCCTGAGAAAGCTCTGCACTGGTGGCACTCCGATCCTGCAGCTGAATCCTCTTTAGGAGACGATCCTGGCACTTGCTGGACTTTCTTGGATGCCCTGAAGCCTTCTTAACAAGAATTGAACCTCTTTCCTTGAAGTTCTTGATGATCCTATAAATTGTTGATTGAGGTGCAATCTTAGTAGCCACAATATCCTTGCCTGTGAAGCCATTTTTATGCAACGCAATGATGGCTGCACGCGTTTCTTTGCAGGTCACCATGGTTAACAATGGAAGAACAATGATTTCAAGCATCACCCTCCTTTTAACAGGTCAAGTCTGCCATTTTAACCCAGTCAGCCTGACATAATGATCTCCAGCCTTGTGCTCGTCAACATTCTCACCTGAGTTAACAAGACGATTGCTGAAATAATCTCAGCAGGTCCTTTAATGACAGCAATGAAATGCAGTGGAAAGGTTTTTTTGGGGATTAAGTTAATTTTCATGGCAAAGAAGGACTATGCAATTCATCTGATCACTCTTCATAACATTCTGGAGTATATGCAAATTAATATTATAAAAACTTTTCCAATTTCCAATAATTATGTAATTCTCAAAACTATTGGCCATGACTGTACATAACAGTATGCTTTATAACTCCCTGCCGCCGTTCTCTTAAAATAAATACTTGTGAAATCATGCTAATGAGCCTCTTGGTTCTATTAGGGTGTTTATTCAGCACCTAGTGGCTCGGTCTATGCACACTTTGGCACGCCCAGGTCCAGTTGATTGAATTTCGAGTTCTCCTCAGTGTCCTGTAAATCTCACGCCTGCGCTGTCCCGTTTAGTATTCGGCGCAGGAAGTGCGTCCTTCACTCACTGGGCCTGCTCCGATTACTAAAAGGGACGATCATCCTAGCGAGCCATCACTGACGATCATCCTAGACGATCATCCTAGCGAGCCATCACTGATTTTGTTCCTTCTAGAGCCCTGTCAAGGGCACGGCTAGAGTAGCAAAGTGGGGAACAAACCTCATGTAATACCACAATATTCCCAGGAATGACTTTATTTACCTAGTGGTGACAGGTTGGGGCCAATTCCGTATCGCCTCTATTTTGTTCACTTGGGGTTTGATGACTCCATGCCCAATGACATACCCCAGGTACTTAGTCTCTTCTAACCCTATTGCACATTTTTTGGGTTAGCGGTTAGGCCAGCTTTCCAAAGGGAGTCCACTACAGCCTGCACTTGGGGTAGGTGATTTTCGCAGTCGGTTCTGTGGATGACAATATTGTCCGGGTAAGCCGAAGCGTGCCAACGATGTGCACGAGGCACAATGTCCATTATTAGGAACTTACTGTCCACGGTCGGCACCAGAACCAAAACCCGATCACCCAGGTTAAAGATCGAACCCGAGCCTGCCAATTATAGACCGGACCCTTGGCTCACTGAGCTGCCTCCATATGCTCTCTAACAAGAGGCAACACTGTCTCTATCCGATCTTGCATCTGGGTAGCATACTCAATGACACTTTTATGTGGAGTGGGTTGTTGTTCCCATGCCTCTTTTGCCACCTCCAAGAGATCGCGAGGGTATCTGCCATCTAGCAGTTCGAAGGGAGAAAACCCAGTTGAGGCCTGGGGTACCTCTCGCACTGCGAACATGAGATAGGGCAGAAGGAGGTCCCAGTCCTTCCCATCTTTAGACACTACATTTTTTAACATATTTTTTAAAGTTTTGTTAAACCGTTCTACCAGACCGTCTGTTTGCGGATGGTAAACGGACATCCGTAGTTGTTTTATGTGCAGCATCTGACAGAGTTCCCTCATCACCTTGGACATAAAAGGGGTCCCTTAGTCGGTCAGAACCTCTTTGGGTAGTCCTACTCGGGAAAACATCTTAATTGCCTCCTTAGCTATGAGATTGGCTGCGGTATTTCGCAGTGGCACTGCCTCCGGGTACCGAGTGGTGTAGTCTAGAATGACTAAGATGTTTTGATGCCCTCTGGCGGACTTTGGTACTGGGCCTATGAGGTCCATAGCTTTTAGGTAAAATGGTACTTCGATAATCGGGAGAGGTACTAGGGTACTACGGAAATGTGGTTGGGGACTAGTTATCTGGCAGGTCGGGCAAGACTTACAAAACTCTTCCACTTCTTTGCATATGCTGGGCCAGTAAAACCGCTGTAGAATACGATCCTGAGTTTTCTGCAGTCCCAGGTGACCCCCGAGAACGTGTTGGTGGGCTAGATCTAACACAAGCTTGCGATAAGCCTTGGAGACCACCAACTATTCAATAGGCTCACCCCGTAATTGGTTTACCCGATACAACATATCCTGATAAATCACAAAACGAGGAAACACTGACTCTGCCCCAGGTTGTTGTGGTTTATCATTTACTATTAACACATTTTCCCAGGCGTGGGATAGGGTTGGGTCCCGACATTGGGCGGTACCAAAATTATCCCCTGAGACATTGAGGTCTGCCAATTCAGGGCCCAGCGGAAAGTCCTCCACGTCTCCCACATCACACTTAGCGGGGTTATCTCCCCCTCTTCCACCAAAGTGGCGGTCACCCCTACCACTGGCCCTTTGGTCTCAGGTTCCCAGGAATCTGGTCTCCCCCTGAGCTGGGCCACTCTGCTAGGGTAACCCCTGTCTCATGGGTCTCAGTCACCCTCATAGCAGGCCAAAGTGCCGGGAGCCCTGAGAAGTTTCTCCCTATTATAAGTTCATAGTCTAAATTTGGGGCAACTGCCACCTCGTGAGTCCATCTGCCTGCCCCTGTGATTAGAGACACCAGGGGGGTGGGATAGTCCTTTAAGTCTCCATGGATGCACATGATCCTGACTTTCTGGCCAGTATACTCCAATTACTGTACCAGGGGAGTCCTTACTAGGGACACCAGACTCCCTGTGTCCAGCAGAGCCTCCGCTGGAATGTCTCCTAACTCCACCTGGAACAGGTGGTTTAGAGTTTTTGGGGTACCTGCTGCACAAAGCTTTCTGGCATATAGCGACTAACGGTAGCCATAGTTAGTATCCATGGATTCCACTTGATAGGGACAGTCAGCGTTTACATGGCCCGGCTCCTGACACCACCAGCAGACTATCGGAGCCAGGTCTCTAGAGGGTACACCCCGGGTGGGTTTGGTTGGTACAAGTCGCCGGGTCTAGGATGGAGATTTACTGGGTTTGACTGCCCCCCCAAAAGAACCCCCTGTAACAGTCTTAGTAGCCTCGTAGCGCTCCACCAGGTCCACCATTTCTATGGTGTTGCCAGGAGACACCTGGCCGATCCAGTGCTGGAGAGGGGATTGCAGAGTCCTCCAGAACATATTGGCTAATAGTCTATAGTCTATGCAGCATTGTCGGGGGACTCAGCACATCAGGCTGTAGCCAGTTTTGCAAGAGGTGGAGTAAGTCATAATACTGGATCCTCGCAAGCTCAGCTGGCTTAAAACCCCACTGATGTACCCAATGGGCCCGGACCAATACATTTACCCCCAGTCTTGCCAAAATCTTACCCTTTACTTTTTGGTAATCGGCCGATTGATCGTCCGGCATGTCGAAGTACACCCGCTGGGAATCGGATGCCAGGAATGTTACGACAACCTCAGCCCACTGGTCAGAGGGTAGCTTTTACCTGATTGCCCCTTTCTCGTACATCGCGAGGTAGGTTCCAATGTTGTTTGCGGGAGTCATCTTAGGAATCGTGCCACAGACTGCTTTCCGGGCATCGTGGACGCTCGGGGTTGCTCCTGTTGTCTGAAAAGCCATCACATGTTGTAGCAGCAACTAGTTAGTCTCCTACTGCTGCTTATTAGCCTCGCGTTGCTGTAGGTTTGTCTCTCGCTGCTACAGATTAGCCTCCATGAGGGCCTTCACAACAGCCTCCATTTCGTCATGGGTGACTGGTTGTAATACAGCTGATTTAATGTACAACATACAATCGTGTCTGAAAAATGCAGAAACCAAAAATATCGGCGTTCACACCAGCCTCACTGCTCTTGCCCGCTTCCTCCACCAAATGTGGGGTTTTGCTCTGGCAGATAGGGTAAGCAGGGCACAGTACAGAGGCACAATACAAGTTCTGAATTCAAAACGAGAGTGTATATTCACACTTGAGGCAATTGCACAAAACAGCACATAACTTTGCAGTCTTGGTGTTAATTCACACACAATAGAAAGTTCATATAACACAAGTCACCTTGCTGTTAGTTATGCCACCAGTAGTCCACAGCGGGCTTTAGAGAGCCTGTTTCCCCAGCTTGCGGCTCTCAGCCCTCCAGCACGGCACAAAGCCTCAGATCCCAAAAACAGAGATATCTCTGCTGAGCCCAGCTGCCTATTTAAGGACAGCCAGGTGCTGCTAAAACCTGTCCTGGACCTTGGGGAGTAGTCACCCACCCAACACTTTGACTACTCCCAGTTAGAGCTGTCCAGGATCAGCTAATTTACTGCCATACTAGCTAGCAAGGTGTCAAACACCAACTGCTACTGACACAGAAAATGGTATCTTACTCCTCCGAGGCCAGGAACCTCGGTGACAAATACCTATCATCTACGATGATTCCTCGTACCTTCTTACAGGGGTTAAAGGGAATGTAAAGAAAAAAGAACAATTGTGTACAATAGGTAAAGGCAGAGAAAGCTGTCAACCAGGGAGTGAGAAGTGAGGACCTGAGTCTGGGTATGCCTGACAATATGTTCCAACTGCAATTACTCCCTTATAGCACAGCTGCAGCTGCTACAGAAAGCAGGTATCTGCAAGGACATTTTTATTTATTTATTGATATTGCATTTTAACCCCTTCTACTCCGGGCCAGTTTTCACGATTCTGCCCAGGCCATTTTTTGGAAATCTGACATGTCACTTTATGTGGTAATAACTTTGGAACACTTTTATTTGTCCAAGCAATTCTGAGATTGTTTTCTCATGACACATTGTACTTCATGAATTTGAGTCAATATATTTCCACTTTATCCATGAAAAAAGCCCAAATTTACCAAACATTTAAAAAATTCTTAATTTTCAAAATTTCAATTTCTCTACTTTCAAAACTGAAAGAGATGCCTCATTAAATACTTATTACTTAACATTCCCCCTATGTCTACTTTATGTTGGTATCATTTTGTAAATGTCATTTTATTTTTTTAGGATTTTAGAAAGCTTAGAATATAAGAAGACATTCTTAAAATTTTTTGAAAATTTCATAACCCACTTTTTAAGGACCAGCTCAGTTCTGAAGTCACTTTGTGGGGCTTACGAATTAGAAACCCCCGCATAAATAAACCCATTGTAGAAACTACACCCATCGAGTTACTCAAATTTTTTTTCACCCTTTAGGTGTTCCACAAGAATTAAAGGAAAAAGGCATTTCTAAATTTCACTTTTTTGGCAGATTTTCCATTTTTTTCTTTAACACATCAAGGGTTAACAGCCAAACAAAACTAAAAATGTATTACCCTGATTATGCGGTTTACAGAATAACCCCACATGTAGTCGGAAACTAATGTAAGGGAACACGGCAGGGAGCAGAACAAAAGGAGCGCCATATGATTTTTGGAAGGCAGATTTTGCTGGACTGGCTTTTAAATGCCATGTCACATTTGAAGCCCCCCTAATGCACCTTTACAGTAGAAACTCCCAAAAAGTGACCCCATTTTGGAAACTAGGGGATAAGGTGCCAGTTTTATTGGTACAATTTTGGGGTACATATGATTTTTAGTCGCTCTATATTACATTTTTGGGAAGGAAGGGTAACTAAAATATAGATGTTTTGGCACCATTTTTATTTTATTTTTTGCAGCATTTATCTGATAGGTTAGATCATGTGCTATTTTTATAGATCAGGTTGTTAAGGAAGCAATTATATCTACTGTATTTGTTTGTTTGTTTCAGTTGTACATAATAAAGCATTTTTGAAAAAAAAAATTTTTTTATATTTTTCCGCCGATAATCTTGGGCAGGGGGTCATTTGCAGAAAGAGTTGCCATTTTTATTGGTACCAGTTTTGGGTACATATAATTTTGTTTTTATCATTCAATATTACACTTTTTGGTGACCAAAAAATTGGTTGTTTTGGCACAGTTTATATTTATTTTTATAGTGGTCACCTGAGGGGTTAGGTCATGTGATATTTTAATAGAGCAGGTCGTTACGGATGCGGAAATACCTAATAAGTATACTTTTTCTTATTTATTTAAGTTTTACACAATAACAGAATCCATAGTCTGAAAGCCATAGCTTTTTTATTTTTTGACCAATTGTCTTAGGTAGGTTCTAATTTTTTTCCAGGATGAGTAGCCACAACAGCTCTACAGGCTCCTGCTGGTGTATATCCCGACCAGCACACGGAGACTTGGCTGCAGCCTAGGTTCCTGCCTGAGCCCCAAAATATGGGTGCTGGAGCTGAAGTCGGATGTGGGTTGAAAGAAACCAGATAAACATCTTCTGTGGGCGCTGCCAAGGATACCATCAAAGTTGAGCGTATAATAGAGCTGTCCCAAACTATTCGTCGGCGAACAGTTCCCGTCGAATATAGCTTGTTCGCGTTCGCTGCAGCGGGCGAACATATGCGATGTTCGGTCTGCCCCCTATACATCATCATTGAGTAAACTTTGACCCTGTACCTCACAGTCAGCAGACACATTCCAGCCAATCATTAGCAGACCCTCTCTCCCACCTCCTGGACAGCATCCATTTTAGATTCATTCAGAAGCTGCATTCTTAGTGAGAGGAGGGACAGTGTAGCTGCTGCTGATTTAATAGGGAAAGCGTTAGCTAGGCAAGTGTATTCAGTGTCCACTGCAGTCCTGAAGGACTCATCTGATCTCTGCTGTAAGGACAGCACCCCAAAAAGCCCTTTTAAGGGCTAGAACATCAGTCTGCTTTTTTTTTTTTCCTGTGTAATCAAATTGCAGTTGTCTGCCTGCCAGCGTGTGTGTCAGGCTCACAGCCCTGCAAGTGCATAGTGTCACCAGCGCAACTCATGTCTGGTGTCACATTCGATTACATTTAAAGGGAAAAAAAATTTTGACTGGATAAATAGCAGTCAGTTGCACACGTGTTTGTGTGTTTAAGGTCCAGTGCAGCGCATAGTGTCACTTCAGCGCAACTCATATCTTGTGTCACATTCGATTCCATTTAAAGAAAAAAATAATAATTTGACTGAATAAATAGCAGTCAGTTACACACGTGTTTGTGTGTTTAAGGCCCAGTGCAGTGCATTGTATCACTTCAGCGCCATTCGTATCTGGTGTCACATTCAATTCCATTTAACTAAAAAATAATAATTTTGACTGAATAAATAGCAGTCAGTTACACACGTGTTTGTGTGTTTAAGGCCCAGTGCAGTGCATAGTGTAACTTCAGAGCAACTCATATCTTGTGTCACAGTAGCTTGCACGCATAGTACAACTTAACTATTCTAAAAAAAAATTGACAGGCAGAGGCAGGCCACCCTGCAGGGGCCGTCGTGGTCGTGGTGCTGTGATTCCTTTTGGCCCTAGACTAATGCCCAGTGTTCAGAGGCCACGTACCCTGTACTCGAAAAGTTCTGAGGACATAGTTGACTGGCTAACACAGGACACCCAATCTTCTACAGCTTCCGCTCGGAACCTTGACGCACCATCCTCCTCCAGCACCATCCTCTCAGGTTACCACTCGCCCGCCTGCTGCCACTGCCAACACTAGCACCACAGCCGCTTCACTTGATCTGTCAGAGGAGTTATTTACACATCAGTTGGAAGAAATGAGTGATGTGCAACCATTATTGCCAGAGGATGTAGATATCAGGGATATGTCTCAGTCAGGCAGCATTGCACACATGGACATACAGTGTGATGATGATGATGTTGTACCAACTGCTGCTTCCTTTGCTAAGGTGTCAGATACAAGTGAAGCGGTTGATGATGACAATGTGTCCGTGGATGTCATGTGGGTGCCCGCTCGAAGAGAAGAAGAACAGGGGGAAAGTTCAGATGGGGAGACAGAGAGGAGGAGATGAGTTGGAAGCAGGGGGAGGTTGTCACAAGGAGCTAGTGGCACAGTCAGACAGCATGTATCTGCACCCGTGGTCAGCCAGACAGCACGCCAATCAACGCATGCTGTTGCCACCACCAGAATGCCGTCATTGCAAAGCTCAGCAGTGTGGCATTTTTTTTGTGTGTCTGCCTCTGATAACAGCAATGCCATTTGCAACCTGTGCCAAAAGAAACTGAGTCGTGGGAAGTCTAACACCCACCTAGGTACAACTGCTTTGCGAAGGCACATGATCTCACATAACAAACGCCCATGGGTGCAACACATGAGTAAAATGAGCATACAAACTCAAAGCCACCATCCTCCTCCTGGTCCAGCATCTTCAGCCACGTCAACCACTGCTGTCCTCCTTGTCCCCTCTCAACCACCTGCCACTCCGCCTCTCGCCTCTCGCAGTTCCTGCTCATCTGCCCACAGTCAGGTGTCTGTCAAGGACATGTTTGAGCGTAAGAAGCCAATGTCACAAAGTCATTGTAGTCCAGCTAACTAGTAACCCTAGCAGAATTTATATTAATCAATTTTATTACTATTACATACAAACAAAATGTCCAAACATGTCCAGGCGTACACCAGACCGTCAATACGATTAGGCCAGAGTGTATGTATTAGAGAGCCCTAAGCTAAGATCCTAAGCCTTGGCCCTAAGCCCAGGGGCGGCTCCTGATGGTGGAGACCCCCTGTCCTCGAACCTAACTAAACACTCCTGATGTACCCTAATAGATGAGGTTGGTTAGGGGCCTAGATTAAATGTGGTGGGCTGGTGTAGACGTGGACACGGAGGATCAGTGAAAAAAAGCGCACAGTGTATACAACCCTGCCCATACAGAGATAAGCCGGTACACGGTACAATTAATTAAATCTAAAGACACCAAAAAGAAGGATGGTAAGTAATGTCACTTTTTAGTGAACTCTTAGCCCGCAAGCTTTTACCATACAAGCTGGTGGAGTCTGAGGCCTTCAAAAAATTTGTAGTTATTGGGACACCGCAAATTTATTTGCACAAAAGGCAATTCCCAACCTGTACTCGATTGTGCAAAAGGAAGTCATGGCATGTCTGGCACACAGTGTCCGCCACGACTTGCAGGCAGGCCTGCTGCCACCTCCTCTACTCCTACAACTCCATCCTCTTCCATAACCTCTTTGTCTGAGTCCTCTTCTGCTGCTGCGTCTTGCTCCACATCACCGGCACCCCCCCAGCTCCCCTGGGGCTATTCCACATACCGGATACAACAGTGTCACGCCGTCTTGGGGTTGACTTGCCTGAAAGCAGAGATTTACCCCAGACCAGCACTCCTGTCCGCCCTGAACGCACCGGTGGATCAGTGGCTGACTCCGCACCAACTGGAGATCGGCAAAGTGGTGTGTGACAACGGAAGCAATTTGTTGGCGGCGTTGAATTTGGGCAAGTTGACACATGTGCCGTGCATGGCACATGTGTGTAATCTGATCGTACAACTCGTTGTTCATAAGTACCCAGGCTTACAGGACGTCCTCAAGCAGGCCAGGAAGGTGTGTGGCCATTTCAGGCGTTCCTACACGGCCATGGCACACTTTTCAGACATTCAGCGCAGAAACAACATGCCAGTGAGGCGCTTGATTTGCGACAGCCCGACACGTTGGAATTCAATACTTCAATGTTTGACCGCCTGCTCCAACAAGAAAAAGCCGTCAACGAGTATTTATATGACCGGGGTGCTAGGACAGCCTCTGCAGAGCTGGGAATTTTCTTGCCACGTTACTGGACGCTCATGTGCAATGCCTGTTGGCTCATGCGTCCTTTTGAGGAGGTGACAAACCTAGTCAGTCGCACCGAAGGCACCATCAGCGACATCATCCCATTTGTTTTCTTCCTGGAGCATGCCCTGCGAAGAATGCTGGATCAGGCCATAGATGAGCGTGAAGAAAAAGAGGAAGAGTTGTGGTCACCATCATCACCACCAGAATCAGCCTTATCAGCATCGCTTGCTGGACCTGCGGCAACGCTGGAAGAGGAGTATGGGGAAGAGAAGTCAGAGGAGGAATGTGGTTTTGAGGAGGAGGAAGACCAACCACAGCAGGCATCCCAGGGTGCTCGTTGTCACCTATATGGTACCCATGGTGTTGTACTTGGCTGGGGGGGAGAACAGACCTTCAGTGAGATCAGTGAGGACAAGGAACGGGACATGAGGAGCTCGGCATCCAACCTTGTGCAAAAGGGGTCTTTCATGCTGTCGTGCCTGTTGAGGCACCCTTGTATAAAAAGGCTGTAGGAGAATGACCTGTACTGGGTGCTACGCTACTAGACCCCCGGTATTAGCAGAAAGTGCCTGAAATGTTACTAAATTACCGGAAGTCGGAAAGGATGCAGCAGTTCCAAAATAAATTAAAAAGTATGCTTTACACAGCGTATAAGGGTGATGTCACAGCACAACGGGAATCTAACAGGGGAAGAGGTAAAAGTAATCCCCCTCCTACCACGACAACGCTGGCAAGGACAGGACGCTTTACAGACGTGTTGTTGATGGAGGACATGCAGAGCTTTTTAAGTCCTACGCATCGCCACAGCCCTTCGCGGTCCACCCTCAGAGAACGACTTGACCGACAGGTAGCAGACTACCTCGCCTTAACTGCAGATATCGACACTCTGAGGAGCGATGAACCCCTTGACTACTGGGTGTGCAGGCTTGACCTGTGGCCTGAGCTATCCCAATTTGCGATAGAACTTTTGGCCTGCTCTGCTTCAAGTGTCCTGTCAGAAAGGACCTTCAGTGCAGAAGGAGGTATTGTCACTGATAAGAGAAGTTGTCTAGGTCAAAAAAGTCTAGATTACCTCACCTTTATTAAAATGAATGAGGGATGGATCCCGAAGCGTCTGACAGTGGGCGATACATTCGACAAAAAAAAAGGCCTGATGACTGAGATGAGCTGCCTTGGGCAAAAAATGGCCCACACGCTGCTGTATTTTATCTCTGAATGCCGGATGACTTGCGTGACTTATCCGCCACCAACTAGGGTTCAAGCCGCAATGTTTTAGGGCACTTTCTGCCTGGGAAACATCAATTTTTCTGGCCGCTGCTACAGCAGCAGCTACAACAATACCTAGTTTTTCAGGTATGTGTGCATGCCAAATTTTTCTGGCCTCTGGTGCTGCACTGTTGCTTCAAAAACCAAACAAAAAAAAAGGCACATACATGTGTCAATTCCCCTTTGTAATCGTTACCTTGTTGTGGTGAAGGGGCTTGCGTATTACAATGAAGCGACCACCTCTATGAGTGTGTTGGCAATTGCAATGTTGGCACGCCCCAGATGATAAGGTCGTTGCTTCATTGTGAACAGACCAAAAGCGATCGGCTGGATAATTTTCCATAGAAAAAACATAAATTTTCTTTCTGATCATCTAAGGTGATCAGTAAAGCCTACTAGGCCAACAATGGGCCCACACTGCAGAATTATTCTTTTCTGGGTCACTTAACTGTCACTAAACTACCTCATCACGACCATAGGCTTTGAAAACCCCAATCGTCTGCAATCTCCCAAACGTGCGCACGAGTACAGTCATCACTACACCAAGATTGACGCATAGAGGAATACAATTCTTTGTGGCTGTCTAAAATCTATTCCATACACGTCCCCTGATAGGGGACGTAACAGGGATTAAACTGATAGGAATAGTACTACTTTACACACCACACATATTGGGATTGCACAGTACATTACACAGCGCACGCGCAGTGCCCCAAATTGGAATTAAGAGGACCGACCAAGCATCTTTTTTCATCTCCTAGTTCCTAAAATCGATGTCATATACACGTCCCCTGATAGGGGACGTAACAGGGATTAAACTGATAAGAATAGTACTATTTAACACGCCGCTCATATCTGGTGGCACATTCGATTGCACGCGCAGTGCCCTAAATTTGAAGTACTGAAGGAGGACCGACCAAGCGTCTTTTTCCATCTCCCGGTTCCTAAAATCGATGCCGAAACACGTCCCCTGATAGGGAACGTAACAGAGGTTAAACTGATAAGAATAGTACTACTTAACACGCCGCTCATATCTGGTGGCACATTCGATTGGACACGCAGTGCCCCAAATTTGAAGTAGGAGGACCGACCAAGCATCTTTTTTCATCTCCCGGTTCCTAAAATCGATGCCATATATACGTCCCCTGATATGGGACGTAACAGGGATTAAACTGATAGGAATAGTACTACTTAACACACCTTATAATAATGCAGAGAGAGGCAATGCAGAGAGAGGAGTCTGAAGAAGAGGAGTCAGAGGAGGAAGGTGGCTTTGAGGAGGTGGAAGATCAAACACAGCAGGCGTCCCAGGGGGCTTGTTGTCACCTTTCGGGGACCCTTGGTGTTGTACGTGGCTGGGTGGAGGAAGAGACCTTCAATGACATCAGTGAGGACAAGGAACGGGACATGGCTAGCTTGGTATCCAACCTTGTGCAAATGGGGAGTTTGCGGTTGTGCAAATGGACTGTTTGCAGTTGTTCGCGGTGCTGTTAAACGAGGAGTTTGGTCTGTCACTGTGAAGCGGGCATAACCGTTACACTACCTGATCGATACAACATCATACCTGATGTTTTAAAGCACGTTAGTCCCAAAAATTTGGAATGTTAGGCGATTTCTGCCCTTTATGGATTAAAACCAGACTCTGCGTCAACTACGTAATTTTCCATGGGAGTTTTGCCATGGATCCCCCTCCGGCATGCCACAGTCCAGGTGTTAGGCCCATTGAAACAACTTTTCCATCACTATTGTGGCCAGAAAGAGTCCCTGTGGGTATTAAAATTCACCTGCCCATTGAAGTCAATGGCGGTTTGCCCGTTCGCGAACATTTGCGAAAATTTGCATTCGCCGTTCGCGAACTGAACATTTTATGTTTGCGACATCTCTAGCGTATAATTCCAATAACTTTATTGTCTATGCATTTCAGGGGTGAATAACCCCCTTCATCAGGACAGTGTGTAACAGACAACATACATACAGTTGCAAGAAAAAGTATGTGAATGATACTTTGGAATGATATGGATTTCTGCACAAATTGGTCATAAAATGTGATCTGATCTTCATCTAAGTCACAACAATAGACACTCTCACAGTCCGCTTAAACTAATAATACACAAAGGTGTTAAATGTTTCCATGTTTTTATTGAACACACCATGTAAACATTCACAGTGCAGGTGGAAAAAGTATGTGAACCCTTGAATTTAATAACTGGTTGAACCTCCTTTGGCAGCAATAACTTGTCACGGAAGGTGTGCAGGAAACAAGACAATGCAAAATGAATATATGACTCACTGGATCCAAAACTAAGGAACAAAAGGGAGACCCCTGCATAAGACCTGGCACTCTCCCTGACTCTGCTCAGCCTATGCAAACACCCCAATGGTGGATGATCGCATATCCACGTACCTCGACTATATAACACCTGAACACCCTACAATAGTGAGGGGACACGACCACCGGCTCCCTACACTAGACACGGAGGGAGTCAGGGTCACCTGGGATCCAGCAAACATAAAATCACAAATGAATGTACAACACTTATCTTGTAGAAGACTGGGAAATAGGATCAGCATGCACACACACTCCAGGAAGTTGTATAAACCGCACACTAATGCATTATGGGGAGGAATTTAAAGGGATGCAATCAGTCCAACTACAAGACAGCTGAGAGAGACTAAAGAGATAAGGAACTGAAAACCAAAACAAAGAAAAGCTCAAGGAGGAGGTTCTGAAAGGCATCTGTCAGAGCTTCTCAGATGTCTGGTTGTGACATAACTTTAACCAAACGTTTCCTGTAGTTGCAGATCAGACGTGCACAACGGTCAGGAGTAATTCTTGACCATCCCTCTTTACAGAACTGTTTCAGTTCAGCAATATTCTTGGGATGTCTGATGTGAATCGTTTTCTTGAGGTCATGCCACAGCATCTCAATCGGGTTGAGGTCAGTACTCTGACTGGGCCACTCCAGAAGGCGTATTTTCTTCTCTTTAAGCCATTCTGTTGTTGATTTACTTCTATGCTTTGGGTCATCATCCTGTTGCAGCACTTATCTTCTGTTGAGCTTCAGCTGATCAACAGACGGTCTTAAGTTCTCCTGCAAAATATCTTGATAAACTTGGGAATTCATTTTTCTTTCAATGATAGCAATACGTCCAGGCCCTGATGCAGTGAAGCAGCCCCAAACCATGATGCCCCCACCACCGTACTTCACAGTTGGGATGAGGTTTGGATGTTGGTGTGCTGTGCCTCTTTTTCTCCACACATAGTGTTGTGTGTTTCTTCCAAACAAATCAACTTTGGTTTCATCTGTCCATAGAATATTCTGCCAGTACTGCTGTGGAACATCCAGGTGCTCTTGTGCAAACTGTTAACGTGCAGCAAAGTTTTTTGGGGACAGCAGTGGCTTCCTCTGTGGTATCCTCCCATGAAATCCATTCTTGTTTAGTGTTTTACATATTGTAGATTCATTAACAGGGATGTTAGCATATGCCAGAGACTTTTGTAAGTCTTTAGCTGACACTCTAGGATTCTTCTTCACCTTATTTAGCAGTCTGCACTGTGCTCTTACAGTCATCTTTACAGGACTGCCACTCCTAGGGAGAGTGGCACCAGTGCTGAACTTTCTTTATTTATAGTTAATTTGTCTTACCGTGGACTGATGAACAGCAAGGCTTTTGGAGATACTTTTATAACCCTTTCCAGCTTTATGCAAATCAACAATTCTTAATCGTAGGTCTTCTGAGAGCTCTTTTCTGCGAGGCATCATTCACATCAGGCAATGCTTCTTGTGAAAAGCAAACCCAGAACTGGTGTGTGTTTTTTATAGGGCAGGGCAGCTGTAACCAACACCTCCAATCTCATCTCATTGACTGGACTCCAGTTGGCATACACCTCACTCCAATTAGCTCTTGGAGATGTCATTAGTCTAGGGGTTCACATACTTTTTCCACCTGCACTGTGAATGTTTACATGGTGTGTTCAATAAAAACATGGTAACATTTAATTCTTTGTGTGCTATTAGTATAAGCAGACTGTGATTGTCTATTGTGACTTAAATGACGATCAGATCACATTTTAGGACCAATTTGTGCAGAAATCCATATCATTCAAAAGGGTTCACATACTTTTTCTTGCAACTTTACTAGGCATAAACCGCATCCATGGGCAGTACGATGTCTTTCAAATCGTCATCATCCCTTTCTGCTTCTCCCACTCAGTCTAGTTTTCCTCCTTTTCTCCATCGTCAGCCATCGATAATGAAATGCATGGCCAGGAAACAACTCTACATGCCTAGCAATCCACTAATGCTTAAGCTTAATTCCCACCTGGCAATGTTGGTGGCGGTGCAGTTGCTGCTGTACCATTTAGTTGGGTCTGCTGCCTTTAGAGAGTGTAAGAAGGTACCTGGAATAATCGTGGATGGAAGGTATGTGTCACAGAGGTTCCTGGCCTAGGTGAAGTAAGAGCCAGTATTTTATGTGTCAGCAGCAGCTATTGCTAATTGACACCTAAAGATTAGCAAGGCTGTTATAGCTGATCCGGGACAGCTCTTACTGGAAGCAGTCAAACTGATGGGTGACTACTCTCCATGAGCCAGGCCGAGTTTTGCCAGGCACAAAAACAAGCCAGCACTGCCAGGTGGGTGGATTTACCTCCCTGTGACAGTGGAGCTCAGGAGTCTGTGTGCTGTGAACTGAGGGCTATGCTGGGATTTGAGGTTTGAGCCGAGAGGACTCAGGCCCCTCTAAAGGCGAACAGGCTACCTATGGACTTGATGAGGCTGAACGGCTAACAGGGTGTGAATTAACACCCAGGGGAAAAGATGACTTTTATTGTTTATAGATTTCCTTGTGTGTGAACAAACACCAAGCCACCTGAGTTTTGTGATACACCTTATCTGCATTTTGTTATACACCAATGTGTGAATAAACACCGCTGTTTGATTCAAGAACTGTGTACTTTGCCTCTATACTGTATCCACTAGTCCTAACTACCAGATTTAATCCCCACAATTGGTGGAGGATGCATGCAAGCACAGTGAGGCTGGCATGAACGCCAATATATTTTGGGGTTTGCATTTTTGGGCACAGTTGTATGTTGTATATCAAACCAGCTGTACTTCAACCTGTGCCCCACGACAAAATGGAGGCTGTTGTGAAGGCCCTCATGGAGGCTAATTTGCAGCAGCGAGAGACCAACCTGCACCAACGGGAGGCTACTACGGAGAACCCTGCGAACCTGAGGCTGAAGGGCCAGCAGTAGGGGTGACTGGCACTTCGGTGGAAGAGGGGGAGACAACCCTGAGTAGGGTAATTGTGGGAGACGTGGAGGAGTTGCCACCGGGTCCTCGGTTGACAGACCTCAACGTCTCTGGGGAGAATTTCGGTACAGTCCAATGCCAAGACCCATCCCTATCCCGGGCCTGGGAGAATGTGGTAGTATTGATGTTGTACCCCTACAACCTGGGGCCGAGTTGATGTTTCCCCGTTTTGTGGTCCACCAGAATATGCTGTATCGGATAAACCAGCTGTGGGGTGAACCTGTTGAACAGTTGGTGGTGTCCGGGACCTATCAAAAACTCGTGTTAGATTTAGCCCACCAACATGTTCTCTGGGATCATCTGGGACTGCAGAAGACACAGGACCCGATACTACAGCGGTTTTACTGGCCCAGAGGTGGATGACTTTTGTAATTCTGGCCCAACCTGCCAAACCACTAGCCCCCAGCACCTTTTCCAAAGTCCCTAAGTGCCCCTCCCGATTATCGAGGTACCATTTGAGAGAATCGCTATGAATCTAATAGTCCCAGTACCGAAGTCCGCTAGGAGGCACCAACAAATCTTGCTCGTCCTGGACTATGCCACTCGGTACACGGAGGCGGTGCCACTGCGACATACATTGGCCAAACTCATAGTAAAAGAGTTAATGGAGATGTTTTCCCGAGTGGGGATACCCAAAGAGGTTCTGACTGACCAGAGGACTTCTTTTATGTCCAAGGTCATGCGGGAGCTCTGTAAGTTGCTGAATATCAAACAGATACGGACATCCGTCTATCACCCTCAAACTGACGGCCTAGTAGAAAGGTTTAATCAAACAATAAAAACTATGTTAAAACGAGTAGTTACTGGCTAGGTGGCAGGGATCCTACGAGGTACTCGAAAAGGTTGGAGAAGTAAACTATAAGGTACACCAGTCAGGGCGGCGGAAGCCAGAGCAGGTGTACCATGTGAATTTACTTAAACTGTGGAAGGTAAGGGAGACCAGTAGTGATCAAATGTTCACGAACCGCGTGTTCACAGGGGGCCCCATTCACTTTAATGGCAGGCGAACCTGAAAAACCTTCAGGACATATTTGCAGCCAGCAAACACTTACTAGAAGTACACAAATAGTCCCACATGGGACATGGACAGTCATATACCAGAGGGGGATCATTGGCAAAAATTCCCACAAAAAATGTGTATTTTAATCAGGGGCCATTTTTATGGGTCTTAAGGGAAACTCTCAAAAATGTGCCCTGTTGGAGTCTAGAAATGTTTTATTTCCATTTTTTTATATTGTCTTTATGTTTGTTTTATAAAAAACATAAGATTAGTACATAGACCAATATCAATCACATTAGTGTGTAAAGTATAGTAGTATATAACATATCCATCACATCTATGTATATAATATAAGAATCATAGACATCCCTATAACTCCCCCCCCCCCCCCCATTGGCTGCTGTTCCCTTCAGTTCAATCAAATACAGCATACAACAAATACATTAGTTGTTTCTACGTGGCTCTGCGTGCAACTCTCCGGTTCCTTTCGATATCCTCGTATATTTTAATTTGTTTTATTTTAATATTTTAAAATGTTTTATTTCCTATTGGTTTGATGTATACAAATGTGCAGCACTCCACGTTTTTGTATCCTGCAGAGTCCATTAAAAAAATGCATATGTTAATGTAATTTTTTCTTCTACCATGGAACTGTATGGTGAACAGACGCCACAGTACAGCATCAGTCTGAGGGCACACTATAATACATTATAATCTATATAATATAAAGATATTAGCCCTACCCCCAAATAATAATACAATTAGGTGGTCATTTATTATATAGAAATACGTCTATGTTATGTGTATTTCTGACAAAGATTGTGGCGCAAAGGTCCTTAGCCCCGCAATCTGCATATGTTTCCCACTCATGCCAGGTCTAAAAAAGAATGGTGTGGGCAGGGAAACGGATACAGTTATGGCCATCCAGTTATTGGATAACACCGCCATACCATGACCGGTTAAAAGGGTATAGGAGGGCACAGTACAGGGAATGACTAGGGGCACTGCACAGGGTGTGGTAAGAGGGCACAATGCAGGGTATAAGGGCGAACAGTACAGGGTGAGGGGCACAGTAAAGGGTAGGGGGCACAGTCACATGACCCTGTGACTTTAGAAGGTCCTTATGGTGAATGCGGTTCATACGCCACCATAAGAGGCAGAGGAGGGAGACAGGGGTGTGATTATGTGGCTAGAGATAAAAAAATGTAACTGTCAGCCAGTACAGGCCGCAAAAATTAGCCAATAGGCTATTTCCTGACAGGAAATAATTTGGATTCTATGGCTGGAGGTAAATTAGGCGGTCACAGGATAAATATATAACTGTCGGCCAGTATAGGCCCTAAAAACTAACCAATAGGCATTCACCTGACAGCAAAGAACTTTGGATTCTGTGGCTGGAGGTACATTAGGCGGCCACAGGATAAATATGTAACTGTCGGCCAGTACAGACCCCAAAAATAAGGCAGTCACCTGACTTAAAAGGACTTTTATGCTGCTGTATATACATAAGGAAAGGACCATTCTTTGTTCTGGGTGGTGGCGGATGTGTGTGGCATGAGGAAATTCAATTACACCTGGTCATCACAGGTGTCGAATTTCTCCAAGATCCATGCCTCATTCATTTTAAAAAATGTGAGGTAGTCCACACTGTCGTGAGCTAGGCGAGTGCACTTATCGGTCATTATCCCCCCAGCTGCGCTGAACATCCTTTCGGACAGGACACTCGACAAAGGGCAAGCTAAGAGTTCCATGGCAAATTGTGCCAGCTCTGGCCACAGGTCAAGCCTGCACACCCAGTAGTCAAGGGGTTCCTCGCTTCTCAGAGCGTACACATCCCGTTAATCCGATGTAGTCGGACACCTGTCGGTCTAGGCGTTCCTTGAGGCTGGATACAGAGGGCGGCTGTCAATGGGTTGGCTGCAAGAATGATCTCTTATCCGAAGTGACCAACACATCTTCAAACCGCCCGCTTTTTGCAGGCGCAGTAGGAATGGTACCCCCACCTGTTTTGCTGTGTGTGGAAATTCCTCTGCCAGTGCCCTCAACACTTGAGGAAATTCCTCTGACAAGCCATTACGTGACCGCCGACCGTCTTGCGGGATTATGACGTCATCTATGGTCCTTGCTAGACTATCTGGTGAACACAAGAGTGCCCGCGCGATTGGCCACCTCGCGGTCACTCTGTGACTCCACCTTCTAGAAGGGCTGCGATAGGGCAGATGGTTTCACTTATACCATCTGTTCTCAATTTATATCGATGTAGCAGTATCTGATTGGAGGAGTATTCATTTAAATAGAGCCCCTCCAGTAGGAAGAACCGTGCCCCCAGAGGAAGATTTCCACCGAAACGCACGTCGGGGTGTGCGGTCTTTCTATGGAGATATCATTTTGATTTACGGTATGTGACCATTTACATCTATATTGAGTCTATATGTACTACCTATGAGCCTTTTAGTAGGGTAGAGTCATGACTTTTGCTGTTTACATGTGGCTTGCACATGCACTTTACTTATACGGCACTTTTGCACTTTCTTGATTAGATCCTTACCCAATAGATCTATCTCTACACTCTCTTCTTAGGCTCTGTTTCATGTCACACCTCTTACCCATATCTCCCAGGGTTGTACCGCACTTTTGATATTGATTTGTTTGTCATTTCCCATGTATTTCAATAAAAATATTGTTATAGCTAATCAATCAGTGTTCGATTATAGGTTTTCCCAGTTATTTCTGAGCTAGCTTCCCACTAGAGGGACTGTCTCATGGAGAAGTGGTGTCGCTTCTGAACGTCAGCAAGGCGAGCCATGGCCGTGTAAGATCATCTAAAATGGCCAAAGATTTTCCTGCGTGCATTAGCGGAAAAAGAAAAAATATATTTGCCACTCAGCAGTGCAGTTATCTGTTGTAAAGCCTTTTGTGGCGTGCATTAACGTAAAAAATATATATATATCTATTTGCCGCTCAGCGGTGCAGTTATCTGTTGTAAAGCCTTTTGTGGCCTGCATTATGGGAAAAAGAAAAAATATATTTGCCACTCAGCGGTGCAGTTATCTGTTGCAAAGCCTTTTGTTGCGTGTATTAGCGGAAAAAGAAAAAATATATTTGCCTCTCAGCGGTCCAGTTATTTGTTGTAAAGCCTTTTGTGGCATGCATTAGCGGAAAAAGAAAAAATATATTTGTCGTTCTGCGGTGCAGTTATGCGTTGTAAAGCCTGTTGTGGTGTGCATTAGCGGAAAAAGAAAAAATATATTTGCCGCTCAGCGGTGCAGTTATCTGTTGTAAAGCCTTTTGTGGCCTGCATTAGGGGAAAAATAAGAAATATATTTGCCACCCAGTGGTGCATTTATCTGTTGCAAAGCCTTTTTTGGCGTGTAGTAGCAGAAAAAGAAAAAATATATTTGCCGCTCAGTGCTGCAGTTATCTGTTGCAAAGCCTTTTTTGGCATGTATTAGCGGAAAAAGAAAAAATATATTTGCCGCTCAGCGGTGCAGTTATATGTTCCAAAGCATTTTGTGTCATGTATAAGTGGAAAAAAATAAGTTCCTATTAACCGTTTATAGGTGTAGTTTTAAAGCCCTTTTTGGCGAGTATTAGTGGCACAAAAAAGTATTTGCCGTTGTATAGTGAAGTGCGAAAATTACAGCCCTTTTTGATGTGTATTAGTGGTAAAAAAAAAGGGCTTATTTGCCGTTGTTTGCTGAATTGAGACAATTACATTTATTTGGGGTGTTTTCACTTCCTTTTTTTTTTTTTTTTTTATTGGATCTAATAGTATGTCAGAAAGAGAAGTGCCAGGACCTGCATAGAAGAGTGGCAGAGGCCTAAATGTTTCTGGCGCAGGCAGAGGTCGCTGCAGCATAAGGGGGCATGGCATCAGGGGTCACAGCGCGAGGCCTGAGCTCCCGTTGTCATCTAGGGGATGTGTCTTGACCAGCCGTTCTTGAATGGTTAATTGGTTTACTCTGCCATTTACTTTGGCCCAAGTGACATCAGACACCCCCAGCCAAGAGTCGATGGGTTCCTCTTACACAACGCTTAGTTGGCATGGCCCGGGAGCAGGCCTTGTGTCTTCACCTGTCCTCAACCTGCCTCTGTCCTTTTCTTTTCCCTCAGCCAGAGAAGTATTGCATGCTGTGGACTCAGCTCCACTATACAGTGAGGACAAGCTAATAGAAGACAGTCAGCAGCTACTGCCCAGCCAAGATCTGGAGGAGACATCCGCTGCTTTCTCCACTAGGCGGGCAAGTAGTGATGAGGAAAGTGGCGTGGGAGCTGGTGTTTGCGGCTCCTGACCCAGAGACAGTTGAGGAGGACATCAGTGACGTGCAGACAGTACTTAATTATTATGATGTAGCTGTTCGCACTTGGGAGCCGGGTGACGAAGAGGCTTCATCATCATTGGGAGAAGAGGGTGGCAGCTTACACATGAGGCAGCAGCGGAGCCAGCAAGTCAATAGCATGGCTGGGAGTCAGCAGGGTGGCAGAAGATGGAGGTTGGTAGCCAAACAAGCCCGGGGTAGACCACCCGCTTTGTGGGATCCTACCTGCCCTGGAAGTATCGGTGCATGGGTTCACGAAGGCAGTGGCGGTAGCAGTCAGTCAGTGAGTAGTGTTGGGGGTAAAATCACCTACTCGGCGGTGTGGCAGTTTTTTGTTAAGCCATCGGAGGAGGTGAACACAGCCATAAGTATAATCTGTGGGCAGAAGTTGAAGCGTGGCCAGGATTTCAGGCAGTCAAGGCTCCACCACCTCAGCCCAAGAAAGTTTTCTGTCCTTCCCATTATCTGCTGGTTCTGATGCTCCTGCTCCTCGCCCTCCTGCTCCTCCTAGTGAGTCACTCCATCAGCAATCAATCACCGAAGTGATTGCCAAGAGACCACAGTATGCGTAAACCCATACAACGGCGCAGAAGCTGATCGTGCTCCTGTCCAAGTTGCTGGTGCTGCAGTGTCCCCCCTTCCAAGTCCTGGAATCTGCATATTTCAGAGAACTATTGGCTTGTGCGAGACGAGCTGGAGTCCCAAGTGGCAATTTATTTGCATAAAAGACAATACCAGCCCTGCACACACATGTAGAACAGAAGGTGGGGCAGTCCTTGAGCCTGTCAGTGTTTGCCAAAGTGCACGGCAGCACCGAAGTGTGGAGCTATAACTATGGTCAGGGAAAATACATGTCCTTTACAGCCCACTGGGTGAATGTGGTTCCTGCACAGTCACATCAGCAACTTGGCCAGGCGAAGCCGCTTCCTCCTCCATGTTGCCACGCCGTTGGTCCTGCGGCAATGTACCTGCCTCCTCATCCTCCACCGGGTCCTCACCCTCCACTGCAGGGACAGGGAAGAAACTGCTCCATGTCCTTCAGTAAGAAATCTAATCCTGGCTTTCTCTGCAACAACTGAAAATCGGAACAATGGTAGTCGAAAATGGGAAGAACATTGTTCTGGCACTGCATCAAAGAGGGCTGAGTCATGGCACAAGTGTTCAATCTGGTTGTCAGGCAGTTCCTGAAATCTTCCACCCATCTGCAAGACATCCTAAAAATCTCCAGGAAACTTTGCATGCGCTTCGCTACTTGTTCACCACAAAGCACACCCTCCTCGAGCTGCAGCGTCAGAATGGCATCCCCCTAACATAGGCTGATATGAGACGTTTACACCCTCCATATGTTGGACCCTCCACATTGTTCATCCCATAGTCCTGGTGACTGACAAATAAAGTGGCCTTTCTTAAAAAGCCTGAGCAAACGGCAGGTGTCATGCATGTGCTGTCACTGGCTGACATTGAAGTTACACAGGGAGTACGCCTGTCTGCTTGGATCATCAAGAAATCGTTTATGGCCTTTCTCTGGTCATGCGTCTGAAAGGGAAATTCTCAGAAATGTGCCCTGCTGGAGCCTGGAAATTTTTTGTTCTGGCACTGCATCAAAGAGGCCTGAGCCATGGCACAAGTGTTCAATCTGGTTGTCAGGCAGTTCCTGAAATCTTCCACCCATCTGCAAGACATCCTAAAAATCTCCAGGAAACTTTGCATGCTGCTTCGCTACTTGTTCACCGCAAAGCACACCCTCCTCGAGCTGCAGCGTCAGAATGGCATCCCCCTAACATAGGCTGATATGAGACGTTTACACCCTCCATATGTTGGACCCTCCACATTGTTCATCCCATAGTCCTGGTGACTGACAAATAAAATGGCCTTTCTTAAAAAGCCTGAGCAAACGGCAGGTGTCATGCATGTGCTGTCACTGGCTGACATTGAAGTTACACAGGGAGTACTCCTGTCTGCTTGGATCATCAAGAAATCGTTTATGGCCTTTCTCTGGTCGTACAGTCGGTACGACCAGAGAAAGGCCATAAACGATTTCTTGATGATCCAAGCAGACAGGAGTACTCCCTGTGTAACTTCAATGTCAGCCAGTGACAGCACATGCATGACACCTGCCGTTTGCTCAGGCTTTTTAAGAAAGGCCACTTTATTTGTCAGTCACCAGGACTATGGGATGAACAATGTCATTCCACTGCTTCATGTCCTGGAACAGATGCTGGTAACTGACTGGGGAAGTTGCGCCTAGATCTCGAGGCCACATGAGCCCTGTGAAGGCTGATCTGGAGAAGGAGGAGAAGGACATTGGAGAACAAGCAATGTGTAGAGAAATGTGTGTTATTTTCTACATAGGTGACAGGAGAGGAGAAGTAGGAGGAGCAGGAGGAGCCAGAGGAGCTACAGAGTGATGAGGAAGATAAGGCAGAGAACCCAGACACAACGTGGCAGTATGCAGTGGAGATGGAGGCAGGGAGTCCCTCCGAGTCACTTGCGCAAATGGCCCACTGCATGCTCACTTGCTTGGGAAGTGACAGCCGAATTGTCACCATTCGGCAGAGGGATGACTTCTGCATCTCCACTCTGTTGGACCCTCGCTACCGTTCCAAAATGGGTGCCTTTTTTACACCTACTGAGAGGATGGACAAACTGAACTACTAAATATACATCCTATTCAGGCTGTTGGCCGCTGCCTATCTGTGCCATCATTCATCCTCTTGCAGGTCTGACCGGGGGACCTCTGTGCTCACGTTCCACTACCAAGACTGCTGCAGAGCGGTTGGGGGGCAGGAGCAGTACCAGCTCCATCAGCAGCAGTCTGATTCTAGAGTCACTGATGAGCAGCTTTCTTCACCCGCCTAGTGAAGAAACGACTCACCAGCAGCAGCATCTAGACCTGGACCAGATCCTGAATCAGCAGGTGGTGGCAGACTTGTAAAGCACCCTGCCACCCCACATTGAAGATCCGATGGACTACTGGGCAGCTAAACGGGATTTGTGGCCGCAACTGCCCGAGTTTGCCCTGGAAAAGCTTTCCTGCCCGGCCAATAGTGTGGCATCAGAGCGGATGTTTAGTGCGATGGAGGCCATAGTTTCCCCAGGAACTCGCCTGTCCACCCAAAATCTGGGGAGACTGACATTTGTCAAGATGAATCGGGCGTGGATCAGCCAGGGATTCCACCCACCAAAACCTGATGCATTAGACTAGATCATCCATTGTGCCACACCAACACTTTGACAAAGGAGACCGGTTTCTTATGGCTACCTGCCTCAGCTACTATTCTGATACTGCCACCCGCCTGATGCCACACATCTGATGCCAAGTGCTCCTTCTTTCACCCACTATCTTCAGCGGGTACTGGTATTGCCACCCACCTCCACACTATGTCACCTTGCCACTCTGTGTTCTCCTCATGCTGTTGCCACCTCCACACTAGTGATGGCTGGACATCGGCCAGAACGATTCGCAAGCCCGATTAAATGTTTGCGAACCGCAAGTTTGCGTGGGCCCCATTCACTTTAATGGCAGGCGAACCTGAAAAACCTTCAGGTCATATTTGAAGCCACCAAATATTTTCAAGTATTGCACAAATCGTCCCACAACATGGACAGTGACATATCAGAGTGGGATCAATGGCAAAAATTCCCCCCAAAAATATGTATTTTAATCGGGGCCATCTTTATGCGTCTGAAAGGGAAATTCTCAGAAATGTGCCCTGCTGGAGCCTGGAAATTTTTTATTTTAGGCCACGGGTGTACGGTCCTTAAAAATTAGGCATTCACCTTACATAAAAGAAATTGTGATTATGTGGCTCGAGTTACATTATGCGGCCAATGGATCAAAATTTTAATGTAGGCCACTGGAATACAGGTCCCAAACATTAGGCATTCACCGGACAGAAAAGAACAAGTAATTATGTTGTGACTGGAGGTATATTAGACAGATATTGGATATCAATTTTACTGCAGGCCAGTGAACTACAGGCCCCAAAAATTATGCATTCACCGTACATAAATGATCAAGTGATTATGTTGCTGGAGGTATAGTAGACAGTTAATGGATACCAATTTTACTGCAGGCCAGTGGAGTACAGGCCCCAAACATTAGGCATTCACTGGACAGAAAAGAACAAGTAATTATGTGGCTGGAGGTATAATAGACGTTTATTGGATATCAATTTTACTGCAGGCCAGTACAAATAGATGTCAAATACATATTTTTAAAAGAACAAAAAATATAAAATTTGATTAAAAACATAGCTTTGAGGTCTCAAACATTAGGCATTCACTGGACAGAAAAAAACTTGTAATTATGTGGCTGGAGGTATATTAGAAGGACATTCAATATCAATTTTACTGCAGACCAGTGTAGTACAGGCCCCAAACATTAGGCATTTACCGTACAGAAAAGAACAATAGATAATGTGGATGGAGGTACATTAGGCGGTCACCGTATAACAATTTTACTGTTGGCCAGTTAGATTACAGGCCCCAAAAATTATGCATTCAACGTACATAAATGATCAAGTAATTATGTGGCCAGAGGTATATTAGACGTTCAATGGATATCAATTTAAAAGCAGGCAAGTGGACTATAGGCCCCAAAAATTATTCATTCACCATACTGAAAAGCACAATTGATAAGGTGGCTGGAGGTAAATTAGGCGGTCACCATATAACAATTTTACGGTTGGCCAGTTAGATTATAGGCCCCAAAAATTATGCATTCACCGTACATAAATGATCAAGTGATTATGTGGCTGGAGGTATATTAGACGGCCATTAAATATAAATTTTACTGCAGCCCAGTACAAATAGATGTCAAATACATATGTTTAAAAGAACAAAAAATATAAAATTTGATTAAAAACATGGCTAACGAAATCCCCCCTCTTGAAAAAAAACCAAATGATAATAGTTGAAATTGGATAACACGTGGTCATCACAGGTGTTGAATTCCTCTGGGGTCCCAAACATTAGGCATTCACCTGACAGAAAAGGCCTTTTATGCTGCTGTATTTACCTAAGACAGGGACCATTATTTGTTCTGGGTGGTGGCAGAAATTTGTGGGCTGTCATGAGGAAATTCAATTAAACGTGGTCATCATAGGTGTTCCTCCAAGATCCATGCCTCATTCATTTAAATGTGAGTTGGTCCCCACTGTCGTGAGCTAGGGGAGTGCGCTTAACGGTCACGATCCCCCCTGCTGTGCTGAAAGTCCTTTCGGCAATCCAAGAGTTCCATTGCCAGCTCTGGCCACAGGTCAAGCCTACACACCCAGTATTCCAGGGGTTCCTCGCTTCTCAGAGCGTCCACATCGGCCGTTAGCCTCATGTATTCGGATACCTGTCAGTCTAGGCGTTCCCTGAGGCTGGATCCGGAGGGCGGCTGTCGATGGGTTGGCTGCAAGAATTATCTCTATCTGAAGTGACCAACACATCTTCAAACCGCTCTCTTTTTGCATGAGCTCTAGGATTGGTATCCGCAACTGTTTCTCTGTGGGTTGAAATTCCTCTGCCAGCGGCCCGCAACAGCAAAATGCTGCATCTCTCGCAGCAAGGCCTGGAAATGCTGCATTCTGACAGATCTCTGTGATGCTGGTAACATGGCTGCCATTTTGTGTTTGTACCGGGGTCTAAGTACGTTGCCACCCAGTACTGATCCTTTCCCTTTATGCTTTTTATACAGGGGTCCCTCTTGAAACAATGGAGCATGAAGGCCCCCATTTGCACTAAATAGGAAGTGGTGGATTGGCCTGGCTTCTGCTCATCGCCCAGGAGAATGTCGTCCTCGGTCTCCTCCCCCCTTCCACGGACAACTCCAGGGATCCCAGAAAAGTTTAAAGCCTGCTCTTCTTACTCTTCCTCCTTCTCATTTTCCCTCTGCATCATCCTCCTCAGACTCCTCTTCAGACTTCTGCTGACCTGTCTCAGATGGAGTAGCCCCTCCCTGGGAATTCATTCAGCATTACGACTTCCTTATCTTCCTGCTCCTGATCCTCGACGGCTTGATCAATGACACAACGCAATGCACGCTCCAGAAAGAAAGCGTAAGGTACGATGTCACTGATGGTGCCCTGGCTGTGACTGACCAGTTTGGTGATCTCATCAAATGGCCGCAAAAGTCTGCATGTGTCGCACATGAGCAGCCGCTGGCCCAGTGAAAAAAAAAAAAAAAACAAGCTCCCAGAACCTGTCCTGCTGCAAAGTTCGTACAGGTAGTCGTTAGCAGAACATTTCTGCTGGAGCAGCCTATCAAGCATATATAAGGTAGAGTTCCAGCGTGTCGGGCAGTCACAAATCAGACGTCTGACAGGCAAGTAATGTCGCCGCTGAATATCAGCAAGGTGAGCCATAGCCGTGTAAGATCTTCTAAAATGGCCAGTGATTTCCCTTGCCTCCCGCAAGACGTCCTGGACCCCGGGGTATTTGGCAACAAATCGCTGCATGACTAAGTTCAGTACGTGTGCCATGAACAGTACGTGTATCATTTTGCCCTGTTTCAGCACGCTCAGCAGATTGGCACTGTTGTCGCACACCACTTTACCAACTGTCAAAATGAGCAGGGTTAGCCACTAATCGGCCTGTGACTGCAAAGCTAAAAAGAGTGCAGGACCAGTGTGGCTCTTGGCTTCCAGGCACAACAGCTGCAGCACACCATGGCAACGTCTCACCTGGCACATCGAATAGGTTCCTGGGAGCTGGGGGGGTGCAGCGGAAGAGGCGGTAGCAGTGGAAAAGGAGGAGTCAGCCGAGGAGGAGACGGAGGATGGAGTAGTAGCAATAGGAGAAAAAGAGGCAGGCCGGCATGCAATACACGTGTCTGTGGTCAGATGTATCTTGGCACCGACACTGTGTGCCAGAGATATATTAATCTGCCTATGAACTTGGCCATATAGTGCATGGATGCCCTTCTGAGAGAAATATTTCCTTACGGGGAGCTTCCATTGCAGTGTGCCAATGGCCACAAATTTTCTAAAGGCCTCCAAGTCCACAAATTTTTATGGCAGTAGTTGGCAGGCTAGCAGTTCTGAAAAGCCAACGGTCAGCCGTTGGGTACGAGGATTATCCAGCGTCATCATTTTCTTGAACATTTGGGCCATGGAAGCCTGCCTTGTGCCAGGTAACCACGACGACGGCACAGTGGAAGGTGGAGTGGAGGACAAATGGGAGGAGAGAGGAGAAGGAAGAGGCAGGCCATGATGCACCAGGAGTATGGCTTTGTGGGTCCTGACAGCATTGCTCCCACTGGGCTCGGTGATGGGTGGCCAGGTGCCTTCTTAAGGCGGTCTTTCCTAGGTGAGTGTTTGGCTTACCATGACTTATGCGTTGACAGCACAGTCTGCATATAAAAACACTATTATCAGCAGCTGACACGTTAAAAAAAGCTCACACTGCCGAGCCATGTGCCAGTGTCCTGGGAGCGCAAGATGTGACCGTGCATGTGGGATGGTTCGCTCCAGATACATTTGCAGTCTGCTTTTCTCCTCCTGTGCACTGCGAGTTCTGCCTGCTTCTCCTCCTTCTCCTCCCTATCTGCTGCTCCATCTCTCGCTCTGAACTCCCCTCCTATTCATCTTTTGTGGGCACCCACAAGACATCCATCGACACGTCATTATCGTCATCTTCGCCAACACTGACATTAGAGATCCCGGAGTAGGCAGCAACAGTAGGGACCACCCTCCTTAGGCTGATCTGGGTACTGTCGTCAGACCGCTGTGTGGCGGCCGTTGCTACCTCCTCTTCCTCATCCGAGAATGGCTGTGCATCAGGTAAGGTCTGGAAATTGATGGGAAAATAATTCCTCTGACTCGAGTGGAGCGGCTATGGTGGTGATGGTGGTGGTGTCTTTGGGGGTGCACACAGCAGAGAGGGAGAAAGGTGCTGATACAGAGGATGAGAAGGGTGCAAAGCGGAAAGCTGAATGAGCCACTCTACCAACTCTGGTGCGTCCTTTGACATAATCGCACGCACCTTCCTCAACTTCCCACTTAGGCTCCGGCCTGGTGCACCTGCCCGACCCTACCACATCTGCGGAGCGGCCTGCCTCTTCCTCTGCCTATTATTGGTGACGAACATCACCATATGTTCGCCTTTTTGCCGTGAAACGACCGCCGGGCGAACCGCAAGACCATCTCTTCTACACACTATGTCACCTTGCCACTCTGTGGGCAACTGATGCTGCTGCCACCTTCGCACTATGTCACCTTGTCACTCTGTAGTCTCCTCATGCTGATGCCTTCTCCACACTATGTCACCTTGCCATTCTATGGTCTGCTGATTCTTCCGCCACCTCCGTACTCTGTCATTGTGCCACTCTGTGGCCTCCTGATGCTGCCGCCACCTCCATACTCTTTCATTTTGCCACTCTGTGACCTCCTGATTCTGCTGCCACCTCCACACTCTGTCATTGTGCCACTCTGTGGCCTCCTGTAGCTGCCGCCACCTCCACACTCTGTCATTGTGCCACTATGTGGCCCCCTGATGCTGCTGCCACCTCCACACTCTGTTATTGTGCCACTCTGCGGCCTGCTGATGCTGCCACCACCTCCAGACTCTGTGATTGGGCCACTCTGTGGTCTTCTCATGCTATTCCCACCCTCCCCACTTCATGACTGGACCACTATTTAGCCTTTTAGGCTTGGCTGACATCATCATTTATTTGACCTTTCATCTGTTCTACTACAAGATTCCACCTGTTATCACACACCACCAGGACAGACTGGATGCTTAGCGGCACCAACCACTCATCAGTCTGTTGTTCCATTCCCGTCCACAGCTCCTGCGCAGTGTGGTGTTTTTCCCCTAAACAGATGAGTTTCAAAACAGCCTGCTGTTGTTTCCCCCTGGCTTTGCTGAAGGTGGTGGTGAAGGTGTTACAACTTACTGGTAAAGGAGGCGGTAGAGGAGGAAGCGGAGTAGGGGGAGGAGGTAACAGGAGGCAACAATAAATGTCCTGCAATCCTCTGTGGCGGTCGGACATGCACCAAACTGCTATCCGCCTCAGGCCCAACCACCACTGCATTTTCTCAGTGTTCAGTTAGGGAGATATAATGTCCCTGCCCATGCTTACTGGTTCACATATCGTTAGTTATGCGGACCTTGCCACAGATGACATTGTGCGATGCACACCTGATTTTGTCCGCCACTTGGTTGTGCAGGGCAGGGATGGCTCACCTGGAAAATTAGTGGCGGCTAGAAACCACATACTGTGGGACAGCCACCGCCATAAAGTTTTTAAAAGTCTCTGTCTTCACCAGAATAATGAAAGAATTTCAAAGGCCAGGAATTTGAAAAGCTGAACACTTCCATGGGACTGTGTGGACATGCTGGGTGATCGTTATGGAGGTGTGTGGTGTTGCTGCCACATCCTCTGTTTGCAGGGTGATAGATGCCACTGTCACTCCAGAGGGGGAGAAAGAGGCCAAGATCACAGCAGAAGAAGGAGCAAGAGGAGCCTGAGATATTTGTGGTTTTTCAGATGTGTACTCCACTGCAGCTCGTGCTTTGTATTTAGATGCCTGGTCATGCAGGTGGTGCTCAGGTTTAGAATATTTATGCCTCACTTTAGGCTCTGAATGCACAGCGTGCAAACCACTCACGTCTTGTCATCAGCACTGTCTGAAGAACTGCCATGCCAGGGAACTCCTTGGAGATGGCTTTGGTGTGCTCAGTCCCTGGGTGCAGTCGGCAGTAGCAGGCATACTTACTAGGGGTTGGCCACTCTTCTTTTGCACCTTGCTCCCTCTTTTGCTGTGTGGCTGGTGCTGTGTGACCACCACCTCTTCCTCTGAACTGCACACATCACTCGAATTACCTTGATTCCATGTGGGGACTAGGACTTCATCATCCTCCACATCTTCTTCCACCCACTCCTCACCCATGCCCTCCATGCCGGTCTGCACATGGCAGAAAGCAGCAGCAGTTGGCAGTGGCACCTATGTTTCGTTATCATCATCAAAAACATGCTGCGGTAGTCCTCCCATGTCCACATCCTGAAATATAAGTGGTTGGGCATCTCTTCCACTTTTGGGGCAGGGCTAGGTGGATGACCCACGGAAATCCTGCCAGCAGAGTTATCAAAAAGCATAAGAGACTGCTGCATGACTTGGGGCTCAGACTGCTTGGCTGATTTGCAAGGGGGTGAGGTGAAAGACAGATGGCCATGGGCTGCAGGTACCAACTCTCTAATTTGAGTCACTGTCAGCCATCCAATCAACTACCGCCTCTACTTGTTCTGGCCTCACCATTCGTAGAGCCGCATTAGGCCCTATCAAATAACTCTGAACGTCCTGTCGCCTACGTGCACCTGAGTAAGGTGTTTCATTTGGACGTGTAGCTGGCACAGATTGACCACGTTCTCTCCCTGCGACAGTAGATCCACCAGCACCAGCAGCTCCATGACCAGGGCCGCATCCCTTATTTGATGCTCTCCTCATTCTTTGAGGTCACCCACCGAATTAACAGACAGATTATATTAATTTCCCTGTCTCGTATGCAATGCAGGTGTACCTCATACCAAAAATGGTAATATGTCACCCACTGAACTAACAGACGTATTAACTATATTAATTTCCCTGTCACATATCCAGTGCACGTGTATCTCACACAAAAAATGGTTATATGTCACAGGCCGAACTAACAGTCATATTAACTATATTAATGTGTGTGTCACGTATAAATTGCACGTGTATCTCACACCAAAAATGGGTATATGTCACCCACTAAACTAACAGACATATTAACTATATTAATTTCCCTGTCACATTTACAGTGCACGTGTATCTTACACCAAAAATGGGCATATGTCACCAGCCAAACTAACAGTCAAATTATCTATAATAATTAGGGATGAGCGAACTCGAACTGCATAGTTCGGGTTCGTACCGAATTTTGGGGTGTCCGTGACACGGACCCGAACCCGGACATTTTCGTAAAAGTCCGGGTTCGGGTTCGGTGTTCGTCGCTTTCTTGGCGCTTTTGTGACGCTTTCTTGGCGCTTTTTGAAAGGCTGCAAAGCAGCCAATTAACAAGCGTCATACTACTTGCCCCAAGAGGCCATCACAGCCATGCCTACTATTGGCATGGCTGTGATTGGCCAGAGCACCATGTGACCCAGCCTCTATTTAAGCTGGAGTCACATAGCGCCGCCCGTCACTCTGCTCTGATTAGCGTAGGGAGAGGTTGCGGCTGCGACAGTAGGGTGAGATTAGGCAGATTAACTCCTCCAAAGTACTTGATTATTGATCGATCTGCAGCTGTGGATCATTGAGCTGCTGATACTCAATTGCTCACTGTTTTTAGGCTGCCCAGACCGTTTGTCAGTCACATTTTTCTGGGGTGATCGGCGGCCATTTTGTGTCTTGTGGTGCGCCAGCACAAGCTGCGACCAAGTGCATTTAACCCTCAATGGTGTGGTTGTTTTTTGGCTAAGGCCTACATCAGGGTGAAGCTGTCACACCAAGTGCATTTAACCAGCAATAGTCTGTTTATTTTTTGTCAGATTAACTATATTAATTGCCCTGTCACGTATAAACTGCATCTGTATCTCACACCAAAAAAACTAACAGATTGATTAACTATTATATTTTTGTGTCAGGGGTACCAAAATGGTGCATTGCACCCACAAAAAAATCACTATAGGTCACTCACAGAATTAACAGCCAAAATAATTATTATATTTCTGTGTCAGGAGAACAAAGATGGTGCATTGCACTCACAAAAAAATTGCTATAGGTCACCCACTGAATTACCAGCCAGATTTATTATTATATTTCTGTGTCATGGGTGTAAAGCTGGTGTATCATTATAGGTCGCCCACAAAAGAAATAGCCAGATTCCTAACACCAGTGGCATACCTAAGGTGTTTGGCACCCGGAGCGGGTCCTTTCTCTGCCCCCCCCCCTCAGTACTTGACCACATACCTCTTACATCCAGAGACATCTCCTGTCATGTAGACCTTCTCTTTCCTCTTCTCCTCCGTTAGACCGCCATGACAAATTCTTACAGCCACATCTCGTCTCTACAGAATTTGTAACACAGACACATTAAATTTCAAAAATTTTCCATCAACCTCCCTATCCTGGTGTCCCCACAGTGTCATCCTGCTGCCACTCCCAATACTGTGCCTGTTGTGCCCCCCAATGCCCCAGGTACTATACTGCTGAAAAAATTGTGACCCCAGTAGACATAATTGGAGTCATTTATCAAACTGGCGTGAAGTAGAACTGGATTTCCAAAGTAGAACTGGATTTTTTCATCAAAAATGAAAGTTGGAATCTGATTGGCTTCTATGGGCAACTAAGCCAGTTCTATTGTACACCAGTTTGATAAATTACTCCACATGTCCTTATATTGTCCACAGCAGCTATAATGTCCCCTAGAATGCCCCCAGTAATAATAACACCCTATATTGTGCTCCAGGTAATAATCCCTGTATAGTTTCCCCAGATATAATAGAATTGCCCCTACAGTGCCTACCCAATAGCAATGCACACCACGCTGCCCCCTTAAAGTAATTTCCCCCACACTGCCCCCTTAAAGTAATTTCCCCCACACTGCCCCCATATAGTAATTTGCCCCACACTCCTCCCATACAGTAATTTCCTCCACACTGCCCCCACGCAGAAATTTCCCTCACACTGCCCGCATATAGTAATTCTCCCCACACTGACCCCATACAGTAGTTTCCCTTACACTGCCCCAACACAGTAATTTCCCCCACACTGCCCCATATAGTAATTTGCCCCACACTGCCCCATATAGTTATTTGCCCCACACTGTCCCCATACAGTAGTTTTCCTCAAACTGCCCCATACAGTAATTTCCCCCACACTGCCCCTACACAGAAATTTCACCCACACTGCCACTACACAGAAATGTCCCCCAGACTCCCCCATATAGTAATTTTCCCCACACTGCCCCCATACAGTAATTTCCCTCACACTGCCACACACATTAATTTACCCCACACTGCCCCATATAGTAATTCCCCCACACTACTCCCACAGTAATTTCCCCCACACTGCCCCCATACAGTAGTTTACCCCACACTGCCACCATACAGTAGTTTCCCCCACACTGTCCCCACACAGTAATTTCCCGCACACTGCCCCCATATAGTAATTTGCCTCACACAGTAGTTTTCTCCACATTGCCCCGTATAGCAATTTGCTTCCCACATAGTAGTTCCTATTTTCTCCCATAATTATTGTCCCCACATAGTAATACCTCCCATAATAATTTGCCCCCTCACAAACACAGTATCCCACCATTATACAGGCGCGCGTGATGACGTCAATCCACACGCCTGCGCCAGAATTTCACTACCGCATAGGCCTTAAGCCTATGGGGGTGATCAGCGGCGGGCAGGCAGGGAACTATGCGCTTCCGTGCCCCGCCGCAGTATGTGGGCGTCAGCGCTCCAGCAATGAGCACTTCCATTTGTATTGATAAAAGCGCTCATTGCTTCTGGGCCTGGCACCCGGGGTGGACCGCCCCCCCACCTCCCCTTGGGCATGCCACTGCCTAACACTCTCCCTTGATGGGTGGTGCTACAGGTGATCCAGCTTGCATAGAGGCTAGGTCACATGATGCACCGGCCAATCACAGTAATGCCATTACTAGGCCCACAGCTTAAAAGCTTGTTGATTGGCTGCCCTGAAGCCTTTCAAAGTTTTTTTTTTTTAAATGCCTAAACACCTGGCAAAGTTCGGGTTCAGGTCCAGGTACCCAAACTCACAAAGTTTGGTACGGACCCGAACTTTACAGTTCGGGCTCGTTCAACACTATTAGAGTGCATTTTAGGTTCATCCTGAAATTTCACCCACAAGCAAAATATCCCTAACTTCTTGTGAGTGCTGCATTTCATTCCAACAGACATTAGAATGAATAAAAATGTTAGGGAACTCCAGCACCATTGTCATAAAGCTCATGGATAAGATGTAGGCATCTGTAGACCTGTCATATTTGCACCATCCGGTGGCCTATCAGAAAAAAAACTCTTGTGCAGAATGGAAATGTTACATGCCAGTTTATCAAAATTTGACGATGATATTATGTTGGATTAAAAAGCTTTATCTGCATATTAGAAAACGGCTAAACTGGTATAAGGCTAGCCAACCACTTTACTTTTAAAGTTATTATATGCAAGAAACTTGCTGTGATCTACAAATTCCTACATTCCTAATTGTATAATACTGCATGGAGTTATATATATATATGGAATATATATAGAGATTTGTGTTTTCCTGTAAAAAAAACTACATATCTCAAACAGCTGCTAATTACAGCTGCTATTTACAATACTAATTACCTGAAATTTGGCTGGCTAGACTTCATTATCTTTTGCACAATTTAATAAATGAAATTACCGTACCAATACTGACACAAGGATTGTGAAACATTTCTCTTCACAAGAACTGATAAATAGCTGAGGATTACAATTAGTAAAACCTTTGTTTGAAGGGCAGACGTGAAGAGAAAGTTAAAAAGAAATGTTCTTTAAAAATTAAATTTCATACATATCAGATCATAGTATATATGAATTATAAATACAAGGTAATATTGATATAATATATTATGTGAAAAATAACTTCAACATTTCTAACATTGATTTTTATAAAATGTAAATACAACTTAAATACTAGTGCTGGTAGGTGGTCACAGATATGTTTTGTTTTGTTTTGCTCAAAATATATTGGCTGAGAGTCTCAGATTTTATCATATCAGAGTGAGGGCTTAGTCCATATAAAATGTTTGCATCTAATTTGTTAGTGCATTATTTTCTGTGTTTTTTCTTAAATGCTGTCTAATAAAAAATTATGCATCCAATATACTTGCTCCCCATTTTTCCCTTCCTTGTTGACATCTAGAGGCCGAAGGCTCATACAGACTTACAGTTACAGGAAAAATTAACTGAACCTCTTAAAATTACTTAAAATGGAATTTGATGTTTATCTTAGTCACAACTATGAAGAATTGAAATTAATTTCATATCCCAGTCAACAATTTTTTTTAAATGTTTTTTTTGTCTCTGAATGAAAAATTAAGTTGATATATGAGTTCTGTTAGGACTTTTCATTATCTTTTTGTTTCTTTTGTTTTTTAAATTTTTGAGACCTTCCCACTTTTAACCTCTTTAACGCAATGCCAGCAATGATGCTCACATTTATAGCTAGGAGTAAATACATGTTTGACTCTATTTACAAACAGCCTGTTTAACCCCAGGCCAGTTTTCACCTTCCTGTCCAGGCCATTTTTGGCAAATCTGATATGTGCCACTTTTATGTGGTGTTATAACTTTGGAACACTTTTACTTATCAAAGAATTCTAAGAATGTTTTCTCATGACACATTGTACTTCATGATAGTCATACATTTGAGTCAATATATTTCACCTTTATTTATGGAAAAAATCTAGAATTTACCAAAATTCCAATTTCTCTGCTTTCCAAACGGAAAATGATACCTCATAAAATATATATTACTTAACATTTTTAATATGTCTACATATGTTGGCATCATTTTAATTTTTAGGACATTAGGGCTTAGAATTTTATAGGCAATTCTTAATTTTTAAGAAAATTTCCAAAACCCACTTTTTAAGGACCAGTTCAGTTATGAAGAAACTTTGTGGGGCTTACATAGTAGAAACCACCCATAAATAACCCTATTTTAGAAACTACACCACTCAAGTAATTCAAAACAGATTTTACAATCTTTGTTAACCCTTTAGGTATTCCACAAGAATTAAAGGAAAATGGAGCTAAAATTTCAAAATTGTTACTTTTTGGCAGATTTTCCATTTTTACTGTAACACATCAAGAGTTAACAGCCAAACAAAGCTCAATATCTATTACCCTGATACTGCAGTTTACAGAAATACCCCATTAGTGGTGGTAAACTGCTCTATGGGAAGATGGCAGTGCGCAGAAGGAAAGAAGCACCATATGGTTTTTGGAAGTCAAATTTTGCTAGACTGGTTTTTAGACAATATGTCCATGTACAGTAGAAACTCGCAAAAAGGGACCCCATTTTGGAAACTACAGGATAAGGTGACAGTTTTATTGATACTATTCTGGGGTATATATGTTTTTTGATCCGTCTATATTGCACTTTTTGTGAGGTAAGGTAACCCAAAAATGGCTGTTCTGACAGTTTTTATTTTTTGTGCTTTACAATGTTCATCTGAAAGGTTAGATCATGTGCTATTTTTATAGAACCGGATGTTACAGACGCGACAATATCAAATATGTCCAAATATGTTCAGTTTCGCATAATCAAGCATTTTTAAAGAAAAAAAAAGTTTTTATGTCTAAATTTTGTGAACGCCATATTTTTTTTATTTTTCTGCCACTTGTCTTGCTCAAGGGCTCTTTTTCGGCAGGAACAGCTGACATTGGTACCTTTTTTGGGTACGTATGATTTTTTTGATTATTCAATATTATACTTTATGGGAAGGGGACAAAAAATGGCTATTGGCACAGTTATTATGTTTTAATTTTTTTACGGTGTTATGTCATGTGATATTTTATATAGAGCAGGTCATTATGGATGTGGAAATACAATCACGGATGGTGTTACAGAAAACTAGAAGACACAAATGAAGATCCGACTGACTTGATCCAAAACTAAGGAACAGGAGGGTAAGCCCTGTAAGAGCCCTAGCTCTCTCCCTTACTGCTCAGCCTATGCAAAAATCTCAATGGTAGAAAATTGCATATCTTTGTTCCTCGACTGTATGCACCTGAACACCCTATAATAGTGAGGGGGCACGACCACCGGCTCCCTAGACTTAATACGGAGGGAGTCAGGGTCACCTAGGATCAAGCCCACAGGCAAACAGAAAGAAAGAAAACAGACTTATCTTGTGGATGCAGTAGTAACAGCTTCTAGCATCAGCACACTCCAGGAAGTTGTATAAACTGCAAAGTGATGCAGTATGGGAAGGGATTTAAAGGGATGCAATCAGTGCAACTACATGACAGCTGAGAGAGGCTAACAATATAAGAAAACGAAAGCAAAACAAAAGGAAACTCAAGCAGGAGGTTCTGAAGAACATCTGTCAGAGCTTCTCAGATGTCTGGTGGTGACAGTATCCCTCCTTCTACGAGTGGACTCCGGACACTCAGAGCCAACCTTCTCAGTATGGGACCTATGGAAAGCCCTGATGAGACGAGTGGCCTTAATGTCCGTCACTGGGACCCACATCCTCTCCTCAGGACCATAACCCTCCCAATGAATGAGGTACTGGAGAGAACCGCGGACAACATGAGAATACACAATCCTAGAGACCTGAAATTCAAGATTACCATCAACCACAATCGGAGGAGGAGGCAAAGACGAGGGTACAATGGGTTGGACATGAGGTTTGAATAAGGACTTATGAAAAACGTTATGAATCTTCCAAGGCTGAGGAAGATCAAGACGGAAGGCAACGGGATTGATGATGGACAAGATTTTGTAAGGCCCAATAAACTTAGGACCCAACTTCCAGGAGGGAACCTTCAATTTGATGTTCTTAGTAGACAACCACACCAGATCATCAACATTCAGGTCCGGACCAGGCACACGTCTCTTATCCGCCACACGCTTATATCTCTCACTCATGCTCTTTAGATTATCCTGAATCTTTTGCCAAATAGATGACAAAGACGAGAAGAATCTCTCCTCATCAGGTAAACCAGAAGACCCCTCTCTAGAGAATGTTCCAAACTGCGGATGAAACCCATATGCACCAAAAAATGGTGACTTATCAGAGGACTCCTGACGACGGTTATTTAAAGCAAACTCAGCAAGGGACAAAAAAGAACACCAATCCTCCTGATTCTCCACCACAAAACAGCGCAGATATGTCTCCAGATTCTGATTGACGCGCTCTGTCTGGCCATTCGACTGCGGGTGGAAAGCAGAAGAGAATGACAACCGAACCCCCAAGCGAGAACAGAAAGCCTTCCAGAATCTGGAAACAAACTGTGTGCCCCTATCAGAGACTATGTCTGAAGGAATACCATGCAATTTGACAATGTGATCAATAAATGCCTGCGCCAGCGTCTTAGCATTGGGCAAGCCAGGAAAAGGAATGAAATGCACCATTTTTCTAAAACGGTCCACCACCACCAGAATCACAGCCTTCTTCGAGGAACGAGGCAGGTCCGTAATGAAGTCCATGGACAGATGTGTCCAAGGATGGGAAGGAATGGGTAACGGAAGGAGAGGACCTGATGGCCGTGAATGAGGGACTTTGGAACGAGCGCAGGTCTCGCAGGCTGCCACAAAACCCTCAACCGACTTACGAAGCGCCGGCCACCAGAATCTCAGAGCGATGAGATCCACTGTGGCTCTTGCCCCCGGGTGCCCAGCAAGGACAGTATTGTGGTGCTCCTTAAAAATCTTGTGTCTTAAAGCGAGAGGCACAAAGATCAGGAGCCTCTGACTGGGCAACCTGAACCTCTGCCTCCAATTCAGGATAAAGAGCAGAGACCACCACACCTTCAGCAAAAATGGGACCCGGGTCTTCAAAATTCCCACCTCCCAGAAAACAACGTGACAGGGCATCCGCCTTCACATTCTTAACCCCAGGGCGGAACGTGACAACAAAATTAAACCTTGAAAAGAACAAAGACCATCTGGCCTGTCTCGGATTCAGATGCTTGGCTGACTCCAAGTAGGCCAGATTCTTATGGTCAGTAAACACGGTAATAGGGTGTCTGGCTCCCTCTAGCCAATGGTGCCATTCCTCAAAAGCTAACTTGATGGCCAACAACTCCCTATCTCCCACATCATAATTTCTCTCTGTGGAGGACAGTTTCTTCGAGAAAAAGGCACACAGTCGCCATTTGGCAGGAGAGGGACCCTGAGACAAGACCGCACTCACACCCACCTCAGAAGCGTCCACCTCAACTATGAAGGGCAGAGAGATATCAGGTTGTACCAAGATGGGAGCGGAAGCAAAACTCTCCTTGATACTAAAAAAGGCCTTAAGCGCCTCTACTGACCAGGAGGAAAAATCTACCCCCTTTCTAGTCATATCAGTGAGTGGTTTAACAACAGAGGAATAATTCAAAATAAACTTCCTGTAATAATTGGCAAAACCCAAAAAGCACATCAGCGCCTTCTGATTCTTAGGAAGCTCCTACTCAAGCGCAGCGCGGACCTTCTCGGGGTCCATGCGAAAACCAGAAGCGGAGAGAAGAAACCCCAGAAATTGAATTTCTGGAACCGCAAACACACATTTTTCCAGTTTAGCGTACAATTTATTCTCCCGCAGGATGAGCAAGACCTGACGTAGGTGGTCTTTATGAGTTTTGAAATCAGGAGAAAAAATTAAAAATGTCATCTAGATACACTAATAGAAATTTCCCCATTAAATGATAAAAAATGCTGTTCACAAAATGCTGAAAGACGGCTGGAGCATTCATCAAACCAAAAGGCATAACCAAATTCTCAAAATGGCCCTCAGGGGTATTGAAGGCCGTCTTTCATTCGTCTCCTTCAGTGACCCTGACCAGGTTGCCCCTTTTAGATTAAACTTGGAAAAAACTTTAGCCCCAACAATCTGGTTAAACAGGTCTGGGATCAGAGGAAGCGGATAAGGGTCATGAATTGTGATACTGTTCAGCGCCCTGAAATCCAGACATGGTCTTAAAGAACCATCTTTTTTCTTAACAAAGAAAAAAACTGCGGTGACAGGTGACTTTGAGGGTCGTATGTGTCCCTTTCTCAGACTCTCAGAGATATAAGCACGCATAGCGACCCTTTCAGGTTGGAAGAACTTGTATAAACGAGATTTAGGCAGCTTGGCGCCTGGGGTGAGATTAATAGGGCAATCGTACTCCCTGTGAGGGGGCAAGTCCTGAACACCACTCTCAGAAAACACATCCGAAAATTAAGAGAGAAAAGATGGCACAGTCTTAGTAGAAATCTCAGAAACAGATGTCGTGAGGCAATTCTCTCTGCAAAAGTCACTCCAACCATTTATTTGCCTCGCTTGCCAATCAATGGTGGGGTTATCTTTAGTGAGCCAGGGTAGCCCAAACACTAGAGGAGTAGGCAACCCGCTTAGGACGAAACATGACACATCCTCAACATGATCAAACGGATATTGTGAACTATGCCCTTTAACGATTTCTGAGAAAGTGGAACAGAATCAATAGCAAAAACAGGTATATCCTTTCCCAAAGTGCATACCTGGAAACCATGAGTTATAGCAAATTGATTATCAATGAGATTGACAGCTGCTCCACTATCTACAAAAATCTCACAAAAAATGTTCTTGCTCTCTAGCGCCACCCTGGCAGGTAGGACATCAACCTTGCCAATAGTAACAGATGGAATGTTTTTAGAGGATTTTTTTTTTCTATTTGTTTCTTTATTACTCTCAAAAAACTGCCTAAATCTCCTAGAGGGACAAACATTTGCCAAATGATTTATACCTTCACAACAGAAACAAACCTTCCTATGAGAGCTGAATCTTCTGTGGCGAAACCAACCTTGCCACTGGGTTTTGGAGAGGCCTGTTTAAAAGACTCTTGCCTCGGGATTATGGCCCTGTGGCAAACCCAGCCACTATATACGGTAATTCCTGTATGTATGATGTTAGGGCATATGGGTATACCACTTTAAAGAACCAAGCATATATATGTTTGTATAACTTGTCAGCTTGGGAGACAGTTGGGTGGATAGACAGAGGGGAGGAAAATGCTGGGTGTGTTCCATTGTCCCATTGTGCAATTGTCCCATTGTGTGTTTAAATGGTGATGTCTGTCCTGTTGTCTCCACGTGTGTATTGGCGATTTCCCTTTGTCCTGAGAGATAATTGGATTGCTCTTCGGTTATCTCCAGGACAGAGAGAAGGAAACCATGATGCATTGTGGGGATGTGTTGTATCTGTTCTTTGTCGCAGTCTCCCTTCTGGTCCCCTAGGGGGCGTGAACGATTGGTTGCTGTACTTGCATTGTGTGTGTTGTAAGATATTGATTGGTTGGATTTCAAAACCCTGTGGGCAGTACTATGTTTGTTTTTTATGAATAAAAGAGGCTGTACTTGAAGTACAGTCAGACCACTGCTTGACACACAACACAGAGCCTTGTCTCGATATTGGGGGGATTCCCTGTATGCTGTCAGAGACTGATTGCCAGGAGTGTAAGCTGATTGTATGCTTTTCCTGTTCATCTGCTAACAGCTATTCGCGAGGTTCCAGTTTGGAGTGTTATTTTGTATCCAGTTCGGGAGTTTGGTGTTCTGCAGTAGCTGTGCCTGTCTCTCAGAATGGGGCATATTGCCTAAACGTATTTTAACCCCTTGTCTGCTGAAATGGTCCGTTACATCTTCTATTGTCAGAGGCGAGCAAACCCAGCTGCATGGGCTCCTGCTCAGAAGGGATTGAGAGCGACTGAGACCCCTGTGCACTGAATGAGACCGCCGCACTGTCCTTGGACTGAGTATGACAGGAAGGAGTGATCTCTCCTCTCTCTCTAAGACGCCTGTCAATACAAACGGCCCAAGACATAGCAGAGTCCAAGGAGGTAGGTCTCTCATGAAAGGCAAATGCATCTTTCAATCCCTCTGAAAGACCATGGCAAAATTGACTTCGGAGTGCAGCATCATTCCAACCAGTATCAGCTGCCCATCTCCGAAATTCTGAACAGTATATCTCTGCGGACTGTTTACCCTGGCATAAAAGACGTAGTCTAGACTCAGCCAGAGCAATACAATCCGGATCATCATATATCTGACCCAGGGCTAAAAAAATTAATCCACTGAACAGAGGGGCCGTGCCCCCACCGGCAGCGAAAAGGCCCAAGACTGAGCGTTATCCCTGAGCAGCGAGATGATGATCCTAACCCTCGTTCCTCGACTGTATGCACCTGAACACCCTATAATAGTGAGGGGACACGACCACCGGCTCCCTACACTTAATACGGAGGGAGTCAGGGTCACCTAGGCTCAAGCCCACAGGCAAACCGAAATAAAGAAAACAGACTTATCTTGTGGATGCAGTAGTAACAGCTTCTAGCATCAGCACACTCCAGGAAGTTGTATAAACTGCAAAGTGATGCAGTATGGGAAGGGAATTAAAGGGATGCAATCAGTGCAACTACATGACAGCTGAGAGAGGCTAACGAGATGAGAAAACGAAAGCAAAACAAAAGGAACCTCAAGCAGGAGGTTCTAAAGAACATCTGTCAGAGCTTCTCAGATGTCTGGTGGTGACAAATACCTAATATGTTTACTTTTTTAATTTATTTAAGTTTTACCCAAATTTATATATTTTTTTAGTTTTAGTATCTCCATTTTCTAACAGCCATATATTCTTAGTTTTTTGACCGATTGTCTAATGTATGCCTGCTTATTTTTTGCAGGAGGAGGTGACGGTTTGAATGGTACTATCTTGGGGTGCATATGACTTTTTGATCACATAGTTTTGCACTTTTTGTGAAGCAAGGTGACCACATTTTTTAAAAGTTTTTTTTGTCACAGCTTTTATTTTTTACAGCATTCACCTGAGGAGGTATAAGGCGGTCATAAGATATTTTTATAGAGCTGGTTGTTACAGATGTGGTGATACCTAATAGCCTGTCTGCTTTTTTATTTATTTCACTTTAACACAATAAAAGCATATTTAGTATCTCTATTTTCTGAAAGCCTTTTTTTTTATTTTTTGGCTAATTGTGTTATGTAGGGGCTTATTTTTTGCAGGATGAGCTGACAGTTTGATTGGTACTGTTTTAGGGTATATATATAACTTTTTGATCGCTTGTTATTGCACTTTTTGTGATGTAAGGTGACAAAAATGACTTTTTGGGCACAGTTTTTGTTTTTTTATTTTCTACATTTTTAAAGCGTGCACCTGACCTGGTGGATTATGATATATTACAGGTATGAGTCAGTAGTTACAGATGTGGCAATACCTAATATGTCTATTTTTTTATTAATGTCATTTTAACACAATAAAATCATTTTTGAAACAAAAAAATTATGTTTTAATGTCTCCATTTTTTTTATTTTTTGACTGGTTTAATTGTTTGTATTATAGAATATATACAACTTTTTGATAGCTTGTTTTTGCACTTTTTGTGGTGTAGGTGACAAAAAATGACTTTTTGGCACCGTTTTTATTTTTATTTTTTACGGTGTTTATCTGACATTGTAGATTATGTGATATATTCATAGAGCCGGTTGTTACTCATGCGGAGTTATCTATTATGTGTGCTTCTTTTTCTATTTTTTATCATAAAATCAGGGGAAATGGGTGTTTTTTTTATTATAAAAAAAAATATGTCCATATTTATTTTTTTCCTTCATTTTTGTCCCAAACTAGGACTTCAACTTTTGGGGGTCTGATCCCCTCTTTAATGCGTTAGAATTAGAGATGAGCAAATCGAAGCTGACGAAGTAGAGTTCGTTATGAATATCAGGAAAAATTCTATTCACACCGAATGCGTATTTCCTCACGCTTCGTGGTAACAAATCTATTTTTTTTCTAAAAATTGATTCTGCATGTGTTAGGACATGGAGAAATGAACTCTGGGAAGGTAGGATCTCCCATACTGACATGCATGCAGCTAATCAGCAGTCAGCCAGCCCTGTGATGTCACAGGCCTATAAATACAGCAGTCATCTTAGATTCTGCCATTCACCAGCGTACTTAGTGCAGAGAGATGTGTCTGCAGGCGCTAGGGACAGTGATAGAAAAAACTTCATTGTGCTAAAAAAAAATATATATTTACAAGTACAGGGAAAGATTATTCAAGGTGTAGGGAAAGAATAGGGAGGAATCATTCCACAGCATTTCTGTTGCACGGGTTTAAGTCAGGGAGGTAACAGCCTGGGTAATAGGAACAATCTGATTACACCTTGCTGCAAATTGCCATCATACAGCTCTGTAATTCCAGCAAACTGTTCTAATTAGGGTGCAAGAGCTGTTTGATACAGGCATAAAGAGGGTTTATTACAAGGAAATATTTATATGTTTTATTTGAACTTGTGTAATGCAATTATATGTTTTTTGGCTTGTATTAGTAGGTAAAAAGGGCTTACCGTTGTGTGGTGAAGTGCGAAAATTACAGCCCTTTTTGTCGGGTATTGGTGGCAAAAGTACAATATAAACTGCCTGTCCCCAAAAAAAAGTCACCACCAAAAAAAAGTCACCACCAAAAAAAAGCCTTTAGCTTTGATTACGGCACGCATTCACTGTGGCATTGTTTCGATAAGCCTCTGCAATGTAACAATATTTATTTCCATCCAGTGTTGCATAATTTTTTCATCTGACTGCTGCGCAAAGCCTTCTCCAGCGCTTCCCAAAGATTCTCAATGGGGTTAAGGTCTGGACTCTGTGGTGGCCAATCCATGTGTGAAAATGATGTCTCATGCTCCCTGAACCACTCTTTCACAATTTGAGCCTGATAAATCCTGGCATTGTCATCTTGGAATATGCCCATGCCATCAGGGTAGAAAAAAATCCATTGAAGGAATAACCTGGTAATTCAGTATGTTCAGGTAGTCAGCTGACCTCATTCTTGGAGCACATACTGTTGCTGAACCTAGACCTGACCAACTGCAGCAACCCCAGATCATAGCACTGCTCCCGCAGGCTTGTACAGTAGGCACTAGGCACCCATCACTCTGGAGATTTTTGGTTTTATTTTTTTTATTTAATTATTTTTTTGTTTAAATTAGGGTACATCCCAAAACATTGGGAAATGTAACCTGTGATAACCCCCTCCAGCCATGCTAAACAAGGCGTAAAGGGCAAGCTCAGGCCATATGCCAAATATGTAGACCCAGAAGTTAAAGGGGGCAGACTCATCAGTCAGTATGTGTAGGCGTGTGCACACATACTGCTCCACCATGTCGCACATCCCCGTGATGTCCACGATCCAATTAGATATCTGCTCTATCAACTTTCGATATTCTTTTCTGCACCTACTATGTTGATCACGGTTAGCGGCGAGTTAGGGTTCCACGCCGGAGAGGGAGTGTGAGAATGGGGGACCACATCCAAGGGAGGTCAAAGGCTTTAATGTTATCAAGCTGAAATGTGGGACAAATTATTGAAGCTGAAGCTTCTAAGTAAAGGAGGAGGAGCGCGGCAATTACCTACTCCCAACTCGGGGAGGTAGTGACGATAAATAACAATACAGGACTTTTAAGATGCCCTGTTATTAAAATGATTAATACAAAATTATAGGGACTGTCACTGGGGTATTTTGGATTTGGAAACGTTAGGCAGGAGAGGCCCTGCTGCCGCTTTGTTAACTCTAGATAACTCTAGATAACTTCTGCCTGATCGCACGTCCCTATGACGTCCACGATCCAATTGGATATCTTCTTTATCAACTTTTGATGTTCTTTTCTGCGCCTACCATGGTGATTACGGTAAGTGGAGAATCAGGGTTCCACGCCGGAGAGGGAGCGTGAGAAAAGGATACCACATCCAACGGCGGTCAATGGCTGCAATATAATCGAGCTGAAATGTAGGACAAGTTATTAAAGCGGAAGGATCAAATGAAAGGGCCAATTAAAGACGAATTTCATAAATTTAATACCCTGTCACCTATGCAAAGCAGGGGTTTTTCATCGCCAGTAATGGGTTAATGTCACCCACCAATAGAACAGATGATTTTTTTAAATTTCAGTCCCCGTCACCTATTTAGAGCAGGGGTTTATTCACGGCAAAAATGGTAAAATGTCACCCAAGAGTGTAACAGAAAAATTAGTGAAATGTATTAACCTGTCTACTAGGTAGAGCAGGGATATATCACAGCCAAAAATTGGTGTATGTCACACGACAATGTAACAGAAAATTTTGCGAAATTTATTAACCTATCTACTAGGTAGAACAGGGGTATATCACAGCCCAAAATTGGTGAATGTCACCCGACAATGTAACAGAAAAATTGTGAAATGTATTAACTTTTCTATTAGGTAGAGCAGGGATATATCACAGCTAAAAAATTGTGAATGTCACCAGACAATGTAACAGAAAAATTCGTGAAATTTATTAACCTGTCCACTAGGTAGAGCAGGGGTATATCACAGCCAAAAATTGGTTAATGTTACCCAACTATTTAACAGAAAAATTTGTGAAATTTATTAACCTGTCAACTAGGTAGATAAGGGGTATATCACAACCAAAAATTGGTGAATGTCAACTGACAATGTAACAGAAATATTAGTGAAATTTATTAACTTGTCAACTAGGTAGAGCAGGGGTAGATCACAGCCACAAACTGGTGAATGTCACCCAACTATTTAACTGAAAAATTAGTGAAATTTATTAACCTGTCAACTAGGTAGAGGAGGGGTATATCACAGCCAAAAATTGGTGAATGTCACCCGACAATGTAACAGAAAAATTTGTGAAATTTATTAACCTGTCCACTAGGTAGAACAGGGGTGTATTACAGCCAAAAATTGGTGAATGTCACCCAACTATGTAACAGAAAAAATGGTGAAATTTATTAACCTGTCAGCTAGGTAGAGCAGGGGTATATCAAAGCCAAAAATTGGTGACTGTCACCCAACAATGTAACAGAAAAATTTGTGAAATTCATTAACCTATCAACTAGGTAGAGCAGGGGTATATCACACCCAAAAATTAGTGAATTTCACCCAAAAATGTAACAGCCAAATTATGAAATTACATAATATAAAATACGTACAAATTCAAAAAAAATATCTTTTTTTTTAAATTTAATTATTTTTATTGTTAGTATATCAAAACATTACAGATAGAAAACAAAGAATACAATTTCCCCCCAACCCCAATTCCCTTAAAGAAACCCTCCCCTCCCCCCCCACCTGTGGTGCGTCAAAATAAGTCCTCTATCTTAAGAAAATTAAACACAACTGATCAAACTCTCCAACCACCCCATGTCTTAATCCACTTCTCCTCAGCCCCCCTCTTATTGTACAAAATTTTCTCATAGTTTTTTACCTTAGCAATTAAATTCATCCATGTGATTATATCTGGAGTATATCGAGCAAACCAGGTTCGACTAACCAACACTCTGGCCAACATCAATATCCTGCCCAGGAGGATCTTTTGATACTTGTGACTATTTAATTTAGAGAGATCATTAAGCACGAATACTTGTGGTTCAAAAGGGATTCGTATTTTTAGTTTATACCTAATACAATTATTTATAGTATTCCAGAAGTTTGTGAGTTCTGGACAAGTCCATATCATATGAAGAAAATCTGCTCCTACAGTATCGCATTTGGGACAATTGGACTTGTCTCTTAATCCACATTTATTCATCCATAGAGGAGTAATATATAATCTATGGCAGATAAAAAATTGTATTAGAACGTGGTTGAAATTCTGGGATAGTGAAACTAAATTTCCAAAAATATTCTCCCATCCTTCTACCTGTAAATTCAAACAATCCACCTCCCACACTTTTTGTCCTGGTGACTGTGTGTCACTAAACCGTGCCTTAAGTAATAACTTATATATATTTGAAATTTTTATTCTAGACAGTGTACCCCCTACCCAATCATTCAAAAAGGATGAATTATCTATATCTAGCACCAATTTATCATCCAAACTGGATAGGACTGAACGCAATTGAAAATACCTAAACCAAGAAAGGTTTGTTATACTATGTGTCATCTCTATAAATGGTTTAATTTCTCTATCTTTAACTATCTGTGAAATATACAAAATTTTATTCTTTTGCCAAAATGTATCAGCTGCAATATCATCTAGCCTTTGTAAATGCAGATTGTGCCAAAGAGGCGTGAATGTCAGTGAACCCTTGATCTTCAACCACGTTCTAGTTGTAGCCCATACTTTCAGGAGTAATTTTATGGTCTCTCTATAGCCCCACTCATAGCTCTTTAATAGACCAGATTCCAACAAGGTAAAAATATTATTGTGGGCATAGCTAGTTACCAATTTCCCCAACAATGCACTATTCTCTGATTCATAGCATCTCAATAACTGGGCTGCAATAAAATACCCTTTAAAGTAAGGGAGATTCAAACCCCCGCACTCCATAGATTTATACAGATATTCCAGCTTTATTCGAACTCGCTTTCTTCCCCATATTAAATCATTGATTATTTTTTCAATAAGTTAAAAATGTTTGTCTTGTATCCAAATAGGTGTATTCCTGAGGACATAAAGAAATTGTGGTAATATCACCATTTTAACTAGTGAAACTCGGTCGGCTCTGGATAGGGGCAGTCTTAACCAGATCCCTATTTTAGCTCTAGTCCTTACCACTATGGGAATCAAATTAAGTTGTACGAAATTTTCAACCCGAGGTGATATAGTCAAGCCCAAGTATTGAAAGGTGTCAACAATATCCAACTGTGTCCCGAGAACCTCTTTCTGTGGCAGGGGATCTATTGGCATCAAGCTGGTCTTTGTCCAGTTTATAAGAAGACCAGACACCTCGCCAAATGCTTTAACCATTTGAATAATCCTAGGAAGAGTGGTTTCCGTATGGTCTATAAAAAACAGAACATCATCCGCATATAGGGAGATCCGATCTTGTACTCCTAGCGTACCAAATCCTTTAACCTGATCATCCTGTCTAATGGCCATCGCGAGGGGTTCAATATAAATATCGAATAATAAGGGAGACAGTGGGCAACCCTGTCGTGTGCCTCTTCTTAAATCAATACTACTACTCAAAATTCCATTAAGACTCAATTTTGCCCTTGGAGATCTATACAATAACTTAAGAGTACGTATAAACTTTTCCCCAAAGCCCATCCTTGCCAGAACTTTCCAGAGGAAGCACCACTCCACCCTGTCAAATGCCTTGGAGGCATCCAGCGACAGGATGGAGCGAGTGGTCCCCCCAGGGGCCTGAATATTAGAGAAAAGCCGATGTAAATTATGATGTGTGCCCTTGTCTTGGATAAAGCCACTCTGGTCCGAATGGACAATAGAAGAAATAACCCTAGAAAGCCTTGTAGCCAGGACCCTCGCAAGGAGCTTTACATCTGCGTTAAGCAGTGAGATTGGTCTATAAGATTCTAGATCTAAAGGGTCCTTGCCTTTTTTTGGAATTATATTATTACAGCCTCCATCATTGAGTCTGGGAGCTTCCCATCCTCCATTGACTCAGAAAAGACCTCCAACAATCTCGGGAAGATGCAATCCCTATATTTACTATAAAATTCATATGGGAGTCCATCTGAACCAGGAGTAGAGTTAGCTGAGCATAATTTAATAGCTCCCTCAAGTTCCTGGATTGAGACCTCTAGTTCAAGTGCTTTCTTTTGCGTCTCAGTAATAGTTGGAAAGATGATCCTATCAAGGTAAAAATCTATCTTATCATCTGTGATGTTAGATTCGGCTTTATACAAATCAAGGAAATAATCAACAAAGGCCCTCTCCACCGGGCCCTGTCCAGTGACCATCCTACCATCAATCAATCGGACCTTGTCTATATATTTTTTAGGTTGTTGACTTGAAATTACTCTGGAGAGAAATTTACCGGGTCGCCCCGACTCTGTAAAATATTTTTGCCCTTTAAAGAAAACACTCTGTTGGGCCTTATCTAGTAAAAAATTAGAATATATTTGTGTGGCTCTTTGCATATTTTCCCTATTTTGCTCCGACTTATTCATGTAAAAGGACTCTGTCGCCTGTGCAGCACGTTCTTCTAAGTTTTTCTGTTTTTTCCCATACTCCTTTCTAAGGTTCGCGATATTACTAACCATCAATCCCCTCATATACGCCTTGAAAGTATCCCATACCACTTGACTTTTGGCTGAACCATAATTATTATCCCAAAATCGGCCAATTTCATTTTGGATTATTTCATGTGTTTTTATAACTGATAGCCAGTAAGGATTTAGTCTAAAAAGGGGTTTTGATGTATATCCTTCCTGAGACAAACAGAATTCAAGTAGTAACGGAGAGTGATCCGATATTGACCTCGTTTCATATTTCATTCGCTTTTCTAATTTCACATGTTTACTACTGATCAATGCAAGATCTATTCTGGACATTGATTTACCTGCTTTACTAAAGCATGAAAAAGCCCTCTTCCCCTGTCCTAAATATTCCCAAGCATCTTCAAAACCAGCCTCCAGGCAGAACCGTGCCAGGGGCAAAAAAAATATCTTGATGTATGAGTTGGAGGTCCATATGGAGTAAGAGCTTGAGGAAGCGGTGGACTTAGCGGTGTAGGTGGAAGCCGTGGTGGAGGAGGAGAAGGTAGCCAAGTATTTTGGTTTAATTTTTATTTTATTTTTTTAATTAGGGTACACCCCAAAAGAGTAGGAAATATCAAAAATACAACAATGAGCAATTGCGCTGTAGTACAACAATGGCTGAGTAAGGCCGGTATACATGTTTATTCTGCACAAGGTAAGGACAAGTCCTGTGGGATCCATGTCTGGTTCATTTTAATGAACGTGAGCTTGTCCACATTGGCTGTGGACAGGCAGCTGCGCTTGTCTGTGATAACGCCCCCTGCCATGCTAAACACACGTTCAGATAATACACTGGCTGCAGGGCAGGCCTGCACCTCCAAGTCGTAAAGGTAAAGCTCAGGCCATTTGCCCAATTTGGAGACCCAGAAGTTGAATGGGGCAGACCTATCATTCAGTATGTGTAGGCGTGTGCACACATACTGCTCCACCATGTTGCTGAAATGCTGCCTCCTGCTGAGATGTTCCATATCAGCAGGTGGTGCTGGTTGTTGTGGCGTGCTGACAAAGCTTTTCCACATTTTGGCCATGCTAACCCTGCCTTCTGAGGTGCTGGTGGTGCCCCATCTGCATTAGTGACCTCTTCCTCCTCCTCTGCCTTGTGCTTCCACTGTGGGAAGTGAATGGTACGTTGTCCTTGTAACGGGGATCCAGCAGCGTGGCCAACCACTAATCAACACAAGTTAGAATGTGGGCAACTTAGCGGTTGTTGCGGAGACACTGCAGCATGTAATCGCTCTTGTGTGCCAGGCTGCCCAGAGGCAACAACAAGCTGTGCTCTGTGGGAGGTGTATCATCTGTGTCCTCTGTATCCCCCCCAGCCACGCACCAGTGATGGCCATGAGCTGGTTTGGGTGCCACCCTGCTCTGAACAGGGTTCCTCCTCCTGTATGTCCTCATCCTCCACCTCGTCATCCTCCAGAACTGTGCCCTGGCTGGACAATTGTGTACCTGGTGTTTGTGGGTGCAGGAACCCACCATCAGAGCTACTTGTGAATGACTGGCCGGAAACCCTATGAAATGGTCTCACCTCCTCCTTCTCCTCCTCCTGTGCCACATCCTCTTCCATCATTGCCAGAAGCGCTTAATCAAGGAGGCATAAAAGTTGGATAGTAACGCTGAGAATGGCGTTATTGACACTGGCCATGTTGGTGGAGTACTCAAAATAGAGAAACAAGGAATACAGGTCTTGCATGGAGGCCCAAGAGGCCCGTAGAGCGACTCACCCGTGCGTGCTGCAGCTAAAACTCCACTATTGCCTGCTGCTGCTCGCGCAGTCTGGCGAGCATGAGCAAGGTGGAGTTCCACCTTGTGGGCACGTCGCATATGAGGCGGTGAGTGGGAAGGCCGAAGTTACGCTGCAGCGCTGACAGGCGAGCAGCAGCAGGGTGAGAACGCCGAAAGCACGCACAGACGGCCCGCACTTTATGCAGCAGCTCTAACATATCGGGGTCATTTTTAAGGAACCTCTGCACCATCAAATTCAGCACATGTGCCAGGCACCAGCTAGTCCCAGAGCTGCTACGAGATTTCGCCCATTATCGCACACCACCAGGCCGGGTTTGAGGCTCACTGGCACCAACCACTCATCGGTCTGTTGTTTCATTCCCGTCCACAGCTGCCTGCTGTTGTTTACCCCTGGCTGTGCTGAAGTTGGTGATGAAGGTGTTACGCTGACCGGTTGAGGAGGCTGTAGAGGATGAGGAAGCGGAGTAGAAGAAAGAAGCAACAGGAGGCAAACTGAAGCACCCTGCAATCCTCGGTGGTGGAAGGACATGCACCAAACTTCTATCCGCCTCAGGCCCAGCCGCAACTACATTTACCCAGTGTCCCTGACGGTGCTTACTGGTCCACGTATCCGTAGTTAGGTGGACCTTGCCACAGATGGTGTTGCGCAGTGCACACCTGATTTTGTCCCCCACTTGGTTGTGCAGGGAATGGGTGGCTCGCCTGGAAAGGTAGTGGCGGCTGGGCATTAGGTACTGTGGGACAGCTACCGCCATCAGGCTTTTAAAACTCTCCGTCTCCACCAGATGGAATGACAGCATTTCAAAGGCCAGGAATTTTGAAATGCTGGCATTCAGAGCCAGGGATTGCGAGTGGGTAGGGTGGTACTTCCTCCTCCTTCAGTCCAGTGTTTGGGAGATGGAGAGCATAACGCTTCCGGGGCATTGTGGAGATACTTGTTGTCCGAGGTGGTGGTGTTGCTGGCAGATCCTCTTTTGCGGGGTGGTAGGTGCCACTGTCACTCCAGAGGTGGATGAAGAGGCCGAGACTGCAGCAGAAGAGGAAGCAGAAGGATCCAGAGACCTTTCTTGGTTTTTGAGGTGTCTTCTCCACTGCAGCTCGTGCTTTGCACTTAGATGCCTGGTCATGCAGGTTGTGCTCAGGTTGAGAACGCTTATGCCTCGCTTCAGGCTCAAATTGCACAGCGTGCAAACCACTCGTGTCTTGTCGTCAGCATATTGTCAAAAGAACTGCCGCGCCAGGGAACTTCTTGGAGCTGGCTTGGTGTGCTCCTCTTGCTGCATTCGGAAGTAGCAGGCGTACTGTCTAGGGGATGGCCGCTCCGCTTTTACACCTTGCTTCCTCTTCTGCTGTGCTGATGGCTCTGTGTGACCACCGCCTCTTCCTCCGAACTACACAGGTCACTCAGATGACCTTGATTCCATGTGGGGTCGAGGACCTCATCGTCCTCCACATCATCTTCCACCCAGTCTTAAACCCTGCCCTACTTGTCGGTCTGCACACTGCAGAAAGCCAAAGCAGTTGGTGCCTATGTTTCGTGATCATCTCAGACGTGCTGCGGTGGTCCTCCCATGTACTCATCTTAAAACATAAGTGGTTGGGCATTGGTGCACTCAATCTTTTCCACTTCTGGGGTATGGCTATGTGGATGGCCCTGGGAAACCCTGCTAGCAGAGTCATCAAAAAGCAGAAGAGACTGCTGCATGACTTGGGGCTTAGACTGCTTGGCTGATTTGAAAGGGGGTGAGGTGAAAGACTGATTGACATCGGCTGCAGGTGCTAACTCTGATCTTTTAGCAGAAGACTGGGTGGGAGACAATGGGAAGGAACTGGAGGCACTGTCAGCAGCCCAATCTATTGCCTGTACTTGTTCTGGCCTCACCATTCGTAGAGCCGCATTAGGCCCTACCAAATAACGCTGAAGGTTATGTTGCTTACTCGCACCTGAGGAAGGTGTTTCACTTGTGCGTGTAGCTGGCACTGATCGACAACGTCCTCTACCTGCAAAAGGAGCTCCACCAGCAGCACCTAGACCGGGGCCACGTCCCTTATTCAACGCTCTCCTCATTCTCTGCAAATTTTGGATCTTACCCAAAATGGGTGTTTTTTTTTAAATAACATAATATAACAGCAGTATCTAACACGTGTATTTCACACTGACAGATGCAGCAAAGGCTGCAAATTTAGTGTTTTAAACATAGAAACATAGAATGTGTTGGCAGATATAAACCATTTGGCCCATCTACCGTAGTCTGCCCAATATACTGAATACTATGAATAGTCCCTGGCCCTATCTAATATAAAGGATGGCCTTATGCCTATACCATGCATGCTTAAACTCCTTCACTGTATTTGCAGCTACCTAATTTCCTAACCTATGTGATACTTTCATCTTCTGGCATTGTTCCGGGGGGCAGTCGGACTGCTGGATTATCACTATTTTGCCCCCCTTTCCTAGTTTAAATGCTCCTTAGCAAATACTTTGAACTGTTCACTGAGGACATTCGTTCCCTTGAGAGAAAGATGCAAACCATCTTTTTCGTACAGTTCTTTTCCATTCCAACGAGAGCTAACATGAGACACAAAGCCAAACTCTTGGTTCAGAGGTTCTGTGTCGGCGCGAAATTACTAGTGGAAGAGGTCTTATAAGTGTATTCTTCTTTTAATCAGAAACAACGCGTTTCGGGGATCAAAGACTCCCCTTCATCAGGTTTCACAAACATATAACAGATATTATAGCAGGATAATATTTATAGGTAAATTCTTTAAAAAAAAATGCCAAAGGATGCACCTGGGTGACGCCCCTTGTAGGAAGAGCCATCCCCAGGTGTCAGCCAAACATGCAGGCCTTCCTGACATACATAGCATTAGGTGGAAATGGTTAGCTGTGTACAGTATTATAGCTAGAATCGCATCTTTATTTAGTAAAAATTCGCAGAGATAACATGTAATTCCCAGTCATGTGATCGCTAGTACAAGCGTCACATGACTCGGGAGTCCGGAAGTGCTTACTGCCTCAGCGCCGCTCTCATCTGGCCAACAGGAGGGCGGGCGGAAGTGGCAATGCTAAGGTCGTCCTGGCAGCGCATGCTCACACAGAAGGTCTGAGCCGGTGGCTGGAGTCCATAGCAGGGGGTATCACATGATCGCAACTGTGCGGTCATGTGACCTGTCATCTTGCAGCACGGATGTTATTAGGCACTGTGGATCTGTATGTTTTCCATAGACACAGGGTTAGTTTTAAACCTATTTAGGGCGATCCTTATTATATATGTATATGAAGAACATATAAAGAGAGGGGGAAATATATATAGCAACCTATTTTATAGATCATAACATATTTTCTACAAATATAGGGCTAGTTTTCAACCTATTTTGGACAATCTTTAGTCGCTATGTATATAATATATAAAAAAATATATAGCAAAAGGAAGAGTGTATATAGCAGCAAATAGATCGTAAAATATTTCATAAAATTCAAATGAATCATATAAAATTATAATAATAAAAGAGACAAAATAGATAGATATATAGTACAAAAGGGGGGGGGGGGGGTTAAGTCCATATATATCTGTAGTACAGACAGTATAAAATTGTGATGAATGTACCTATATATAAAATGTATAAAAATGTATGAATAAATAAAGAAAAAAAAAATGTTTACTGCATTTTCTCAAAAGATTATTGTTTATTTGTATCCTTTCTTTTTATAGTTTAATTTCAAAGGCCTCATTGAGCCCATACGGATTGAGGCTATTGAGTTTAAATATCCAATACATCTCCCGACGTCTGATGTATTGGACGTCTGTTTGGAAATGTATTGGAATGAGTTCAATCTGTGTTATAGTGAACCCTACAGTATTGCCATCATGGTGTTCCGCCGCATGTCTAGAAACACTGTGTTTCATATATCTTTTTCAGATTTTCGAGCGATGTGTGTTAAAACGTTTGCGTAGGGTTTGTATTGTGCGGCCTACATATTGTAGGTGACAGGGGCACTCTAGTAGATAAATGACATAGTTGGAGTTGCAGGTCAGGTGATATTGAATTTGGAATAATTCCCCAGTGCTCTTGCTATGAAAAGATGATCGTTGATTAATGCTATTACAGCAGAGGCATTTTGAATGACCGCATTTAAAACTTCCTTTGGGAGCCTCAGTATCCTTATCAACATTAGCGGGATGTGTTGTTGGTCTCATTTTGCTCGAAGTTAGGATGTTCTTCAGAGTTTTGGGATCTCTTTTAAGGATATGCCAGTGTTTTCCCAGTGTCGCCTTAATGGCGTTATGATTTTGGTTATAAGTTGTTATGAAGTTATAACAATACGAACTGGTATCATTTTTATCCTCACTTTTTTGAGGTGGGGCTAGGCTTTCTAATTGGGTTAGCTTATTCGCTTTTTCTCTGGCACCAACAATGATGTTACTAGGGTACCCCTTTTGGTTAAACCGGGATGTCAGGATATTGCATTGTAAGTCAAAATCTGAATCTAATGTCTGCGGATCCGTTTAAAGGGGACATTTGACTTCCACTTTCTATAATGTGTATTGCCAAAGTCAAGATAGCTGTTGCTATCTACCTTTTTGAAGAAGGTTTGTGTTTTAATTTCATTATTCAGGATGAAAATTTCTAGATCCAAGAATTCAATTTTTGTTTTGTCATATGTGCCTGTAAATTAAATACCCCAGTTGTTGGTATTTAAATGAGATATAAATTCCTCTATTGTGGATTGCTCACCATCCCAGATGAAGATCAAGTCATCGATGTATATTTTAAAGTAAATTATGTTTTTGTGCCAGAACTTGGTTTGGTATATGAAGTGTTCTTCAAACCTACCCATAAACAGATTCGCGAAGCTTGGCGCAAAAAGCATCCCCATCGCGGTGCCCCGTATCTGTTTATAGGTCTGGTTCTGAAAAGAGAATATATTGTGGGTGAGGATAAATTCCATGCCTTTGCTGATAAAGATTTTTTGCTCTAAAGGCATTTCTAGATCATTGTTTAGAAAGGTAAACACACATTCCAATCCTAGGTTGTGGGGTATGTTCGTATATAGAGCTGATATATCTAGAGTTAGCCAATGGTAGTTTCCTTTCCACTTGATATTTTTTAAGGATGTTATCAGTGATGCGGAGTCTTTGAGATGTGATTTCAAATTTTGAATGTATTTCTGGAGGTGTACATCAATGTAGTGGGAGAGGTTTCTGGTCAGAGAGGACACCCCAGAGATAATCGGTCTACCGGGGGGATTTATTAGGGCCTTATGTATTTTAGGCAGATGGTAAAAGGTCGCTAGGGTTGCTTCTTTTACCAAAATATATTCTTTCTCCTTTTTGTCTAGACCAAGACTGTTTCCGCTGATTTTATATGTTTTTCAAATTCCTCTCTGTATTGGTTGGAAGGGTCACTATGTAGCAGTTTGTAGTAGTTTGTGTCCGAGAGTATATTTAGAGCTTCTTTTATATAGTCCTCTCTGTTCTGGATCACGATTCCACCCCTTTTGTCCGCACTTTTTATCATGATATTTGTATTAGATTGTACATTTTTTAGAGCTACTCTCTCGTATGATTTAAGATTATGTTCTTTATGTTTTTTATGTTTTTTGCGGCCGGGCGGGAGCGCCTCCTGGTTTATTTGTCTAAAATCATTTGATACTAAAGAGTAGAAAGTATCAAGGAAATTGCCCTTATGGTGAATGGGGTAAAAATTAGATGGTGGTCTGAGGCCTGATGAAATAGCTCTCTGATCAGGCCCTTCTACAGTTGGAGTGGTTTCTATTAGTACCTGTGGTGTTTTTGTTGCTGACTTTTCCTGCATTTTAAAATGTCTTTTTAAGGTCAGTTTTTTGATAAATCGGTTTAGATCTAAGAACAAATCAAACTCATTTATTATGCTTGTAGGACAAAAAGACAGTCCTTTTGATAGCACTGCGGTTTCAGCTTTCTTTAGTGTATATGACGATAGGTTAAATATACCCAAGGATTTTTCGGTATTAGTTGTTTTCTCTGGGTCATGTTTAGTGTTTATGTTTTTCTTTTTACTTTTGTTCTTGCCTGCTCGGCATCCTCTTCTGGGTTTTTTCTTTTTGTGGGTTTCCGGCCTAGTGGGTGAAAAAATTTTGTAATATTTACTGTTTTTGGACTTTTCAATATAGGGTATGCTGCTGTGGGATGTATGAGAGGTGGTAATGCTAAAAAAGAAGGACCTGCTATGGAAAGGTCTTCTATGGATTGAGGATCAAATTGTGTGATATTTTGAGGTGGATCTGTGTTAGTTGTTGAAATATGAAGCACCAGATCCGATTGGTTTGAAATAGGAGTAGTACAATTTGAATCCACAGTGCATGCTGGGGGTGTACAGGTATGCACCGTTAGAAGCGAATCAGCTTCCACGTCTGAGGAGGTGGACGGAGTGGAGAATCTAGACTGAGGTGAAGTGGTAGATTGTGAATGGGTGGAGAAAAGGGTGGGGGGGAGATTGAGTGGTCCACACTCTGCCATAATGTTTTTTAGGAAATATAATCGATGGAGACGTGCCATTGGACTGCCTGCTACCCGGACGGATCCCTCGCTGCCACCCCACATCCATACTGCCGTTTCCCCTTCCCTTTGGTTTCGAAAAGCTGTTGCAACTACGGCGGGGGTCGGGACTAAGGCACTGGACACGTGAGAACCGAGTTTGATTCATTTTCTACTCGCCGTATTGCTGATCTTTCCGCCTCACTACTACAATGAATGTATAACTTTTGTTGAAAAGTTTGAGTTTGCCTATTGCCTTTTTCCCCCCCTCCTCTCCTCCTCTGCGGTGCCTACTGCGGTGCCTACTGAGGGGGGAATATTTTTTTTTTGTTTTTTTTTTCTCCTTTTTCCCTTGTTATAACTGATGTCCACTAGGATTGTAGCTTGGAATGTCAGAGGGCTCGGGGAAAGGGTTAAAAGGCAAGCGATCATGGATGCAGCAAAGAGATATCTTCCAGCAATCATCTGCATAGTTGAAACTCATCTAACTAAAGAAACCCTGTCCCGTCTGACAACGGGATGGCAGTCTCAATCATATCACTCCACCTTTAGCGGCTCCTCCAGGGGTGTTTCGGTTCTTATTCATAATTCGATAGATTTCACCCTTATAAAATCACATATAGATGACCAGGGCAGATTTATTTTTCTACATGGCAAGCTGCATGGCCATAGTTATATTCTTGCCTTTTTCTACATACCTCCGCCATTTTCAATGTACCCACTGCTTCAGCTAATGCTTTTATTCGAAAAGAGACCAGAATGCCGCTTAATCCTGATGGGGGATTTTAATGCGGTTATGGACCCCAACAAAGATAGATTTACATTAGACGCAGAAAGGGGGAGGAACTTTTTTAACTCTCCGTTGCCTCAGTTTTGCTTAGAGGTGGGACTGGTGGACATATGGGAACATTTTTGCAGAGGAAAGAGAGTTTATTCCTGTGTTAGCAGGGGCGGCAGAGCAATGTCTAGGATCGATCTAGCATTCACCAATGAGAGCAACCTGAGTAATATCCGTAAGATGCGATATGGGGTAAGAACAGTTTCAGACCACACACCCGTTCTGGTTGAGGTTGGCAGCGTGGAGAATAAGGACATTAGGGGGCTAGGATTTAAGCTGAATCCATATTGGCTCACTATTATGGACAATCTTCAGTCGATTAAACTACTGATGTCCTCCTTTTGGGAGGTGAATCTACCCTCTGCTAACATCAACATAGTATGGGATGCCTTTAAAGCATTTCTGAGGGGGGTTTTTATAAGTGAGATTGCCGCAGTAAAGAGAACGTTTAGGAAGAAAGAGCAGGAACTGGACAAGACGGCTGCCCTTACAGCAGAGCGATATGCTAGCCAGCCTACTGAATACAATAGGAAAGAGATGCAGAAGGCTAGTTGTGCTCTGGGGAAATATGTAATAGAGAAGGCAAACCATAGGGTATTCTTTAAGGGGCTCAATTATTTCATCGAGTCTGGACGCCCGGGTAGGCTTTTAGCTAGAATAATTTCACAACAGGAAAAAAAAAATATATATATTACTTCGATCCGCAACGTAGAGGGGGAAACTATAGCAGATTTGGGGGGAATTGGGAATACCTTTTTACAATACTTTGCTCAGATATATAGATCCTCCTCAGGTCTGTCATCTGAACTGGCGATGCGGTTCCTGGAGAGAATTCCACTTCCCACTTTAAATGAAGCTCAAAAGGAATATTTGGAGGAGGGGCTGTCCCTCACTGAGCTGCAGGAGGCCCTTGGATCCATCTCGGGGAACTCATCGCCAGGATTGGATGGCCTTCCATACGAGGTCTATCGCAAGTATAGTGAGGTGATTCTCCCCAGGTTGCTACAGGTCTTTTCCCAAGCAATACAGGAAGGGCAACTACCATACTCTATGATGGAGGCCCTTATTAGTTTGAATTCCATAATCGATGGAGACGTGATTGATATTGTATTGTTAGAGAAGGAAACTGAGCTTAATTTGCTAGGCGTAAGTAGGGGAGTGTGAAACTCTAGTTTAGAGGAATCTGATTGTGAAATGGGAGGCCCTCTATTACGATTGATATTATCAGTGGGTCTACTGCAAAGGAGATTGTTGGTAGGAAGTCTATCCTTAGTGTATGGTACAGTGTTCTTCCCATACGATGGAATTGTGGGGTTCTGCCGTTCCCTATATGGGTATCTGGGTGCAGACCTAAAATGAGGATTTTTATGGCTCTGGTTTGGCTTATTTCTATATATATGGTTATTTCTATAGACATGATTCTTACGAGGTTTGTGGTCTTGTTGCTTATGGTGAGTAGTGGGTGCAATGGGGCCTCCCTCATCTGCGATAGTGCCAGACGCCTCAGTGTTATATATGGCCAATGTGTTGTCATGCAATATTTTCTGGGAAGGGGATTTTTTCCAAAATTTTATATTATTAGTGGCAAAATCGCAACGGTCCCTTGCTAGTTTGCCACTCTTCTTATTTAGGGTTTCTTTTTCAAAAGTGAGGATTCTTGTGGTAATTAAACGGTCAAACTTTGGAAAGTTAACATTTGATATATACTTAGACAATTCTAAATAGCAAGTGGATATATTGGTCCCTAGGTCTAAATAGAGAGACCTCCTTTTTTCAATAAGTCTGGTCATGAGACCCCTCGCACAATCAAGTAGATACAAGTCCCATTCCGCATCAAAAGTCAAATCATCTTTGAAACAATTGTCAAACCGTAGTCTGAGGCCACGGGGGAATTTTTTTTCTTGTATATAGATTTCAAGAAATGTAGCATCCAAATGATGTTGTATTTCATCAGTAATGAGCTTTTCAAGTTTGTAAAAAAGATTGAGTAATGATTTTTCATCAATAGTACTTGCGTTTTCTGCCTCACGTGTCCTTTCGCTGGAGTCCACTGGATTCCTAGTATATTGGGATATTATTAGGCGTTCACGTTGTTCAATTCTGTTCTGGATGTAATCCATATTTTCCTTGTGTTGGTTGTAGTCTCCTTGAGATCTGTTTGGTGAATCCTATGTGCTGCTCTCACAGTCTGGAGTATCCAGAAAATGGAAATGTAGGTCACGGACAAATCTAATTACACAATAGTGTAATATGTTCAACCGGATAGGAATATCAAAGTGAGAAATATCCAAACTCACGTTATAGGGTTGTGCTCCGGCAGGCACAACTCTACTGTAGACTTAATGAAAATAAGACCTTTAGACCAGGACTGCAGCCGCAGATTTTGTAGCCATGTGACGCTTGTACTAGCGATCACATGACCGGGAATTGCATGTTATCTCCGACTATACAATCGGCTGCGAATTTTAACTAAATAAAGATGCGATTCTAGCTATAATACTGTACACAGCTAACCATTTCCACCTAATGCTATGTATGTCAGGAAGGCCTGCATGTTTGGATGACACCTGGGGATGGCTCCTCCTACAAGGGGCGTCACCCAGGTGCATCCTTTGGCGTTTTTTTTTTAAAGAATTTACCTATAAATATTATCCTGCTATAATAAATATACACTTATAAGACCGCTTCCACTAGTGATTTCGCACCGACGCAGAACCTCTTTTCTCTACTACGATTTTTTTTTGGGGGACTGGACATCCCATCCAAGAGACTACAAAATCTGCGGCTGCAGTCCAGGTCTAAAGGTCTTATTTTCATTAAGTCTACAGTAGAGTTGTGCCAGACGGAGCACAACCCTATAAGGTGAGTTTGGATATTTCTCACTTTGATATTCTTATCCGGTTGAACATATTACACTATTGTGCGCTCTCTCTCTCTTTTTCTGTTTCCCTGTTCTCGAGGGGAAATTAGATTTCTCTGTGACCTATACTCCATGGATACTTAAGACTGTGAGAGCAGCACATAGGATTTACCAAACAGATCTCAAGGAGACTACAACCAACACAAGGAAAATATGGATTACATCCAGAACAGAATTGAACAACGTGAACGCCTAATATCCCAATATACTAGGAATCCAGTGGACTCCAGCGAAAGGACACGTGAGGCAGAAAACGCAAGTACTATTGATGAAAAATCATTACTCAATCTTTTTTACAAACTTGAAAAGCTCATTACTGATGAAATACAACATCATTTGGACGCTACATTTCTTGAAATCTATATACAGGTCCTTCTCAAAAAATTAGCATATTGTGATAAAGTTCATTATTTTCTGTAATGTACTGATAAACATTAGAATTTCATATATTTTAGATTCATTACACACCAACTGAAGTAGTTCAAGCCTTTTATTGTTTTAATATTGATGATTTTGGCATACAGCTCATGAAAACCCCAAATTCCTATCTCAAAAAATTAGCATATCATGAAAAGGTTCTCTAAACGAGCTATTAACCTAATCATCTGAATCAACTAATTTACTCTAAACACCTGCAAAAGATTCCTGAGGGTTTTAAAAACTCCCAGCCTGGTTCATTACTCAAAACCGCAATCATCGGTAAGACTGCCGACCTGACTGCTGTCCAGAAGGCCATCCCTGACACCCTCAAGCAAGAGGGTAAGACACAGAAAGAAATTTCTGAACGAATAGGCTGCTCCCAGAGTGCTGTATCAAGGCACCTCAGTGGGAAGTCTGTGGGAAGGAAAAAGTGTGGCAGAAAACGCTGCACAACGAGAAGAGGTGACCGGACCCTGAGGAAGATTGTGGAGAAGGACCGATTCCAGACCTTGGGGGACCTGCGTAAGCAGTGGACTGAGTCTGGAGTAGAAACATCCAGAGCCACCGTGTACAGGCGTGTGCAGGAAATGGGCTACAGGTGCCGCATTCCCCAGGTCAAGCCACTTTTGAACCAGAAACAGCGGCAGAAGCGCCTGACCTGGGCTACAGAGAAGCAGCACTGGACTGTTGCATGTCATTCGGAAATCAAGGTGCCAGAGTCTGGAGGAAGACTGGGGAGAGGGAAATGCCAAAATGCCTGAAGTCCAGTGTCAAGTACCCACAGTCAGTGATGGTCTGGGGTGCCATGTCAGCTGCTGGTGTTGGTCCACTGTGTTTTATCAAGGGCAGGGTCAATGCAGCTAGCTATCAGGAGATTTTGGAGCACTTCATGCTTCCATCTGCTGAAAAGCTTTATGGAGATGAAGATTTCATTTTTCAGCACGACCTGGCACCTGCTCACAGTGCCAAAACCACTGGTAAATGGTTTACTGACCATGGTATTACTGTGCTCAATTGGCCTGCCAACTCTCCTGACCTGAACCCCATAGAGAATCTGTGGGATATTGGGAAGAGAAAGTTGAGAGACGCAAGACCCAACACTCTGGATGAGCTTAGGCCGCTATCGAAGCATCCTGGGCCTCCATAACACCTCAGCAGTGCCACAGGCTGATTGCCTCCATGCCACGCCGCATTGAAGCAGTCATTTCTGCAAAAGGATTCCCGACCAATTATTGAGTGCATAACTGAACATAATTATTTGAAGGTTGACTTTTTTTGCATTAAAAACACTTTTCTTTTATTGGTCGGATGAAATATGCTAATTTTTTGAGATAGGAAATTTGGGTTTTCATGAGCTGTATGCCAAAATCATCAATATTAAAACAATAAAAGGCTTGAATTACTTCAGTTGGTGTGTAATGAATCTAAAATATATGAAAGTCTAATGTTTATCAGTACATTACAGAAAATAATGAACTTTATCACAATATGCTAATTTTTTGAGAAGGACCTGTACAAGAAAAAATTGTCCCCCGTGGCCTCAGACTACGGTTTGACAATTGTTTCAAAGATGATTTGACTTTTGATGCGGAATGGGACTTGTATCTACTTGATTGTGCGAGGGGTCTCATGACCAGACTTATTGAAAAAAGGAGGTCTCTCTATTTAGACCTAGGGACTAGTGTTGATCACGAATATTCGAGTTGCGAATTTTAATCGCGAATATCGGCACTTCGAGAATTCGCGAATATTTCGATTATCGCAAAATATATTCGTAATTGCGAATATTCGATTTTTGCGGAAATACTAGTCCATGCAAATTTTTATGCGAAAATTTGTATGCGCATTTTTTGCGAATTTTCGCAATCAAGAAAATAATGCCTGGAGATCATGAATTCGCGAATTCTCGAATACATGGCGAATATTCGTACAAAATATTCGCAAAATATCGCAAATTCGAATATTGCCCCTGCCGCTCATCACTACTAGGGACCAAGATATCCACTTGCTATTTAGAATTGTCTAAGTATAGATCAAACGTTAACTTTCCAAAGTTTGACCGTTTAATTACCACAAGAATCCTCACTTTTGAAAAAGAAACCCTAAATATGAAGAGTGGCAAACTAGCAAGGGACCGTTGCGATTTTGCCACTAATAATATAAAATTTTGGAAAAAATCCCCTTCCCAGAAAATATTGCATGACAACACATTGGCCATATATAACACTGAGGTGTCTGGCACTATCACAGATGAGAGAGGCACCATTGAACCCACTACTCACCATAAGCAACAACACCACAAACCTCGTAAGAATCATGACTGTAGAAATAACCATATATATAGAAATAAGCTGAACCAGAGCCATAAAAATCCTCATTTTAGGTCTGCACCCAGATACCCATATAGGGAACGGCAGAACTCCACAATTCCATCGTACGGGAAGAACACTGTACCATACACTAAGGATAGACTTCCTACCAACAATCTCCTTTGCAGTAGACCCACTGATAATATCAATCGTAATAGAAGGCCTCCCATTTCACAATCAGATTCCTCTAAACTAGAGTTTCACACTCCCCTACTTACGCCTAGCAAATTAAGCTCATTTTCTTTCTCTAACAATACAATATCAATCACGTCTCCATCGATTATATTTCCTAAAAACATTATGGCAGAGTGTGGACCACTCAATCTCCCCCCCACCCTTTTCTCCACCCATTCACAATCTACCACTTCACCTCAGTCTAGATTCTCCACTCCGTCCACCTCCTCAGACGTGGAAGCTGATTCGCTTCTAACGGTGCATACCTGTACACCCCCAGCATGCACTGTGGATTCAAATTGTACTACTCCTATTTCAAACCAATCGGATCTGGTGCTTCATATTTCAACAACTAACACAGATCCACCTTAAAATATCACACAATTTGATCCTCAATCCATAGAAGACCTTTCCATAGCAAGTCCTTCTTTTTTAGCATTACCACCTCTCATACATCCCACAGCAGCATACCCTATATTGAAAAGTCCAAAAACAGTAAATATTACACATTTTTTTCACCCACTAGGCCGGAAACCCACAAAAAGAAAAAACCCAGAAGAGGATGCCGAGCAGGCAAGAACAAAAGTAAAAAGAAAAACATAAACACTAAACATGACCCAGAGAAAACAACTAATACCGAAAAATCCTTGGGTATATTTAACCTATCGTCATATACACTAAAGAAATCTGAAACCGCAGTGCTATCAAAAGGACTGTCTTTTTGTCCTACAAGCATAATACATGAGTTTGATCTGTTCTTAGATCTAAACCGATTTATCAAAAAACTGACCTTAAAAAGATATTTCAAAATGCAGGAAAACTCAGCAACAAATACACCACAGGTACTAATAGAAACCACTCCAACTGTAGAAGGGCCTGATCAGAGAGCTATTTCATCAGGCCTCAGACCACCATCTAATTTTTACCCCATTCACCATAAGGGCAATTTACTTGATACTTTCTACTCTTTAGTATCAAATGATTTTAGACAAATAAACCAGGAGGCGCTCCCGCCCGGCCACAAAAAACATAGAAAATATAATTAACCTAATCTTAAACCATACGAGAGAGTAGCTCTTAAAAATTTACAATCTAATACAAATATCATGATAAAAAGTGCAGGACAAAGGGGGTGGAATCGTGATCCAGAACAGAGAGGACTATATGAAAGAAGCTCTAAATATACTCTCGGACACAAACTACTACAAACTGCTACATAGTGACCCTTCCAACCAATACAGAGAGGAATTTGAAAAACGTATAAAATCAGCGGAAACAGTCTTGGACAAAAAGGAGAAAGAATATATTTTGGTAAAAGAAGCAACCCTAGCGACCTTTTACCATCTGCCTAAAATACATAAGGCCCTAATAAATCCCCCCGGTAGACCGATAATCTCTGGGGTGTCCTCTCTGACCAGAAACCTCTCCCACTACATTGATGTACACCTCCAGAAATACGTTCAAAATTTGAAATCACATCTCAAAGACTCTGCATCACTGATAACATCCTTAAAAAATATCAAGTGGAAAGGAAACTACCATTGGCTAACTCTAGATATATCGGCTCTATATACGAACATACCCCACAACCTAGGATTGGAATGTGTGTTTACCTTTCTAAACAATGATCTAGAAATGCCTTTAGAGCAAAAAATCTTTATCAGCAAAGGCATGGAATTTATCCTCACCCACAATATATTCTCTTTTCAGGACCAGACCTATAAACAGATACGGGCACCGTGATGGGGACGTGTTTCGCGCCAAGCTTCGCAAATCTGTTTATGGGTAGGTTTGAAGAACACTTCATATACCAAACCAAGTTCTGGCACAAAAACATAATTTACTTTAAAAGATACATCGATGACTTGATCTTTATCTGGGATGGTGAACAATCCACAATAGAGGAATTTATATCTCATTTAAATACCAACAACTGGGGTATTAAATTTACAGGCACATATGACAAAACAAAAATTGAATCCTTGGATCTAGAAATTTTCATCCTGAATAATGAAATTAAAACAAGAACCTTCTTCAAAAAGGTAGATAGCAACAGCTATCTTGACTTTGGCAGTACACATTATAGAAAGTGGAAGTCAAATGTCCCCTTTAGCCAATTTAGACATTAGATTCAGATTTTGACTTACAATGCAATATCCTGACATCCCGGTTTAACCAAAAGGGGTACCCTAGTAACATCATTGTTGATGCCAGAGAAAAAGCGGATAAGCTAACCCGAATTAGAAAGCCTAGCCCCACCTCAAAAAAGAGAGGATAAAAATAATACCAGTTCGTATTGTTATAACTTCATAACAACTTATAACCAAAATCATAACGCCATTAAGGCGACACTGGGAAAACACTGGCACATAGCAGCACATAGGATTTACCAAACAGATCTCAAGGAGACTACAACCAACACAAGGAAAATATGGATTACATCCAGAACAGAATTGAACAACGTGAACGCCTAATATCCCAATATACTAGGAATCCAGTGGACTCCAGCGAAAGGACTCGTGAGGCAGAAATTGTATTGTTATAACTTCATAACAACTTATAACCAAAATGATAACGCCATTAAGGCGACACTGGGAAAACACTGGCATATCCTTAAAAGAGATCCCATACTTAGCCAAATTATCCGGAAGAACCCTAAATTTACATACAGAAGAGCCAAAACTCTAAAAAACATCCTAACTCCGAGCAAAATGAGACCAACAACACATCCCGCTAATGTTGATAAGGATACTGAGGCCCCCAAAGGAAGTTTTAAATGCGGTCATTCAAGATGCCTCTGCTGTAATAGCATTAATCAACGATCATCTTTTCATAGCAAGAGCACTGGGGAATTATTCCAAATTCAATATCACCTGACCTGCAACTCCAACTATGTCATTTATCTACTAGCGTGCCCCTGTCACCTACAATATGTAGGCCGCACAATACAATCCCTACGCAAATGTTTTAACACACATTGCTCGAAAATCCGAAAAAGATATATGAAACACAGTGTTTCTAGACATGCGGCGGAACACCATGATGGCAATACTGTAGGGTTCACTATAACACAGATTGAACTCATTCCAATACATTTCCAAACAGACGTCCAATACATCAGACGTCGAGAGATGTATTGGATATTTAAACTCAATAGCCTCAATCCGTATGGGCTCAATGAGGCCTTTGAAATTAATCTATAAAAAGAAAGGATACAAATAAATAATAATCTTTTGAGAAAATACAGTAATTTTTTTTTCTTTATTTATTTATACATTTTTATACATTTTATATATAGGTACATTCATCACAATTTTATACTGTCTGTACTACAGATATATATGGACTTAACCCCCCCCCCCTTTTGTACTATATATCTATCTATTTTGTCTCTTTTATTATTATAATTTTATATGATTCATTTGAATTTTATGAAATATTTTATGATCTATTGGCTGCTATATACACTCCTTTTGCTATATATTTTTTTATATATTATATATTATATACATAGCGACTAAAGATTGTCCAAAATAGGTTGAAAACTAGCCCTATATTTGTAGAAAATATGTTATGATCTATAAAATAGGTTGCTATATATATTTCCCCCTCTCTTTATATGTTCTTCATATACATATATAATAAGGATCGCCCTAAATAGGTTTAAAACTAACCCTGTGTCTATGGAAAACATACAGATCCACAGTGCCTAATAACGTCCGTGCTGCAAGATGACAGGTCACATGACCGCACAGTTGCGATCATGTGATACCCCCTGCTATGGACTCCAGCCGCCGGCTCAGACCTTCTGTGTGAGCATGCGCTGCCAGGACGACCTTAGCATTGCCACTTCCGCCCGCCCTCCTGTTGGCCAGATGAGAGCGGCGCTGAGGCAGTAAGCACTTCCGGACTCCCGAGTCATGTGACGCTTGTACTAGCGATCACATGACCGGGAATTACATGTTATCTCCGACTATACAATCGGCTGCGAATTTTTACTAAATAAAGATGCGATTCTAGCTATAATACTGTACACAGCTAACCATTTCCACCTAATGCTATGTATGTCAGGAAGGCCTGCATGTTTGGATGACACCTGGGGATGGCTCCTCCTACAAGGGGCGTCACCCAGGTGCATCTTTGGCATTTTTTTTTAAAGAATTTACCTATAAATATTATCCTGCTATAATATCTGTTATATGTTTGTGAAACCTGATGAAGGGGAGTCTTTGATCCCCGAAACGCTTTGTTTCTGATTAAAAGAAGAATACACTTATAAGTCCGCTTCCACTAGTGATTTCGCGCCAACGCAGAACCTCTTTTCTCTACTACGAATTTCTTTTGGGGGACTGGACATCCCATCCAAGAGACTACAACATCTGCGGCTGCAGTCCAGGTCTAAAGGTCTTATTTTCATTAAGTCTACATTAGAGTTGTGCCTGCTGGAGCACAACCCTATAAGGTGAGTTTGGATATTTCTCACTTTGATATTCTTATCCGGTTGAACATATTACACTATTGTGCGCTCTCTCTCTCTCTTTTTCTGTTTCCCTGTTCTCAAGGGGAAATTAGATTTGTCCATGACCTACAAACTCTTGGTTCAGACACCATTTACCAAGCCATACATTGAATTACTTAATGTGCATCTGCCTGTCATGAGGAAGGTTATGCACAGGCAAAACTGCAGAGAATGAAACAGTCAATGCAACCTCCCATATATAATTACCAAGTGTGTGAAAACCTTTCTTCACCTTTGAAACCTCATTGCAAGCCAGATCATTTGTCCCAAGATGGACAATAACTTCCACCTCCCTTTCCTGCTTTGCTTGCCTAACAATATTAAGGATTCGTCGTCTGTGCCTTAAACTTCACACCTCTTATTATAGAATCGCCCACCAACAGCTGCTTACTATCAGTCCTCACCTTATCCTTTTTGTCTTTGGCTGTAGTCTTGCATACTTTAGGCATAGGAGATGATTGTTCCTTACCCACTGTGCCTGAGCCATCCTCCATGTTGCTCTTGCGCTCTGAAAGTGCAGAAAGTGAATTATGGAGAGCCACAAACTGTGGGACATGTCTTCTATCAACAACTCTAAGTCCACCAGAACCTGCAGTAACCCATCTTCCATTTCTAGGGGGCTTCTGTGGCAGTGGCATTGCAGCATTCCCAGCCTAAGCTTGTTTAACAGTTAATTTACAAATCTCAGATTTCAAAAATGCAATTTCATGAGGATTATGGAGAGCTGTCTACAGATCAGACAGCATCCAAACCTCCGAAGAGCGGAACATGAAATAAAAGCAAAACAATTCCTGCACAGAACCAGGTCTGCCCTTTTAAAGAGAGGAAAGATTTTAAACAAACAATTCTTACTTTTTTTTAGATTGTATCCACCTCCAGATTACCTCCGGAATTATTTAAAAAATGGGTGTTTTTTTTTCATAACAGAATATAACAGCAGTATCTAACGCATGTATTTCACACTGAAAGATGCAGCAAAGGTTGCAAATTTAGTATTTTGCTCAGAATGGGTGTTTCAAGATTGTTTTTCACACTGACAAATGCTGCAAATAAATCAGATGTAGGGTATTGCCAAAAATAGGTGTTTTTTTTTTAAACCCAGAATATTATTACAGCATTTCTATCTTGTATGTCACACTAAAAAATGCAGCATAGGCCCAAGATGTAGGGTATCGCCAAAATGGGTGTTTTTTTTTAAACCCAGAATACTATTGCAGTATTTCTAGCTTGTATGTCACACTAACAAATGCAGCTTGGGCCCCAGATGTAGGGTATTGCCAAAAATTAGTGTTTTTTTAAACCCAGAAAATTATTGCAGTATATCTAGCTTGTATGTCACACTATGAAATGCAGCATAGGCCCCAGATGTAGTGTATTGCCAAAAATTGGTGTTTTTCTTTAAACCCAGAATAGTATTGCAGTATTTCTAGCTTGTATGTCACACTAACAAATGCAGCTTAGGCCCCAGATGTAGGATATTGCCAAAAATGTGTGTTTTATTTAAACCCAGAAAATTATTGATGTATTGCAAGCTTGTTTTTCACACTGACAAATGCTTGAAAGGCACCAGATGTAGGATATTGCCCAAAATGGGTGTTTTTCTAAACCAATAATATAATTGCAATATTTCAAGCTTGTCTTTCACACTCACAAATGCTGCAAAGGCACCAGATGTAGGATATTGCCAAAAATGGGTGTTATTTTAAACCCAGAATTATATTGCAGTGTTTTTAGCTTATATGTCACACTAACAAATGCAGCATAGGCCCCATATATAGGGTATTGCCAAAAATTGGTGTTTTTTTTATAAACCCAGAAAATTATTGAAGTATTGCAAGCTTGTATTTCACACTGACAAATGCTGCAAAGGCACCAGATGTAGGATATTGCCAAAAATTGATGTTTTTTTTAATAAACCCAGAAAATTATTGAAGTATTGCAAGCTTGCATTTCACACCAACAAATACAGCATAGGCCCTAGATGTAGGGTATTGCCAAAAAATGGGTGTATATTATTGCAGTATCTCAAGCTTGTATTTGAATCTCACAAATGCACATTCTGTGCTGGTGCACTGAACTTGTATAAAATAGCCGCCACCGCCCACCTAACTAACAGACGGATAAAAGTTTTTTTTCTAGGTCACTGGGCTCAGGGCAGGGTAAAAAGATTGTGCACTGCACCCACAAAACAGAATCTATGTAGATCGCTGAGTTAACAAGCACTTCAGATTAAAGATTCTTTCATATTCTCTCCCTCACAGCATTAGCATCCTATCCCTACAGTAATCAGAGCAGAGTGACGTGCAGCCCTACATGACTCCAGCTTATATAGAGGCTAGGTCACATGCTGCACTGGCCAATCACGGCCATGCCATTAGTAGGCATGGCTTAGAAGATAACATATAATGCAACAGCACTCTGCAAACCAAATAAAGTACAGAAATGTTTGCTTATGCTATGCTTATAAATTAGAGATGCTTTGCAAATAATTTTGTACAAAATTATTTTAGCCCGTCTGCTGCACGTTAAGGCGATCTCTGTAAGAGGGCAACCTAACAATAAGTTTAACCTGTTAAGTGCCATGACAGTGACCATGAAGTTCAGGGGATGTAGGTTCCGCCTGCATGCTGGACTACAAGTATCAACATGCATGCTAAGCAAACTAAGCTTTATACTCATGCTAATTAAAACCAGCCTATGAGGCATGGCATGGCTGTGATGGCTTCTAAGGGCACAAGAGTAAAACGCTCGTTGATTGGCTGCTTTGCAGCCTTTCAAAAAGTGCCATTAAATCGCCGAACACGAACCGAAACTTAAAGTTCAGTACGAACCCGAACTTTACAGTTCGGGTTCACTCAACCCTATTCTTAAACCAATTTTAGTAGTTTCTGCAATCTCCTTAGATGTTTTCTCTACTTGATGCATGCCAATGATTTGATTCTTCTCAAACAGACTAGCATATTTTCCACGACCACGATATGTGCCTTTCGACATGGTTGTTTAAGAAATAAGAAACATGGACCGAATTACGTAGTGGTGCAATTTTTTATGTGAAACAGGTGTAGTGTCCCACTAGGTAAATGTGGGCACTACACAAGGGTCAATTGGGCCACGTTGTCCTCCTACTCCTAAGGGACAGTGGTAGTATATTTCTCAGTCCATTTTAATGCATTTTAATATGTATTTATGTGTATTCTCCCCTGTTAGCTGTGCAGCAGGCCTATTAGAGGGAGATAGGGAGCACCTAGTATATATATTTAGGCCCAGACAGGGAGGAGTGAGTCTGTAGTCAGGAGTCTGTGGAGACAGAAATTAGAGGGCACCAGCTAGAGACAAGCTGAGGGCCTCCTTCTGACATGCAGCTAGACAGCCCAGGCTTCTAGTTCCTACCAGGAGGCTAGTGAAGGAGTATAGCCTGCCTGAAGTTCCTGAGCCTCAGTTAGCTCAGAGGATTCACCCCAAGAGAAGAGTTTGCCTCCTGGGAGAAAACCTGCAGTTCCCACAAGCAGAGCAGAGCCAGTGTTCCAGCTATGCAAGTAAGCTTAAGGGCAGAAGTATTATTAACTTAAAGCAAGGGATATATACTGGAGGAAGATTGTTACCAAGGATAAAAGCCAGCATTAGGGCATCCGGGCCTTGGGATAAGAACAGATAGGATTCTGAGGAGAAGGTACAGCCTGATCTGTGAGTGTTATTGTTACCCTCTGAGTATCTTGCAAGGAACATTATACCTGCTGTTAATGTGAAAGCCTGCTTGTAATGTGAACCTGCTATATGGATCTGAACTTACAAAGGACTGTATGAAGTGTAACCATTTCCAGTAAAGAAAAGTTTGGTTCACCACAACCTGTGTTCCTCACTTATTACTACCATAAATCGGTGTGCCACCGTTACAGGCACTCGTGTCACGAATCTTAAAGGAACCTTGCCCTAGGCACATTAAACACCTGCAACATCCAGGGCACCTCATCCACCATCAGGCCTGGTCCCTAAATACAGCCCCAGAGGACCCCTGTACCAGCCTCTCTATCACTGCTGTATGCCTGCCCAGGGTCTCCATACAAACTGTGAGTAACCCTCACTTGCCCATTAACCGTGACCTCACATCGCAATACCCTGCAGGTCGGCATACTGCAAAGGTTTTTTGGGGGAAAATTGATAGGTGATAGTAGATTTTCTTCTGTATGAAACAAATTCCATTATCCTTTCATTGATGAAATATTTTATTTCAACCATGTTTACTTCAGGAAAATTGATAGGTGATTGAACACCTCCTTTAGCAGTATGGACCGAATTGTGTAGTGGTGACATTTTTTATGTGAAATAGGCTTTTTTGGGGAAAATTGACGGGTGATAGTAGACTTTCTTCTGTATGAACCAAATTCCATTATCCTTTTATCAGTGAATATATTTCAACCATGTTTTCTTTGGGAAAATTAATGAATGCTTATGCAATGAGCAGGACACTGGGTCAGTGGGGTTGCTGGACTTAGTATTAACCAATAGGCCCGACAGAACAACAGACGTGCAGGTTGGGGGACACCTGGGAAATAGTGACCATAAAGTAATAACCTTCCAATTATCATTCAAAAGAGCGTTTCTACAGGGAGGAACAAAAATACCAAACTTCAAAAAAGCTAAATTTAGCCAACTAAGAGAGGCCATAGGCCAAACTAACTGGGTCAAAGTACTCAAAAATTAAAATACAGCCACAAAATGGGATATCTTTAAAAACATCCTAAAATCTCATTGTGAGAGGTACATACCGTATGGTAATAAAAGGTTAAGGAACAAAAAGAAACCAATGTGGATAAGTAGAACTGTAAAGAAAGCAATAAATGACAAAAAGAAAGCATATAATTCACTGAAACAGGAGGGGAGCACGGAAGCACTGAAAAACTATAAGGAAAAAAATAGAACATGTAAAAAACAAATAAAAGCGTCCAAACTAGAGACCGAGAGATTAATTGCCAAAGAGAGTAAAACTAACCCTAAAATGTCAAATCACTGTCGTTTGGAACGCTACATTTCTGTTAAAACTGTTACTTTATTAATCAGAAAAACAAAAGGGAAGGGGGACTAACCTATATTAAAATTCTAGGACACCATCCATTCAGTATAGGGTCGATATGAGGACCTATAAGCCGCATACACGGTAAATGCAGCTGCGGATGGGGTCACTAGAAATGCCGCAGGCTAGTGCTATACTGCAAGTGAAAGCAGAGGGCCATGGGGCCGTGCTAATTGATTCCACAGAAGTAAGCACTAAGGTGCGGTCAGTGTGCTCTGAATCACTACCAGCTCATGGATCCCTCGACTAAAGTTATGGATAGACTAATCCAGTGATAAACATCTGCCTGCAGAAGCCGATCTCAATTGAATCCATCCGTTCATGTGAAACGGATGTCTAAGAATCGGCCCTGCAGACACGAATCACTGGATCTAAGCTAAGCTGGGTGAAACAGACAGATCTGGATTGCTGTTGCTCATCTAACTGCAGAGGGCTGAGAACCGCAGACCTCAACTGCAGTGTGAGCGCAAAGCAGGTACATATGAACATTGATTTATCCCCACACCACACTCGACGCGTTTCGCCATAAGGCTCGTCAGGAGCGTGTATCTGTGGTTAACAGGATAAATATTCAAAGCTGCTGAGCCTCCATTACAGAGGCTGCAGCTGTAAGTACGAGGTGGCCGAACGCGGCCGCTCAGGTGCACAGAATATGAGGAGAGTCCTCCTCCCCTCAACTGAGCCCCGCCTGCAGAACGGCCAATGAGGATGCAGGAGGCGCGGCATCGCCGCATCATCCATCCCGCCCCCATTGTGCCGCCCCCTCGATGAGACCGGCCCAGATGAATGTAATAACATTCTACATTAAAGTTAGAGTAGATATATACGGCGACTTACTACCCTGGCAACGTTTGTATAGCTCCGATCAGGACAGGGATCATGAAGTGGTATGAACTACATTGTATTTTATTTAATTTTATTTATTTTGTTTAATTAATTGAGGACATCAATCGGTAGTGGTGGAGACAATACAGGAGGGTCAAGAAAGACCCAGCAGCATTTTTACTAGATGGCAATACTGTGATCAGGCTGATTTAAAGGGGCAGTGTATGGTATGATGTGGTATAAGTAATCCACAACCAATAATTACACTATCACACCCCTGGTATCTCCTAGCCCCCTCAATTGCCTAGGTGATCTAATGACATAAAGTCATTAGTAGTCCATGCCGCTGGGACACACGGATCGTGGGCAGTATGTCATCACCCCTAATGTTCCCCCGTTGCACCTCAGCTCCAGGGATCTAGAGAAAACACACAAAGGAATTATACTCATTTAGTCCCTGGGGCTGGAGCGCACATAGGCGGTAAATCCACTGTGTCTCTTTTTGCAATAACCGCCTATCAAAGTCGCCTCCTCTTGGCGATCTTCTGACCACCTCCACAGCCTGAAATTTGATGACATCCACATCACCGTTGTGCATGGTCGATATGTGTCTAGCAATCGGGGTATCCGCCCCTTTGCGGATGTCATTTAGATGTTCTGCTACTCTTCTACGGAATTCTCTTGTGGTTTTACCCACATATTGCTTTCCGCAAACACAAGTGGCCAAATATACCAGGCCTCTTGTTTTGCAATTGACAAATGATCTGATAGTAAATCTCTGTTCGGTGACGCTACAGATAAATGTAGCGCCAGTCTGGATTGCAGGGCAAGCCACGCAGCTGCCACAGCGGAAGGTCCCTTTGAGGCTGGTACTCAGCCATGTGGATGTAGTCGGGCCCTGAAAAAAGCTGTGGACCAGGCGATCTCTCAAACTACGTCCACGTCTGTACGTGATTAGAGGTACATCGCCTATCATATCCCCAATATCTGGGTCTGATTTGAGAATACCCCAGTAGGTCGTCAGCAAGTCACGCACTGTGTTGTGTGCTTCATCATATGTGGCTATGATGCGCAACTGGTCCATTCCAGCCGATCCCGACCTAGGGGTAAGGAGGGCATCCCGGTTTTGTGCCAGTGAATGCTGGTACGCTTTAGTTAGTACATGTTGTGGGTACCCCCTACTCCTAAATCTGGTTCGTAGATCACTGGATGCCGTTCTGAAATCCGACATACTGGAGCAGTTACGCCTTACCCGAAGGTATTGCCCTTTTGGAATTCCCCTCTTCAGGGGCAGGGGGTGGCAACTGTCCCAACTAAGGAGGCTGTTTGTTGCAGTCTCCTTGCGGAACAGCCGTGTGCCAATATTGCCCATCCTGTCCCTGAAGATGGTTAAATCCAGAAAGTTGATTTGAGATTCCTGGATCTCTGATGTAAAAAATAATCCCATAGTGTTTATGTTCAGGTCTGAAACAAACCGATTGAAGTCCTCAACACTCCCAGACCATAAAATCAATACATCATCGATGAAGCGTAACCACAAATTAATGTGGTCAGCCCATCTCTGATTATCCGCGAACACAACTTCACGTTCCCACCAGCCCAGGTAGAGATTGGCGAAGGTCGGGGCACAGGGGCTCCCCATCGCCACTCCCCTGAGCTGGTGGTACAGAACACTGGTGAGACCTCACTTGGAGTATTGTGCGCAGTACTGGAGGCCATATCTCCAGAAGGATATAGATACTCTAGAGAGAGTTCAGAGAAGAGCTACTAAACTGGTCCATGGATTGCAGGATAAAACTTACCAGGAAAGGTTAAAAGACCTTAATATGTATAGCTTGGAAGAAAGAAGAGACCGAGGGGATATGATAGAAACTTTTAAATACATAAAGGGAATCAACTCGGTAAAGGAGGAGAGCATATTTAAAAGAAGAAAAACTACCACAAGAGGACACAGTTTTAAATTAGAGGGGCAAAGGTTTAAAAGTAATATAAGGAAGTATTACTTTACTGAGAGGGTAGTGGATGCATGGAATAGCCTTCCTGCAGAAGTGGTAGCTGCAAATACAGTGAAGGAGTTTAAGCATGCATGGGATAGGCATAAGGCCATCCTTCATATAAGATAGGGCCGGGGCTATTCATAGGATTCAGATATATTGGGCAGACTAGATGGGCCAAATGGTTCTTATCTGCCGACACATTCTATGTTTCTATGTTTCTATGTTTCTATGGTACATGCGATGATCAAAGATAAAACAGTTGTGCTCAAGGACAAATTTCATTAGTTCAAGAATAAATTCGTTATGCTGCCAGCAATGGGTGCCACGTTGACTAAGGAAAGAGGCCACAACTCCACACCCCCTATCATGGGGTATGGAGCTGTACAAGGCCTCAACATCCAGGCTGGCCAGCATAACGTTCTCACCAAGATGTATTCCTTCCAATTTTTTGATTACATCCATAGAATCACGTACATACGAGGATAGGGACACCGCAAATGGTCGTAAAATCCTATCCACGTATGTACTGATTAAATGTGTCAAACTCCCAGTCCCTGACACAATGGGCCGTCCCTTTAAAGGGGTAAGTCCCTTGTGCACCTTGGGTAACCCATAGAAACAAGGGATCTGGGGATGTTTTGGAAACAAAAACTCAAATTCAGATCTACTGATAAGGGCATGATCGTGTGCTGTGTCCAAGAGGTCCTTCAATTGCCTCCTGAACGTCTCAGTAGGATTTGATTCCAGCACACGATAACATGATTTATCACTGAGAATGTTCAGACACATGATCTTATATTGGTCACAGTTCATTACGACAATATTCCCTCCCTTGTCCGATGGTTTAATGACAAGGGAGTTGTCGCGTTCCAGTGAAATTAGGGCCTCAATCTCCCTTTTCCGGAGATTGGACTCAGTCCCCTTCAATGTGTCGAGCTTTCTCAGTTGGTCTGTGACGACCTTGAGAAAAATGTCAGGTGGTGTGCCATCACTAAGGGGCGGGTTTTTAGTAGAGGACAATTTGAGGTCCGTAAATGGACCCTCACCAATCTCCCTACTCCCTTCCTCCATAAGGGATGCCAGTAGTTGGATATCCGGCAGGTCATTTATGTCCACACCCAATTCATTGCACTGTTGTTGATTATGTGTAGCAAAGAATTTTTTCCATTTGAGTTTCCTCACGAATAAGGTCAAATCCTTGACCCATTCGAAGGAGCTAAAGGAACAGGAGGGAACAAATGATAGGCCCTTGCTAAGTAGTTCCAGTTCTACCTCCGTAAGTGACCTATCAGACAAGTTAATAATTTGTAACTTGTCCCTGGACCTGTTTTTTCCTAGAGGGTTTACAGTCTCGTAATCAGCTGCACCCATTCTGTGATGGTGTACTATTGGTTCTTGCTGTTTCTGAGACTGTAGGACCTCGTAGTTTGGTTCCCTAAAAAACCTCCCCGTGATCTGGGGTTCCTACCTCTGCCTCCCCTTCCTCTAGATCCCTTATTAGAGGGTTGGAAGATGGGGTATTGGCTATTCTGGTAGGAGGTACCTTCCAATTCAGTTTCCCCCTCAGAGGATGAGGGTTCTGTCTCAACCTCAAGGGTCCTTGCAGTTTTAGTCGCAAAATCGAGAATGCGCCCTTCTTTAAAATCAGCTTTATCTCTCAAAAATTGAGAGTGCTTACGTTCTTTAAGCTGGGCCGTAAACCGTTCCACCGTCTGTTGCAAAAAGACCTCCTTACGCGTAAACTCAGAGTTACTGGAGAATTTGCTCACTTCTGCAATTTGCTCCTGCAACAATGTGGTGTTTTTAGTGTGCAGGGCCTTTTCCTCCTCCAGCAACAATGCCATAAGTCTGAGGGAGCTCTCAACGGCCTCTTTTTCCCACTTCTTACGGAACTCTGGGGACTGAATTCTGTTGGACGGAAGGAAGGGAATCCGCATACCCCTGGGGACTATTTGATGTTGGATATAGGTTTCCAGGGTTTGAATTTCCCACCACCCTCTGACTTGGTCTTTGTAAATTTTGGTGAGTAATTTAAATGAACCAGTGATACTTAATGCACGGTTGGTTGGGGGTAGATCTGCCTCAGAAAAAACCACTCTAGCTTCCTCATCCCATTTATCACTGCAAATACCTGCCGCCAAAAAGCCTGCCATTACTCTCAAGCAATATATAAAGAAAATTTCACTGGTATAACTGATATATGGTATACGTTCCACCTATCAAAATCAAATCACTGTCGTTTGGAACGCTACATTTCTGTTAAAACTGTTACTTTATTAATCAGAAAAACAAAAGGGAAGGGGGACTAACCTATATTAAAATTCTAGGACACCATCCATTCAGTATAGGGTCGATATGAGGACCTATAAGCCGCATACACGGTAAATGCAGCTGCGGATGGGGTCACTAGAAATGCCGCAGGCTAGTGCTATACTGCAAGTGAAAGCAGAGGGCCATGGGGCCGTGCTAATTGATTCCACAGAAGTAAGCACTAAGGTGCGGTCAGTGTGCTCTGAATCACTACCAGCTCATGGATCCCTCGACTAAAGTTATGGATAGACTAATCCAGTGATAAACATCTGCCTGCAGAAGCCGATCTCAATTGAATCCATCCGTTCATGTGAAACGGATGTCTAAGAATCGGCCCTGCAGACACGAATCACTGGATCTAAGCTAAGCTGGGTGAAACAGACAGATCTGGATTGCTGTTGCTCATCTAACTGCAGAGGGCTGAGAACCGCAGACCTCAACTGCAGTGTGAGCGCAAAGCAGGTACATATGAACATTGATTTATCCCCACACCACACTCGACGCGTTTCGCCATAAGGCTCGTCAGGAGCGTGTATCTGTGGTTAACAGGATAAATATTCAAAGCTGCTGAGCCTCCATTACAGAGGCTGCAGCTGTAAGTACGAGGTGGCCGAACGCGGCCGCTCAGGTGCACAGAATATGAGGAGAGTCCTCCTCCCCTCAACTGAGCCCCGCCTGCAGAACGGCCAATGAGGATGCAGGAGGCGCGGCATCGCCGCATCATCCATCCCGCCCCCATTGTGCCGCCCCCTCGATGAGACCTGGCCCAGATGAATGTAATAAGCATTCTACATTAAAGTTAGAGTAGATATATACGGCGACTTACTACCCTGGCAAAGTTTGTATAGCTCCGATCAGGACAGGGATCATGAAGTGGTATGAACTACATTGTATTTTATTTAATTTTATTTATTTTGTTTAATTAATTGAGGACATCAATCGGTAGTGGTGGAGACAATACAGGAGGGTCAAGAAAGACCCAGCAGCATTTTTACTAGATGGCAATAAAATACAGCCACAAAATGGGATATCTTTAAAAGCATCCTAAAATCTCATTGTGAGAGGTATGGGAATAAAAGGTTAAGGAACAAAAATAAACCAATGTGGATAAACAGAACTGTAAAGAAAGCAATAAATGAAAAAAAGAAAGCATATAAAACACTAAAACAGGAGGGTAGCACAGAAGCACTGAAAAACTATAAGGAAAAAAATAGAACATTTAAAAAACAAATAAAAGCGGCCAAACTAGAGACCGAGAGATTAATTGCCAAAGAGAGTAAAACTAACCCTAAAATGTTCTTCAATTATATAAATGTTAAAAAGTATAAATCTGAAGGTGTCGGCCCTTTAAAGAGTAATGAGGGGGAAGTCGAAGAGAGCGATGAGGAGAAAGCAAAGCTGTTAAATATTTTTTTCTCCAATGTATTCACTGAGGAAAATAAATTGTCAGATGACATGCAGAATGCGAAAATAAATTCCCCATTAAAAGTGTCCTGTCTGACCCAGGAAGAAGTACATCAGTGACTTAAAAAGATTAAAATAGACAAATCGCCAGGACCAGATGACATACACCCCCGTATCCTAAAGGAATTAAGTAATGTCATAGCCAGAACCTTATTTCTGATATTTGCAGACTCTATACTGACAGGGAATGTCCCACAGGATTGGCGCATGGCATATGTAGTGCCAATATTCAAAAAGGGGGCAAAAACAGAGCCTGGAAACTATAGGCCGGTAAGTTTAACATCTGTTGTGGGTAAACTGTTTGAAGGTTTTCTGAGAGATGCTATATTAGAGCATCTCAACGGAAATAAGCAAATAACGCCATATCAGCATGGCTTCGTGAGGGATCGGTCATGTCAGACTAGTTTAATCAGTTTCTATGAGGAGGTAAGTTCTAGACTTGACAGCGGCGACTCAATGGATGTCGTATATCTGGACTTCTCCAAAGCATTTGACACTGTACCACATAAAAGGTTAGTATATAAAATGAGAATGCTCGGACTGGGAGAAAACATCTGTATGTGGGTAAGTAACTGGCTCAGTGATAGAAAACAGAGGGTGGTTATTAACGGTACACACTCAGATTGGGTCACTGTCACTAGTGGGGTACCTCAGGGGTCAGTATTGGGCCCTATTCTCTTCAATATATTTATTAATGATCTTGTAGAAGGCTTGCATAGTAAAGTATCAATTTTCGCAGATGACACTAAACTGTGTAAAGTAATTTACACTGATGAGGACAGTATACTACTACAGAGGGATCTGGATAGATTGGAGGCTTGGGCAGATAAGTGGCAGATGAGGTTTAACACTGATAAATGTAAAGTTATGCACATGGGAAGGAAAAATGCAAGTCATCCGTACATACTAAATGGTAAAACACTCTGTAACACTGACATGGAAAAGGATCTAGGAATTTTAATAAACAGCAAACTAAGCTGCAAAAACCAGTGTCAGGCAGCTGCTGCCAAGGCCAACAAGATAATGGGTTGCATCAGAAGGGGCATAGATTCCCGTGATAAGAATATAGTCCTACCACTTTACAAATCGCTAGTCAGACCTCACATGGAGTACTGTGTACAGTTCTGGGCTCCTGTAAACAAGGCAGACATAGCAGAGCTGGAGAAGGTCCAGAGGAGGGCATCTAAAGTAATAACTGGAATGGGGCAACTACAGTACCCTGAAAGATTATCAAAATTAGGGTTATTCACTTTAGAAAAAAGATGACTGAGAGGAGATCTAATTATTATGTATAAATATATCAGGGGTCAGTACAGAGATCTATCCCATCAGGTCAGCATACTATTGTTAATTTGTCTCACCCTCAGGGTTGGCATCGGCGCCAGATCCGGTATTAAAGGTGCGGGAGCAGGTTGGGCCTTTTCTTTAAACAGCAGACGGCTGCCCGGGGTTTCCTGGAGACAACGGGTCTTGCCCGCAGAGCCTGGATCCTCCTGCCAGGACTCTGGGGTGACGGCAGGGGAGAGAGGCTTATGCAGCAACGTGACTCCAGCGGCAAAGAGTCCTTGCATGGACCGCATGGGGTTGCATTCCACCTGGTCCCCCACATAAAGGTTGTGCCTTTCTTGGGGCAGATAATGCCATTTTACTGAGCGGCGGCCCACAAATACTTCTGTGCCAGAGTAGTTGTCCTGCAAAAATCCTATACCCCTCTCCACAGAGAAGCACAATACAGTTCCAGTACGCCAGGTCAGTTTGGGATCCCCTGGCTGGGGGCTATCAATGACCTGCTTGACCCATTCTTCAACCGCGGATTTATATTCCCAAGCGGTCTGGGCGAAGGCCATGATTTCATGGGGCACCTCAGGGTTAAGGCTTCTTAACTTCTCATAGCTGGGCGGCAGAGTGGAATCACCAGCCGACTCCGCCGCACCAGTAGGTGGCTGTGGCCTTGCGGGCTTCAGGTTGATGGCGGGTGCTGGGGTCTCTGGACGTGGTGCAGGGGCGGACTCGGACCAGGCCTGGGCCTCAGGGAGCAGAGCGGCTCCTACCGGATGTTGCGTCTGGGCGGCCAGTTCCGGTGCCTCCTGGATGCTATCATGGGACTCGGACGCCTATCGTCATCTGCACCGCAGGCTGGTCACTGGCTGGAATAGCACTGTGGGCGACGTTCTCCGCGGGAACAGGCGCAACGTCTAGTTCCTTCCTCATAGATGCGTCCTCTTCCGCTGGAGCACTTGACGCGGTGGAGGGATCCATGGCCTCCGGGAACTTGCTCAGATCCGAGACTTCGATGACAGTCTCCTCCGGAATGCTAGGCAAGGCAGGCGGAACATCTGTTCTGGCCAGGGAGGAATCCACAGCCTCCGACATTTTCGCGAATACCGAGGGACCAGTCTTCTATACCAGCTGGGAAAGTTCGCCAGGTTCGCCTCCGATCGCCATCTGATTCCAACATGGCTGAGGGAATGCCATCTTCACAATCCGCTCAGTCCAACAGGGTGTCAGTTCTAAGGGTGCGTCACAGAAGGAGGAGGCTATATCACCTCTGTCCACAGTAGGAGGTTCACAGTGGGCAGTCTCTATTTTTCCCGATCCTGAAGGGGAGTATTCGACATCTTTGCGCCTTTCTGGAGGGAGTGTTGTTAGTTTTTCCCACTTCTGGGGGGCGTAAACAGTATTTTTGCGCTCCTGAGAGGGCGTTCCTTTGTTCCTTTGTCTCTGGGTATGAAGATGAGGCGCCATTTTAAACAAATATGGCGAATTTCCACAATATCAAATTAACTCCTTGAATGCTGCAGCGCACGTTCAGCGCCTTGGGGCACAACAATACAAGTAAGAAAGCCAGTTTTCAGTGATCTTTTCACAATCTTCAGCCCTTATTATTATACTGTGACAGAGACTCAATTATTAGGGGAACAGATAGGGAAATCTGTGACAAAGACCGTGATCGCCGAACAGTGTGCTGTTTTCCTGGCGCTAGAGTTCGACACATCGCGGATCGGGTTGACAGATTACTGGGAGGGGCTGGAGAAGATCCAGCGGTCATGGTCCATATCGGAACCAATGACAAAGTTAGGGGTAGGTGTAGAGTCCTTAAAAATGATTTCAGGGATTTAGGTCAAAAGCTTAGGGCAAGGACCTCAAAGGTAGTATTTTCCTAAATACTACCTGTACCACGGGCCACACAAGAAAGGCAGCGGGAGATTAGGGAGATTAACAAGTGGCTCAAGAACTGGTGTAGGAAGGAGGGGTTTGGGTTCCTGGAGAACTGGGCCGACTTCTCTATCGGCTACAGGCTCTATTGTAGAGAAGGGAAGGGGCAGCTGTGTTGGGGAAGAAGATGGATAGAAGGTTGGAGGAGTGTTTAAACTAGGGACTGGGGGGGAGGGAAATTATGTTATAGGAGGGGAAATAGTGCCGATAGAGACCGGGGGCAAGGTAGTGGGACTAGGGAAGGAATTGAAGGAGGGACTAGAACAGTTCAGAAGGAAAGGTGTAGGGTAAAAAATATACATAAACCTCTCAAATGTATGTATACTAATGCCAGAAGCCTGACTAATAAAATTGGTGAACTGGAATAAGTGATGTGTGAGGAGGACTATGACATCGTGGGAATAACTGAGACATGGCTGGATGATAGCTATGACTGGGCAGTTAATGTACAGGGTTACAGTCTGTTTAGAAAGGATCGTCAAAACCGGAGAGGGGGAGAGGTCTGCCTTTATGTAAAGTCCTGTCTAAAGCCCACACTCCGTGAAGATATAAGTGACGGACATGAACATGTGGAGTCACTCTGGGTACAGATACATGGAGCTAAAAACAATAATAAAATGCTAATAGGAGTTTACTATAAGCCACCTAATATACCAGAGTCCACAGAAAATCTACTACTAAATGAGATAGACGAGGCGGCAAATCATAATGAGGTGGTTATTAGGGGACTTCAACTACACAGATATAGACTGGGAAGCTGAAACTTGTATATCTCATAAAGGAAACAGGTTCTTGGCAATAACCAAAGACAATTACCTCTTCCAACTGGTTCAGGACCCGACTAGAGGGACGGCCATACTGGACTTAGTATTAACCAATAGGCCTGACAGAACAACAGACAGGGGTCAGTATTGGGCCCTATTCTCTTCAATATATTTATTAATGATCTTGTAGAAGGCTTGCATAGTAAAATATAAATTTTCTCAGATGACACTAAATTGTGTAAAGTAATTAACACTGAAGAGGACAGTATACTACTACAGAGGGATCTGGATAGATTGCAGGCTTGGGCAGATAAGTGGAAAATGAGGTTTAACACTGACAAAAGTAAAGTTATGGACATGGGAAGGAATAATGCAAGTCATCCGTACATACTAAATGGTAAAACACTCGGTAACACTGACATGGAAAAGGATCTAGGAATTTTAATAAACAGCAAACTAAGCTGCAAAAAACAGTGTCAGGCAGCTGCTGCCAAGGCCAATAAGATAATGGGTTGCATCAAAAGGGGCATAGATGCCCGTGATGAGAACATAGTCCTACCACTTTACAAATCATTAGTCAGACCACACATGGAGTACTGTGTACAGTTCTGGGCTCCAGTGAACAAGGCAGACATAGCAGAGCTGGAGAGGGTCCAGAGGAGGGCAACTAAAGTAATAACTGGAATGGGGAAAATACAGTACCTGAAAGATTATCAAAATTTGCGTTATTCACTTTAGAAAAAAGACGACTGAGGGGAGATCTAATTACTATATAAATATATCAGGGGTCAGTACAGAGATCTATCCCATTATCTATTTATCCCCAGGACTGTGACTGTGATGAGGGGACATCCTCTGTGTCTAGAGGAAAGAAGGTTTGTACACAAACATAGAAAAGGATTCTTTACAGTAAGAGCAGTCAGACTATGGAACTCTCTGCCTGAGGAGGTGGTGATGGTGAATACAATAAAATAATTCAAGAGGGGCCTGGATGTATTTCTGGAGCTTAATATTATTACAGGCTATAGCTACTAGAGAGGGGTCGTTGATCCAGGGAGTTATTCTGATTACCTGATTGGAGTCGGGAAGGAATTTTTTATTCCCCTAAAGTGAGGAAAATTGGCTTCTACCTCACAGGTTTTTTTTTTGCCTTCCTCTGGATCAACGTGCAGGATGACAGGCCGAACTGGATGGACAAATTATTTTTTTCGGCCTTATGTACTATGTTACTATGTTACACATGCGATTTAAGTCCGTTTTTTGCGCACAATTAGATCGGGTTCTGTTGTTAGGGATGGACACACAATTCAATCCGATCCTGTTTGTGACGCCACTTAATGCAATGAGCAGGACACTGGGTCATTGGGGTTGCTATGCAGTGGGTGAGTATATAAGTGTAATAGTTTGTGACGCCAATTGTAGGTTGTGCAGGTACTGTAGCAGGGCCCTTTAATATGTTATAGCACATATACCAGGTGAGGAATGCCAGAGGGGGGTAATGTCTCTGTGTAGTGTCAACGGTGTCTCCTACCTTGGTACGGCTGGACTCCTGAATCCTGGCTCACTTGCAATAAAATTGAGTGTGGTTAGCAGGAGTTTTGATGGAATGATTGAGATCCAGTCTGGTAATAAAGTCCAACTTGAGTTTACTGAATGGCAGCTTTGATCCATACAAGGTACAGCATAAGTCTTGGGTCCCAGCAGGTTTTGCCAATATGTGGCAGGAATTTATCTATTCTGCTTCTTGTACATACGCCTAGTAGAATCTGGCAGGTATCTATCTTCTGCTCTGTCTTTAGTCTGCTTAGTTTGGGCCTGACTAGCTGAAGAGGTATTTAGCTTCTCTTTGTCTTGGGATCTGTACTTACAGGACTGCTCGCAGGGTATGATGATGTCTTCCTGGAGATCCATAGTTCTGTGGATGGCTGCTTCTCTGGTCGACCAGCTGAGGCTGATAGCTCAGGCTGGGAAGATGGATCCCTGCCTCAGCCGAGGCAGAATCCAGGGTTGGGATCCTTGATTCTGGGAACTCCTACTAACACAACCTACCCCAGCAGGGGGTGGCTGGTACACTCACTAAAACTTTCCTTCCTCCTCAGAAAGGGGGGAGCTAACCTGGAATGGACTATTCCAGGCTAGAAACACTAACTAAAGTCTGCTACATGCTGCTGCCACCTGCTGCTGTACATGGAAAATTACAGCAATCGTATAAAACAGACATAGACAATATATAAAAGGAACAATGCAAAGCAAGATTACACAGGATAATAATAAAAATACACTTAACATTATGTAGCCGGGTGACAGTAGTTTTAGTGACATACTTCAGGATGTTACAATTGTACACCTCCTTTTGCGGTATGGAACGAATTATGTCGTCATGGGTCCTGCAGTAAATATAATGAAGACGCTGATGACAACACACCAGCAGACTTTGCCTTAACCATCAATTCACAATTAAATCAAGCAGCTTCACTAAGTTGAAAACATTTATGTGTTTTTATCTGTTCCATCTGCATTTGATCTCCATAGCACACAAGACATGACAGGAGAGCCTTTGCTTTGGAGTCCAAATCCAGTTTCTTAAAATCTGGAGTTCCAGCAGAATTGTGCTTAACAATCTTGCTCCCTGTGCAAAGCTATCACAAAAGAATTTCATAGGCATATGCATCAGAGGAAGCTGAAGCTGGTTGCCCCAATTTTAATTCAGGAGCAGTAAACAGCGGGAAGCAAATAGAGGTGGCTGAACTCCGATACTCTGTATCTTTTGTGAAGTAAATGTCTCCAGAAATGCCCCTCTCACTATTTACAGCAAATATTTTTTTTTCATAGAGAGATCCAAAAATTATGTTGGAGGCATGTAGTGTATGCAAGTCATGTGCGATCCCTCTCAATTAAGGGCCTACTTGCTGTTCAGCGGTGCAGTTATATGTGGTAAAGTGAAATTTTTCATGTGACACTGGGTTTTTTGCGGAAAATGTATGGGTGAATGTACACCTCCTTTTGCGGTATGGAACGACTTACTTAGTGTGAAATTCTTTATGTGACACTGTTTTTTTTTTCCAGAAAATGAACACGGAGTGCTGTTCACATCTTTTCCGGGCCCATTAAAGTGAATGGGTCCGCACCCGAGCCGCAAGACCTGCAGCTTGGATGCGGACCAGAACAACCAGGTTGCGTGCATGAGGCCTAACACTGACTTTTTTTAAAGAAAATGTATGGGTGAATGTAAACCTCCTTTTGCAGTATTGAACGACCTACTTAGACGTGAAATTCTTTATGTGGCACTGGCTTTTTTTCAGAAAATGTATGCGTGAATGTACACCTTCTTTTGCTGTATGGAATGACTTACTTAGGCCTCATGCACACGAACGTTTTTATTTTCCGTTTTGCGGTTCGTTTTTTTTGTCCCGTATACGATCCGTATACGGAACCATTCATTTCAATGGTCCCGCAAAAAAAACGGAAGGTACTCCGTATGCCTTCCGTTGGCGTATTTCCGTTTTTCCGTTCCGTTCCAACATACAACATGTCCTATATTTGGCCGCAAATCACGTTCCGTGGCTCCATGAAAGTCAATGGGTCCGTTTAAAAACGGAACACATACGGAATGCATACGGAACACATCCGTATGTCTTCCGTTTTTAGCGGAACAATAGTTAGGAGATGCTCGGCCCTTCCCACTGTGGCCATGTGTTCTGTGTTTACAATCGAGGAAGTGAGCACATGTGCAGGTTAATAACCCACCCCCACGCTGTCTGAGTTTCCTGCAAAGCCACAAGATGGATGTTGGCAAGCTCATCACCCTCATACAGGAGCGTCCCCAGCTGTGGGACACCAGACAAGATCTTTACCATGATCGCATTATGAAGGAGCGTGCCTGGGAGGAGATTACCAAGGAGATGCTGGCGAGAGAATGGGAGAAGGGCAATTCGTCGAAAAGGCGCAGATTAGGTAAGCCTACCCATGCGGGCATGTGTGCTTCTTTAGAAAATGTTTATTCGATTTATGTCAAAACTCTGATGCACTGGTGTGTTTATATGTGAATACAGGAAAATCGGTCATGTTGTAATGAAGGTGCACTTTTGTCCAACCCTTTTTTTTTGGTAACTATCACCTTCCATAGCACTAGATAGTTTTGTTATGTCAGCAACCTTGTCCGCCGGTGTCTCTCGTGCTTTTCTCAAACTACAGTTCCCAGCATGGCCTGCGTAGGCTGATAATTTGTAGTTGTATTTTAGAATCAGCTGAAGATCAGCATATTGTAATTTTTTTCATGTTAAAAAAAAGATTGAGCCAGAGTCGGATTATGTATTATGTAAAATACATATATGCTAAAGTGTTTAGGCCTCATGTATTGACATTTATTAGAAATGGTATCAGGAAACACCTTTGTCATGTAAATATATGGCAATTGTGTTTACAGGCCCATTAAATGTATGTGGCCAAAAAACAGAATATAGAACCTGTCTATAGATGACCCAGATTTTTATGTCAATGCACGGAACTAGTTTAGAAACTACAATGTTTATAGCATGTGGTAGTAAGCCTTGGTTAACATGTGCATTGATAAGTTTGTATTGATTTATTCTGTTCGAATTTTTGTTTGGTTACTTTTCTACAGTACTACGTGTCAAAACCCGCTGGCAATCGTGCCGGGACCAATACCGGCGTGAACGTGTCCAGGGACTTGGCAAAAGTGGAGATGGTGGACCCCGTAAAAAACCCTATCTCTATACCAACCAATTGCACTTTCTCAAACCCGTGTTGGATCTTAGGCCGTGAGTAACCACTGTAATGTTTTTCTCGCTTGTAATGTTAGTGGCAAAGAAAATAATCGTACTTTTCTTTTTTGGTAATCATTTATATACCAGCATAGAAGTAATGGTTTTTGCTATGCTATGCTGAAAACTTTTTTGTTGTTTGCACATGCATGGTACACTTAGTTCTCTGCGGTCAAAAATCGGCCCTTCTACACACCCTGCTAGAAGAATACTTACATCTCATTTTTTTCCCTCTTGACATTACCAGCACAAATCAGTGCTGGTCCTTATTTAAAAAAAAGGTCGGCCACATTGCAATGCAGAAGTCAGGGTCTAGCATATAGTGTGGACAAGGACATAACATCACTGGCAGGAATGAAACTGCAATGCTTCACATGGCTCATGTGAACCGTAGACGAAAAATACTATTTCAAATTGTTGTAATGTCTTTTTCCCTTACTTGAAACATGAATATGAACAATGAGAAGATAAAGTCCAGCTTCCAAATTAATTAAAGTGGTGTCTTTACTAATTTAGTGCACTCAAAAACAAAGGCAATCCAAGTCTACGCGTTTCGGATACTACAATATTGATCCTTCTACTCATGACATTTGTTTATGAGGAGAAAAGGATCAATATTGTAGCATCCGAAACGCGTAGACTTTGAATGCCTTAGGTTTCTAGTGCACTGAATTATTAAAGATACCACTTATTAAAACTTTGAAGCTGGACTTTCTCTTCTCTTTGTTTGGATACGTACCTTCACGCGCTCGGTGTTGTCTGTGCCTTTTCAGATTGGCCTCAGGTCAGCGCAGCACCCTTTTTTTTTTTCACAAACCAAAATCCTAACTTTGGAAGCCCATTTTGTAAACCAATAAAGTTGCTTTTTACTACATATTTCTTCATTTCTAGATATGGACAACCAGTACTATAAATACTGTCAACATAACTAATAATTATCATGGAAGACTGTGTTCCAGTGTGTATAGTAAATGTTTTAATTTCTGTCTATACCCTTCATTTATACACTTTCCTTGATTGCAATTATCTCTCATTCCACAGGACCGTTGACAGCCTAGAGCAAGAGGGAGATCAGAGCAGCACCAACAGTGATGAAGATGCTGGTGCGCATCCCCTAGACTCCACACTTACTGCGGATGACGAGCCCCAACCAGTGCTGCTGCAAGAGAGGGAGGAGTCTTCAGCTTTGGAGGGTCCTTCGGCTGCAATTCAGTCAAGCCCTGAGACAAGAAGAAGGCAGCCACGGCGGAGAAGGGGGCCAACTAACACTGCCGTCTCTGCCTCAAATACTCAAGCCCTGGTTCAAAATCAGGTGCTTGACTATTTGAGGCAGAGACGGGCGGAAGGAAAGGAGGAGCGGATGCTCTGTGGTCTTGCTCCTCTTATCGAAGATCTGGATCCATACAAACAAACACTATTTATTGACATCATGGGGTCAGTGGCGACAATTTTAAAAACGCCACTTGATCCCCATGAACTGGTGAGTTTGGTGGAAAACCTGAAGCAACGTGCATTTAGGTTAGCTAAAGAAACCCAATCTAGGCCCAGTATGGTCCAACCACCTCCTAGGCCACCCTCATATTCACAGCCTCTTTATTCCCAAGAGTCACAGTTGATGCCACGGCCACAATATCCAGGGCCCACAATGAGTAACACCGGTGCAAGTTATGTTGCTGGCCCTCGTCAAACTGGTCCGGGGTTATATTTGAGGGAGCTAATGGATCTTTAATGTTATGTTAACGTTGGAGTAATAACTAATCTGGGCTGATTGTTAAGCCTTTTGTGTATATTTTAATTTAAAATTTTATTTAATAATATACTTTATGAATCCAAAATCAATGTGTCGACTTTTATTTCATATTGCACATACATACCAATATTACAACATGACAAACTTTAGTGACATATAAGAGGAATAGGAATAGAATACACATATATAGTATTTATTTTGTACATTAATGAGAAATTGGGAAGTACGTATACTTTTAGACAGCTATGCTCAACCTGTCACACTACAGCTATTAAAAAACTCAAAACACCCTGCATGTCTGAATAGCTGTTGTATGTCCACACATGCAGGAAAATAACTTTTTCGACAGCTTGAGTGCTGCGGTGTGGACATTCCTGTAGTAAACCACAAACATATATATGCAAATTGTATTACAAAGCTAAATCTTCCAAGTGCTGGGATAACCTCCAATGGCAGGACAATGGACAGCGTCTTTAAAGCGCTCTGCAGGGATAAAGAATGTTAAAAAAATGTTAAATGTAGATAAAGAATAGGCAATCTCAACACACAATACATATGTAATAAATATATAAGGATAATGAGGTATTAGAGGGCTAATGTAGACCAAAAAAAAAACATTTTTACAAATAAATATGTTCTCATTGAACATGATTTACTACATAGTGTTATTTTTTTAATTGACTACATTGGAACCCCAGCCCACAAGCCCACGTCAAGGGTCCTCTTTGTCTTGTGAGTCCTACACTATCTACATAAACCCCCACCCCCACCCACCAAAAAATATACACTGGAAAATAATAAATACTAAGATGACCAGAGTCCAGACAATTCATTATCTGCCATGCACTACGTCCATCTGCCACGGCAATGCTCCCTCAGGACTTGAAAAATATTGTTCATAGAGAGCCCGAACTGCAATCCCTGCAGTTCCAGGTCGTCCATGAAGGGTCTGGTCCAATCCTCCGGATGAAGAAGACGTACCAGGTTCAAATTCATCAACTTCTGAGGGACCATCATGAATCCTGACAAAGTTATGCAGGATCACACACGCTTGAATAACCTTGGTGGCATTCTCCGGTGCCATCTGTAAGGATGACAGTAATACTCTCCACTTCTGTGAGAGTATTCCAAACGCACACTCAACATACCGACGGGCTCGACTCAGCCGATAGTTAAATATACGTCGGCTGTCATCCAGGTTGCGTCTGGGGAAGGGCCGCATGACATGGGGTGTCAAAGCAAACCCTTCATCAGCCACAATAACAAATGGAGCCGGTGGTCCCGCAGAACCTGGCAGCATTCTGGGCTCTGGGAGTGAAAGCTGGTTGGCTTGAAGCCGATCACCCATTCTAGAAGAACTGAAAATGCGCGCATCTGCAGTGCTCCCATAGGCCCCAATATCCACAATTACAAACTTGTACGAACTGTCAGCCAAGGCCATTAGCACAACAGAAAAATACTGTTTATAATTGTAGTACCGGGACCCTGAGTGAGGCGGCTTCTTAACACGTATGTGTTTGCCATCCAGTGCCCCAATGCAGTTAGGAAACTGCGCATCTACATAAAAACCCTCAGCAATTCGGATCCAATCCTCAGCCTTGGGCTCTGGCATCACCACTCCCCGGAGTTGCTGCCAAATCAAATCACTGGTTTGACGAACTATCCGAGAAATAGTCGAGACTCCCAGCAGGAACTCAAAATGCAGAGATACAAATGAATTCCCAGTAGCCAAAAATCTGGAAGACACAAACATAAAAACAGTCATGCAACACATACAGTATATACTATAACAGCCATGCTCAACCTACGACCCTCCAGCTGTTGTAAAACTACAACTCCCACCATGCCCTACTGTAGGCTGCTAGCTGTAGGCTGTTGGGCCATGCTGGGAGTTGTCCTTTTGCCACAGCTGGAGGGCCGCAGGTTGAGCATGCCTGGTCTTTAACAACAACAATTTTAGACTAATATATACTCATAATCACATTGCATCTAAACTATCACACAAACATATAAATCATATGAAATATCCATACCTCAACGTGACGATGAGCCGTTCCTCAGGAGAAATGCAGCGCCTCATATTAGTGTCCTGGTAGGTTAGGCCAGGACGCAGAGACGCCAACAACAAATCAAAGCTGCTCACAGACATACGACAGAACCCATGAAATTTCTCAGGATGCTGTCGCAGATCCATGTACAGCGTGTGGAAATGACCCTTCCTGCGCCGCTGACAGAGAATTGGGTGAACCCAATGCCTCCTCCTCCTCGGTTCCAGGTTCAGCATAGTTGGCTGCTGTTCCTGTCCCGGAGAAATCAGCCAGCACAAGAGAACCAGTTCCTCCTCAGCCATGATACAACAGAAAATTGTAGCCACAATCCAATGTCTGCCAAACACAGGATTCCAAGTACGCTCTCAATGCTGCAACAAGCTGATGAAATTGGAGTAACAAGTCGCACATGACCAAGTTAAATAGGGGGAGTGAAAAAGGGGATGTGTTATAAAATGATGTTCACACCTTTTTTTTGTTCCGTTTGCGATCCGCAAAAAACGGATCGTGTACTGAAACCATACGGATATTGTTTTTTAAAAATAAGGAACGGAAACGGAACGGAAACGGAAGCAAAGCGGAAACAAAAAACGGAACAACGGATCCGTTTAAAACGGACCGCAAAAACATACGGTCGTGTGCAATAAGCCTTAGTGGTGTAATTCTTTATGTGACACTGGATTTTTATCGGAAAATGTATGGGTGAATGTACACCTCTTTTTGTGGTATGGACTGAAGTACTTAGTGGTGAAATTATTTATGTTACACAGGCTTTTTTTCGGATAACGTATGGGTGAATGTACACCTCCTTTTGCGGTATGGAACGACGTACTTAGTTGTGAATAGTGTTTGGCGCAAATATTCGAATAATAATAATCGTGAATATCGGCACCTCAAGAATTTGCAAATATTTAGAATATAGTGATATACTGTATCTTCGTATTTTCGAATATTCTAGATTTTTTTTTTCATCTGAACCCATAATCCCTCCCTGCTTCTTGCTTGTGGGACAATGAGAAGGCTGCAATGTCTTTGTCTGAGCTTAGGAACATCCCTAGCAACAAATAGGAAAGTTGCCTACCCCTTACTATATAAGAACTTCCCCAGCAGCCATTTTCTACAGTTTTTTAAAGTTCTGAGAGAGACAGCAGTGTTATTGATGTGCTCTATGCTTTCCACTCATTACATTAGATAGATAGTTACATAGCTTATATATATAATACAGATAGTTAGTGGGAGATAGTCACTGTAGGTTATATCCTGATATAGAATAGCTGTTGCAGTGCAGTGTTTTAGGTAGTGTGATAGGTTCTGCTGTCCATACATACAAGCTACAGACATAATGCTGTGATGTCACAAGTTCACAACAATACTTAGTGCACCAATCAGTAATATGTAGTCAGACCGGCTAAAATGTGAAGTTGCACATATTGTGCCAAAATATGCGCATCATTAATTGCCAATTAGCGCAATCGCAAATATATTTAAGCACTCGATCTGCATATAAAGCCATTTTTTTATGTTCTGCCGTACCAACCATCTTCTCCAGTCTCAGGAAACCTCTAGCAGCTTGGAAAATGTAGCAAAAGTGGCCCATGCCTATATTGCGTGCGCTTTAAGCGAATATTACATTGACGATTTTAGCAATCAAGGAAATAATATTGAATTTCCGAATGTGCGAATATATGACGAATATTCTACAAAATATTCTCAAAATATCACAAATTTTAATATTGCCCCTGCCACTCATCACTAGTGGTGAAATTCTTTATGTGACACTGGCTTTTTTTGGAAAATGTCTGGTTGAATGTACACCTCCTTTTGCGGTATGGAATGACTTACTTAGTGGTGAAATTCTTTATGTGACACTGGCTTTTTTTTGGAAAATGTATGGTTGAATGTACACGTCTTTTTGCGGTATGGAATGACTTTGTGGTGAAATTCTTTATGTGACACTAGCTTTTTTTCAGAAAATGCATGGGTGAATGTACTGTACACCTCATTTTGCTGTATGAAGCGACTTACTTAGTGGTGAAATTCTTTATGTGAAACTAGCTTTTTTTTCAAAAAAATGTATGCGTGAAAGTACACCTCCCTTTGCGGTATGGACTGAAGTACTTAGTGGTGAAATTCTTTATGTGACACTGACTGTACATCTCCTTTTGCGGTATGGAACAACTAACTTGGTGGTGAAATTCTTTATGTGACACTGGCTCTCTTTCCGAAAATGCATGGGTGAATGTACACCTCCTTTTGAGGTATGGACTGAAGAACTTAGTGGTGAAATTATTTATGTAACACTGGCTCTTTTTTGGAAAATTAATGGGTGAATGTTCGCATCCTTCTGCGATTTGGACTGAAGTACTTAGTGGTTAAAATTCTTTATGTGACGCAGGCCTTTTTTTGGAAAATGTATGGTTCAATGAAAACCTGCTTTTGCGGTATGGTACGACTTACTTAGTGGTGAAAATCTTTGTGACACTGACTTTTTTGGATAATGTATCGGTGAATGTACACCACTTTTTGCGGTATGGACTATATTACTTAGTGGTGAAATTCTTTATTTGACACTTGCCCTTTTTCGGGGAAAATGTTGAGGTGAATGTACACCTCCTTTTGCAGTATGGACTGAAGTACTTAGTCTGAAATTCTTTATGTGACACTGCCTTTTTTTCAGAAAATGTATCGGTGAATGTAGACCTCCTTTTGGGTATGGAACGACTTAATTAGTGGTGAAATTCTTTACGTGACACTGGCTTTTAAAAAAAAAAATATATAGGTGAATGTACATCTCCTTTTGCGGTATGGAACAACTAAATTGGTGGTGAAATTCTTTATGTGACACTGGCTCTTTTTCCGAAAATGTATGGGTGAATGTACACCTCCTTTTTTTGCGGTGAAATTTTGGTGAAATTCTTTATGTGACACTGACTTTATTCGGAAACTGTATGGTTCAATGTAAAAATGCTTTTGCGGTATGAATTGACTTAGTGGTTAAATTCTTTAAGTGGCACAGGCTTTTTTTTCAGATAATGTATGGGTGAATGTACACCTCCCTTTGCGGTATGGACTGAAGTACTTAGTGGTGAAATTCTTTATGTGACACTGGCTTTATTTCAGAAAATGAATCGATGAATGTACACCTCCTTTTGGGTATGGAACGACTTACTTAGGCATCATGCACACGACAGTATTTTTTCACGGTCCGCAAAACGGGGTTCCGTTGTTCCGTGATCCGTTTCCGTTTTTGTTTCCGTGTGTCTTCCTTGATTTTTGGAGGATCACCAGACATGAAGGAAAGTAAAAAAAAAATCTAAGTCAAGTTTGCCTTGCAAATGATAGGGAAAATAACGGACACGGATCACGGACGCGGATGACAATCTTGTGTGCATCCGTGTTTTTTCACGGACCCATTGACTTGAATGGGTCTGCAAACCGTTGTCCGTGAAAAAAATAGGACAGGTCATATTTTTTTGACAGACTGAAAACACGGATCACGGACGCGGATGACAGACGGTGCATTATCCGAGTTTTCAACGGACCCATTAAAAGTCAATGGGTCCACAGAAAATCACGTAAAACGGAACAACGGACACGGAACACAATAACGGTTGTGTGCATGAGGCCTTAGTGGTGAAATTCTTTATGTGACACTGGCTTTTTTTAGGAAATTGTATGGGTGAATGTACATCTCATTTTGCGGTATGGAATGAATTACTTAGTGGTGAAATTCTTTGTGACACTGGCTCTTTTTTGGAAAATGTATGGGTAAATGTACACCTCCTTTTGCGATCTGGAACGACTTAGTGGTGAAATTCTTTATTTAACACTTGCCTTTTTTCTAAAAATGTTTGTTTGAATGTATACCTCCTTTTACAATATGGAACGACTTACTTAGTGGTGAAATTCTATATGTGACACTTTTTTTTGGAAAATGTTGGGGTGAATGTACACCTCCTTTTGCAATATGGACTGAAGTACTTAGTTTTGAAATTCTTTATGTGACACTGGCTCTTTTTGGGAAAATGTATGGGTGAATGTACGTACACCTCCTTTTGCGTTATAGAATATATTACTTAGTGAGAAATTCTTTATGTGACATTGGCTCTTTTTCCGAAAATGTATGGGTAAATGTACACCTCCTTTTGCATTATGGACTGAATTACTTAGTGGTGAAATTCTTTTTGTGACACTGGCTTTCTTTCGTTAAATGTATGGGTGAATGTACACCTCTTTTTGGGGTATGGACCGACTTACTTAGCGGTGAAATTCTTTATGTGACACTGACTCTTTTTTGGAAAGTGTATGGGTGAATGTACACCTCCTTTTGGGTATGGAGCGACTTACTTAGTAGTAAAATTCTTTGTGTGACACTGGCCTTTTTTTTTGGAAAGTGCATGGGTGAATTTACACCTCCTTTTGCGGTATGGACCGACTTACTTAGTGGTGAAATTCTTTGTGACACTGGCTCTTTTTTAGGAAATATATGGATGAATGTACACCTACTTTTGCGGTATGGAACAACTTACTTAGTGGTTAAATTTTTTATGTAACAGAGTTTTTTTGGGTGAAAATGTATGGGTGATTGTACACCTCCTTTTTGCGGTATAGGCTGAATTGCGTATTGGTGAAATGTGTTATGTGAAACAGACTTTTTTTTAATGAAAATTGATGGGTGACTGTACACCTTCTTTTGCTGTATGGGCGGAATTATGCAGTGTTGAAATGTAAAATTTTAAAGTAAGCTCTGCTGCTCTGTATCTCTTGTGAAGTCAATGTCTCCAAATATGCCCCTCTCATGATTTACACCAAATACATTATTTTCATGTAGATATCCAAGAATGGAGGCATGTAGTGTATGCAAGCCATGTGTGACCCCTCTCATCACTCTCATGCTGTTCTTCACCTCGTTTGCCTGGGGGAACCGAGTCACACAGGGAAGGAACTGCTCCGTTTCCTTCAGCAAGAAATCGAATCTTGGCTTTCTCCGCAACAACTGAAAATCGGAACCATGGTGACCGACAACGGGAAGAACATGGTGTCGGCGCTGCATTAAGGATGTGTGTTCAATCTGGTTGTCTACCAGTTCCTGAAGTCTTCCACCCATCTGCAAAAAATTCTAAAAATGGCAAGGAAACTGCATGCACTTCAGCCACTCATACACCAGAAAGGACTCCCTCCTTGAGCTGCAGCAGCAGAAAGGCACCCCCAACATAGGCTGATATGCAACATTTAAAACCATTGGAATTCCACCCTCCATATGTTGAACCGACTGTACGAACAGAGAAAGGCCATAAACGATTTCTTGATGATTCAAGCAGACAGGAGTAGTTCCCTATTTGCTCAGGCCATTTGAGGAGGCCACGTTATTTGTCAGTCGCCAGGACTACAGGATGAGTGATGTAATTCCACTGCTTTATGTCTTTTAACAGATGTTGGTAAATCTGGCTGGTCAGGGGAGTGAAGACTGGCGCCTAGAAAGATGGTGGCAGAGTTTGATACATTTGTCTGTCAATATCTCTGTTTATAATCAGTGAATGTGAATAGGATATGCAAACACCAACTGATGGGGTGTTAACTGCCAGAAGTAGGTCTTCAGCATGAAGGAGTAGTCATTTTTCATAGCTCGAGGTATCCTCCCGGAAGCTTGACCTCTGCACGTCGACGGGTTGCATTGCATTGTAGTGCACCCCCTTGGCGGAAACTCTGGATCTGGCACAAGCTGCTTTGCTCCTTCAAAAACGATGGACTCTGTACAGCGTGACACTGATATATAATTTCTCATACACCTGACTTAAAGCGTATTCCAAGCACCTGTCTGCCCACATAGCTGCCGAGTAGAAGAAGGGTCTTGCCATTCAAGTGGGCTGAACCTAAAAGTCAAATTTTCCTGTTTACCTGGATTCAAAGGAAATGACAGAGATCCACTGGCTGTTCTCATACATATTTCATCAAAGCCTCCACTCACTAAGGCAAGCACAGAGGACAGGATTGTGTGGACAAGTTGGTGCTGCGGGATGTACACAGAGGATGATCTGTTGGAAGTGTTACCAAAGACAATATTTAAAAAATTTGATTAGACTAAAAAATGTTATTTCCTGGCTGCAGAGCATTTATAGGGCTGTACAACACTGTGCCTTTCAGTAACACGCATAGGGAGTCTGCTGTGGTAGTGAAACAATATTGTGAGTGAGTATGACAAGCACATGACAGGTTTCGCTCTTAGGCCTCATTCACACTTCAGTGTTTGGTCAGTGATTTCCATCAGTGATTTGTGAGCCAAAACCAGAAGTGGAGCCTCCATAGACATGAGGTAGAAGGGAAAGATCTGCTCCTGTTCTGTGTTTAGAGTTGCACCTGGTTTTGGCTCACAAATCACTGATGGAAATCACTGACCAAACACTGAAGTGTGAACGAGGCCTTAGAATCACTGCATACGGTACTTCACTTATGTGGGCAGTCACAGGGCCAAAACTGACAAAATAAGTATCAACTCGGCCTTACAGGTAGAAGTCCACATAGATGTCTACAGAACCTGTTCTATTAAACACATAAAAGTAGAGCTCCCCGACAGAGTGGAGAAGGTGTCAGCAGTAAGTTTGTATTGATGTCACTAATTATTTTGCCCTTCCTCTGATCTGTCACAACAATAACCCCTCAAGAAACAGATCCTGTCTGAAGCATTTGCCTTCACTCGATCAGCATTTGGTCAGTAATCCACCAGTATTGCTAATGCAAGAAAAAAAACAGGAGTGGATCTAAAACAGAGATGACAAGTGAACCAAATATTTGCATGTCTTCCGTGTTTTCTACCCACTCCTGCTTTTGGCTACCAAATCATAAGCCAATTCTGATGGGACCATACAGGCCTTAAAGCAGCTACACAGATAGAATCCATTGTGCATCTCATTTTTCCTTCCTTCTGAGATATCAGAAGAAGTGTCAAATAAATGATGATGTCAGCCAGGCTGAAAGCCAAAATAGTGGACCAGTTGTGAAGTGGGGAAGGGTGGGAACAGCATGAGAAGTCCACATGACGGGGGTATTGGTTACTTTTCGTTCGCCTCCTCTCATACTTACCTGCCCCTTATATAAACCATCCCACCAATAAATCTTCAACCCATTGTTCTATACCCCATCAAAACTTAATAAAACTCGGACACTAGGCTGGATTAAATTGGCCACAGCAGCCAATTATTAACATTAATTATATATCTATAAACCTCTTTCTTAGCAAAACATCAACATAATCATAACAATGACAAATACTTCCGGGGGAGGTCCTTAAAGCCCCTAATAACTAAGTTACCCCACCGGGCTGAGCCAACTTGCCTCCAGCAGTTGCCCGCCAGCTCAAAAGCACCACTAAATGGCCCCCTTTAATTCCACCACAACTGATCGCCCACCATGAGAGTCCAGCCCCAACAGTGGAGCCCTCCCATCATCCTCACCTGCGACCTGAGAATATAACCAACTTCAAGGACCTCCCACCGCCACAAATGCACAGACTTGACCCCTTAATTCTGTGCATCCCTCCACATTCCCAAAGTGGTCTCTATCCCCTCTCGTATGGCCAAACTCCACATATCCAGGCCTACTGCATTTAAATACACTCCATCGGACCTCCAAAAACCCCTAACACCCTTCACAAGCTCCATATGCTTTACCCCCACCGCCCCATTCCTGGCCATAAAACGGCCCATCGCCTGGTTAACTTTATCTTTGGATCTATTTGCAGCCTTCACGATGTGGCACCTCTCCAAACCTTCCTCGGAACTATGTCCAACCATATCGTGACCAATTTTGGGAACAAAGCCCTCAACATGTCGAACTTAATGTCCATTACGAGTTCCTGAAATGGCCACGTTGCCAAATCATTGCCCCCCCACATGCACCACTAACACATCAGGTGCCCTATCTTGCCTAACAAAACAATGTACGTCCATCAGTACCCGACTTCATACCATGCCCCTACAACTCAGCCACCTTACCACCGCCGCCAATAGATTGAAACCTAGTTTCTGACCGTCCAGCTGAACCGCTGCCCGGACAGCCCCCCAAAAGACAAGATCCCCACTAGGGCGGGTAATGCACCTGTAACGGAAAAACGGAAGCAAAGAACAACACTGCTGCCAGTACCCGCAACCCCTCTAATGCCCCCCCCCCCCCGAACTCCCTCTAACTACATTTTATTTGAGTGGATATAAGTTCTACAATGAATAGATTCCCAATGCCCAATACGCCTTATAACCTCATCCCCCAACCCCCACCGAGCTGCCTCAGTCTCCGCCCAATCCTGAACGAATGGCTTGAATATTCCACTTGCCCCAACCCTAACCAATCTAAATACTTTGAAAAAACCGCTGTAAACTTAAAGTAGGACAAAAAGGATCCATCAGTGTGCACAAACAACGTCAAAACCACAACCTTTACGTCTGCCCCATACTTCCGCATATGTTGCACTGGGCATATTGCACAGTCCAGAACACCGAACAACACTACTCTACGCCCTCTTCCTTCTACATCCGTCTTGGAATGGCGTATTATGAATTTCACCCTGTCGTGGAACAAATCCATATCATCCCTAAGCAACTCTCCCAAGCGTAAGGCCCCAAAAAATGCCAAAGAAAAAGCTAGTCTAAATAAACTCACCACCCAGGCTGAACTACAGACCCATTTCAACTGTTCCCCTATCTCCAAAAGCAATACAAAAGACACCGGCCTCCTACTATCCTCCCCCACCCTAAACGAATGCCAACTTTTTAATGCCCGATTGACCAGAAATGACTTTGTAAAGTCTGTAATTTTTCTCAACCAGAACCCAAAAGCCAGCCCTGCTACATATATAACTATTCATTTTTTTCACTGTCCAACCCTCCTCCCTACAATGACCTACGAACAACAACAAAGGAACTTCCAAATCCTCGTTCTCAACATCCAACCTATTACACCAGTCCTCCAAATACTGCCACGCTTTTAAATAGGTTGCCCAATTAACGGGCGCCAGTGATGCCTGAATTAGCCCTGCTACGGTCCCTCCAGTAGATCCAATAGAAATGTCTGGCACTGCAGCCAAATTCCTCCGCCCCCGGGCCAGCTGCCGGGAACGCTCCCACTGTGAATGAGAGAGAGCATCAGCAACACAGTTATCGACCCCCGACACATGCACCGCCACACCCAGGTATTGAGCGACAGGCACTCTAATACCAGCCGCGGTAGCAGCCGTACTACTAAAGGCGACAAGGCCGACAATCAGTTTATTGCCTGAACCAAATTATCACAGTGGAAGCGAAGCTTCCTATCCCGAAAAACCTCCTCCTACAACATAATTGCCACCACTATAGGAAAGAGTTCCAGCGCTAAATTCTTCACCCAGCCCTTTTTAACCCAACTAACTGGCCATCCATCAGCCACCATTGACCCCCACAAAAAACAAAATCATCTAGAAATCAAATGAGTCCACCACCTCCCCCATGAATAGTGAGCGACTGTGATAACTCTCCAGAAAGGAGCTTCAAACTAGCAAGTCTGTCCGCAATTCCTTACCCAAACAAATTTAGTGGTGTGGTGCAACCACCCCCGCCGTCACCCCTGCTAACCTTCTGCTAAAAACCTTCCCCATGGGCAAAATCCGGCATGCAAAATTAAGCTTTCCCAAGAATGATTGAAGCTTGCGCAAGTTTATCTTTTTTAACCGCCGTGCCCTGCTACTTCCCACTTCAAGTCTTCCAACTTATCCATAGGCAGTCTACATTCCATCCTAATTGTATCAATCACTATTCCCAAAAAACTAAATTCTGTGAGCGGCTCCATCCGACACTGAGTACGGGGGGGGGGAATGATGATGGGCTAAAGCGCACCTGCGGTCTGGCCCGCCGCAGCTGGGTCGCCGTTGGCTGAGGCGAAACAGATGCCTCAGCCACCCCCCTTAGCAGCTGCTGCACTTGGTCTTGGACCCACTCGGTGCCACGAACCTCTGCTGCCGCCCTCAACTCTCTGATGGCCTCCTCAAGCTGCTCCATTGCTAAGGTGAGCCCTGCACTGTAATAACATGGCGTAGCGCTTTTCTTTTACCTAAAATGGCACCCCTCTTCCCCCTGCATCCCACTTTTAACCCCTATTCCCCACCCCTAAACTCAAACTGGCCAATCCCTACCCCCCGGGCTCTCCCTAACCCAACTCCTTTAACCAAACTGACGTATCCCTACCCCCCGGGGGTTTCCCTGAACCAAACCCCCATCATGTGGGCCTCCCCTAAAGGCTCTTTCCCCCAGTCCGGCCATTACTGAGTTGACCCTTTGACATAGTGGTGAGGTGGAAGCAGCATGAGGATACCACAGAGTGGCTCAATGACAGGGTCTAGAGGTTGAAGCAGCATGAGTAGGCCACAGATTGGCACAACAGCAAAGTCTGGAGGTGGCAGCAGCATGAGTAGGCCACAGAGTGGCTCAACGACCGAGTCTCGAGGTGGCGGCAGCATGAGTAGGCCACAGAGTGGCACAACGACCGAGTCCGAAGGTGGCGGCAGCATGACTAGGCCACAGAGTGGCACAATGACAGAGTCTGGAGGTGACAGCAGCATCCGGAAGCCACAGAATGGAACAGTCGCAGAGTGTGGAGGTGGCAGCAGCATGAGGAAGCCACAGAATGGCACAATGACAAAGTGTCGATCGACCAAGATAATTCTTGAACCTGCCTAGAATGAACAGGCCTCTAGTAGCTACAGAAAATGAGAAGACAAAGTGTAAAGATAGCTTTCAGCCTGGAAGAGTCGCAAAGTTCATCAAGATACATCACTAAAGATTTCTACTGCATATATGCGCTGACCGCCGAATAAATTTTGTTTTTCGAACTACATACTTCAATAAAGATTTTACCTCATATAACTGCAGCGCTGAACGCTGAATAAAATTTGTTTTTCCACTGAAATAAGTCACAAAAGATTTTACTGCATATAATGGAGCACGGAGATGGAGAGGGTCTTCGGATTCTGCCCGCACTATATGGACGTCTCAGAAATGAACCGCATAAAATTAGTTTTTCCACCGAAATAAGTCACAAAAGATTTTACTGCATATAATGGAGCACGGAGATGGAGAGGGTCTTCGGATTCTGCCCGCACTATATGGACATCTCAGAAATGAACCGCTGATCCCGACAGCAGCTCCTGGGAAGGTCATGGAGTGTCCCGTCATCCGCCATCTATTCACTCCACTGAAGGATGATTTTGAAAGTGTGTAGAAGTCACACGGGGCCCCCACACTGCAGATTTATCATGGAGATATCATGGAGATTTTACCGCATATAACTACAGTGCTGAACGCTGAATAAATTGTGTTTTTTGACCGAAATACGTCACAAAAGATTTTACCACATATAACTGCAGTGCTGAACACTAATTACAATTTGTTTTTCCACCTAAATAAGTCACAAAAGATTTTACCACATATAACTGCAGCGCTGAACGCTGAATAAGATTTGTTTTTCCACTGAAATTTGTCACAAAAGATTTTACCACATATAACTACATTGCTGAACGCTGATTACAATTTGTTTTACCACCGAAATACATCACAAAAGATTTTACCGCATATTACTGAGCTGACGTGAACTGAGAACGTATTTTTCTTTTTGTACTGCAAACAGGCCACTAAACACCTTCATCACAAATAACCGCCGAAGTTAACTGAGAATATATTTTTATACCCCTACCCTGTGCTAATTAAAGGATATTAACCAGATGTACCACATGTGACTGCCGTTAATTCCGGATACTCTACAGGTGACCCAGGCGCAGGAGGAAGCAGAGTGGGTGTCTTGAGCTTTTTCCCACCCTGCCCCTACTGGGTGAAGTGAGTGTCTTTCATTGTTTTTATTCTAACATTTTTAATGCATCATTTTACCATATTTTATAACACCGTTGTCATTATATGACTCGACTATTATACTAAATGCTACATGTGTTTTTTAAGTTACTATTGATTTTAAGGGCAACCAATCGAAGACATCCCACAACCAGCCACTAATCATTATTTAGTGGGATATTATTATTCCAGAGGTATCTGGCGCCATATACAGGTTTCTTTTTCCTTCTTTTTCTTCATTTATGCACCACGTCCACATAGGATTTTCCTTATCTGGACTGTATACCCATGGCAGCCTATTACCTCCTCAGTAACTAATTACGCCTAGAACCATTATCTACGGTACTTCTTTTGGCGCCCTGCCAGGATATCCCAGACCCTTTTTTTCCTAAAAGGGACTGTGACTAATCCCCTCTTCCTTTTTTTCCTCTTGTCCCTGCCTTACTAGTGGAGTACCTCAGGGGTCAGTATTGGGCCCTATTCTATTCAATATATTTATTTATGATCTTGTTGTAGAAGGCTTGCACAGTAAAATATACATTTTTGCAGATGACAATAAACTGCGTAAAGCAATTAACACTGAAGAGGACAATATACAGATGGATCTGGATAGATTAGAGGCTTGGGCAGAGAAGTGGCAGATAAGGTTTAACACTGACAAATGTACAAATGTAAGGTTATGCACATGGAAAGGAATAATGCAAATCACCCATACATACTAAATGGTAAAACACTCGGTAACACTGACATGTTAAAGGACCCAGGAATTTTAATAAACAGCAAACTAAGCAGTAAAAACCAGTGTCAGGCAGCTGCTGCCAAGGCCAATAAGATAATGGGTTGCATCAAAAGGGGCATAGATGCGCGTGATGAGAACATAGACCTACTACTTTACAAATCACTAGTGCACATGGAGTACTGTGTACAGTTCTGGGCTCCTGTGAACAAGGCAGACATAGCAGAGCTGGAGAGGGTTCAGAGGAGGGCAACTAAAGTAATAACTGGAATGGGGAAACTACAGTACCCTGAAAGATTATCAACATTAGGGTTATTTACTTTAGAAAAAAAGACGACTGAGGGGAGATCTAATTATTATGTATAAATATATCAGGGGACAGTACAGAGATCTCTCCCATCATCTATTTATCCCCAGGACTGTGACTGTGACGAGGGGACATCCTGTGCGTCTGGAGGAAAGAAGGTTTGTACACAAACATAGAAAAGGATTCTTTACAGTAAGAGCAGTGAGACTATGGAACTCTCTGCCTGAGGAGGTGGTGATGGTGAGTACAATAAAGGAATTCAAGAGGGACCTGGACGTATTTCTGGAGCGTAATAATATTACAGGCTATAGCTACTAGAGAGGGGTCATTGATCCATGGAGTTTTTCTGATTGCCTGAATGGAGTCAGGAAGGAATTTTTCCCCCTTAAGTGGGGAAAATTGTCTTGTACCTCACAGGTTTTTTTTTTTTTTTGCCTTCCTCTGGATCAACTTGCAGGATAACAGGCCGAACTGGATGGACAAATGTCTTTTTTCGGTCTTATATACTATGTTACTATGTAGTGTAACAGCGGAAAAAAATAATAATTGGCACTAGATAAATCTATAATCTTTTCTCACTTATTGTATGTAGCTACTCTTAATCTTTATTATGCTATCTATCATCCATACCTATTTTTTATAGTTATTATTTTACCTATCATTAATTAACTTTTATTATAAGTATTTTCCTACCTATCATTAAAATTTTTTTTTCATAGATGCTATATTATTTTATTTTTTAAATAAACCATTACCTATAAATCGCAAAAAACAACATATAAACAGACAATCACACAAAGGCTGTATTGCAAAGGCAGCTATGTACAAGCCAACAACCTATCCATGAGACTGGTACAGTCAGCATACCTTACAGTGGCAGCCTTGTGTGCAATGAGACATTCAAAACCAGCTCTTATCTGACTGAGATCCAGTAAGCCTCAAACTTGCTTGATTTTTTTTTGGGGGGGGGGGGGGCTTGGGGACCTGTGCACCTAGATCATTATCATTAGTGTGACAAAAATTGTAATTATTATTATTATTTTTTTGGATGCCAGCTAAGTCTTCTCTCACTGCTTAGGAGGGCTGCATAAAAAAATTCAGTTTTCTAATTGTCCTAACATTTATATTCAATAACCTTTCTATACTGTTTTGTCATGTAAACTCATTTGCATAAACATGGGCATATACATAATATAGACCCGGCTAGTGGCACCTCCAAGAGAACCCGAGATGTGTTTCACGTCAGCTTCCTCAGGGGGAGACCATGCTTAGTTGCATCTTGCGCTGTATGAGCAACTTCCATATGGCATTTTTTCTCCACTAGACTGGTACACAAAACCATAACCATAATCTTCAGGATTAAAATAAGCCATAGGCATTCATACACAAACATAGGTATCAGAACTCTCTTGCAGCACAAGAGGTGGCATAGCCAGATCTTGTGGGAAAAAAGAACTGGTGAGCAATCTCAATCAGAACAAATTTGCCCTCCTTCTCCTAGCCTTTTTTGTGGCAGCCAGCCCATATCCCCAAGCAGTACAGTGTCCTCATCATCATCAACTGCTTCTACTTATGCTAAGACTCCTCCTGCTTTTCATTTGCTTGTGAGACATCTATGAGAAAACTATTCTAGACCAGTAATTAGCTTATGTGCATGCAGATTGGGAGGAAGTGGGGAATTACAGCTGAATTTGAGGGCCACATCATATTAACCCAGCCTAATCATTTTCTTGGAATGCAAGTTTCTATTTCTAGATGTATACTGTGAACTGTTTGGCTAAATATGGAGAGCGAGCTTTACAGTGCTATTTGCACAGATTTGCTCACATATTCAGACTATATGAACACATATAAAATAAGGTTTGGCTATCCCCAAAATGTGATATATAAATGTTTATGTGGTGTAATCAAAAATGATGAAAATAATTGAGAAAATAATGGTTAGCTCTGATGGATCCAATATTTTATCCAATTTTATATAGTTATGCAATACAACGGCAATGGATATATGTGAACCAAATGAGCTTCTTTCGTTCTATCTCAAATTTAATATATTCAGAAAAACTTTTCAACAAATACATTTAAAAATGAAGCTGTAAAATTATAGATTTTGGATCTCAACAGCTGAAAAGAAACCAATGAACTGAAGCAGAAAAGATAAAAATATTGACCTTTTTCATATTTGCCATTTGGGTATGATTAGTGCAGTAACCAAGCCATCCGAGCAAATAAATGGGGAGTAGAGAGAAGCAAAGAAGTAACAAATAGTGACAGAATCAATACTTTCATCAACAATAAACAGTTCATGTTAAAGATTGTGTCCAACCAAAGTTTTATCTATATCAGTCATGCATCAGTAACTTTAAGGAATATTTCATCACAGCAACCATGTAAATTCAAATGCAAAGTTTCTAATAGAAAAAGACAACAAAAATGTACATTTATTTTCTTTTATATTTTATGTCCTTACAATTTGTTTTGAATAATTTACGATTTCAATTTATTTTCACATTTACTAAAGTGAGTTCCCCTAGATCTTGTCATAAATTTGGCACATCTAGTTTTAGAAAAATCCACTTAACAGAAAAGGGACTGACTTCCTGGGAAGAGACAGTAAAAAACACACACAAGTGTTTCCAACAGATGTTTCTTAAGAATGAGCCTAGAAATATCCTCCCTTTGAAATGGGCACAGAAGTACAATGCCAATGTGGAAAGGGAAGACAATAATGGGAATAGTAGCAGCATTTAGCAGCATTACATTGAACAGGCAAGGCTATAGATGTTTGGAAGACTGTTTGGGAGTAATAGTAGTGGTGACTGTGTAGAGGTGGTAGTAGAAGTAGGAGTAATTGAAGTGGCAGTAGGGAAATTAGCAGCAGGGAGTAGCTGTGGTGACGGTAGCTGCCATACAGTACATAATATGAAAGTAGGCAGGTAGATGGCAGTAGTGGAATGGTGGTGGCAGAAGCCATATGGTATAGAACATGATAGTAGGCAGGCTAACATCGGCAATGACATAGTGGCAGCAGAAGCCATACAGTATGGAACATGATGGTAGGCAGGAAGATGGTGGCAGTGGAATGATGGTGCACAATCAGCAACGGCAGTGTAAGGCATACACATAGCTGGGACTAACTGAGCAGAAACAGAACAGACAGCAGCAGGGAAATGGTAACGCTGTAGTATAAGACATACACATAGCTGGGCATATCTCAGCAGGAACAGAAAAGACAGCAGCAGGGAAATGGTAACACTGTAGGATAAGGCAGACACATACGGATATAGCAGAGTTAACACTCATTATTTATGAGATGCGTTATCTAAACTAAATGCATTAAGCAAACACCTTCAATTGCTTTTCAATGGCTTTTGTCTCAAAATAACGTGATGAGTTAAGAAATTTGAGTTAAGAGCTTGAGTGCTAACCCTGCTACATCTGTACCTCATCAAGATCAGGACAGACAGCAGCAGGTAAAGTTAATGGTTGAGTATAAGGCCTACACATAACTCAGCATGATCAGGACAGACATCAGCAGCAAGTAACAGTAACAATTAAATAATGGGAGAAAAGAAGAAATGAATCGCACCATCCACTGCTAATGCTATGATCTCACCCCTGCATTTTTGCAGGAGACAGCACTAAATAGTGCATGTGTACCACCTCCATGCTACAAGCTAAATGAGGCATTAGTGTACATTTTGATTAAAAGGCATAAGCCCACTCACCTCGCCAAGGTTGCCTCTATGAGTGGGTCCTAACCCAAAAATTGGCGCGGAGCTGCACGGCGACCACCAGCGCTGTGGCACCATCCCAACCGGCGGCGGGACCCATTGGCCAAACAGCACCCCTGCTGCTTGATCATGCCAAACCTAGCTCTAGGCCCCACCAACCAGCCAGAATAACAGCACAGTGGCCCCCGCGCAGCACCGCACCATGTGAATAGTTGTCCAAGCTCACCTTCTCTGAAGCTCACAGGAACTCCAACTGAGAGTAAAAGTAATGCTGGAGTATAAGGCCTACACATAACTCATCATAATCAGGACGGACAGCAGCAGCAACATGGTAATGGTCGAGTCTAAGGCCTGCACATAGCTCGGCCTAACTCAGCAGGAACAGACAGCAGCAGTTTCATTGTTTGCAGCAGGAATGTGTTCCCAGGAATAGGCCCCCACGATCAAGGGAACACCAAAAATAAACTTAGACACCTCTGATTCTTCCATGCATACAAAATGCTATATTTTACTTTGACAAAATTGTTTTTCGAATGTATTTTAAGTTTGTACACCCCACAATAAATTAGTACATTAGCTCCACACACTGCCTACATCAGTCTGCTCTCAGTTTCCATATCGGGCACATCAAGTCTGTAGAAGAACACTGTTGGTAACACAGCCTGCCACGCCGTGTGCTAATTCCTTCAAGCCAGAGGGCAGCAGGACTGGCGGGGTTTAGCAGCGGCTCTGTCATCCTCCTTTTGTCTATGAAGAGGCATGGTTACAGTCGATTGCATGACCCATACATGATCAGCGCTGCACACAGGCTCTGGCCATCTGCAGCACCCAGCCATCCTCTGCACATCTGAGCACAGAAGACACTGAGGAACCAGCTTGCCTCGGCCCGGGTGTGGAAGTGTCCCCGGCTCTGCTGCCAGGATCATGTCACAACCAGACAACTGAGAAGCTCTGACAGAAGCCTTTCAGAACCTCCTCCTTGAGTTTTCTTTGTTTTGAATTTCAGTTCCTCATCTCGTTAGCCTCTCTCAGCTGTCATGTAGTTGGACTGATTGCATCCCTTTAAATTCCTCCCCATAATGCATTAGTGTGCGGCTTATACAACTTCCTGGAGTGTGTGTGCATGCTGATCCTATTTTCCAGCCTTCTACAAGTTAAGTGCTGTACATTTATTTGTGATTTTCTGTTTGCTGGATCCCAGGTGACCTTGACTCCCTCCGTGTCTAGTGTAGGGAGCCGGTGGTCGTGTCCCTCACTATTGTAGGGTGTTCAGGTGGTATATAGTCGAGGTACGTGGATATGCGATCATCCACCATTGGGATTTTCACATAGGCTGAGCAGACAGGGAGGGAGCCAGGTCTGATGCAGGGGTCTCCCTTTTGTTCCTTAGTTTTGGATCCAGTGAGTCATTTATTCATTTTGCATTGTCTTGTTTCCTGTACACCTTCCGTGATATTATAAGCCGCCAAAACCGTCTCAAGCATGGATCCAGTTTCACTTTTGACTGAACGTTTCCAGGGTCTTTCATTGAAGGTAGCTGATCTCCGTAAGACTCTTTCTCAGTTTCTAGTGACCGGTTCAGCTTGCGTTCATGGAGTTTGTTCTGAGCCTAAGATCTCGCTCCCGGATACGTTCTCCGGGGGTAGTGAGAATTTTGTGCGTTTCAGAGAGGCTTGCAAACTCCATTTTCGCCTTCTTCCCCATTCCTCTGGTGATGAGGAACGGAGGGTGGGGATCATTATATCGCTGCTCAGGGGTAACACTCAGTCGTGGGCCTTTCCGCTGCCGGTGGGGGCACGGCCCCTCCGTTCAGTGGATGATTTATTTTTAGCCCTGGGTCAGATATATGATGATCCGGATCGTGTTGCTTTGGCTGAGTCTAGACTACGTCTGTTATGCCAGGGTAAACAATCCGCGGAGATATACTACTCAGAATTTCGGAGATGGGCAGCTGATACTGGTTGGAATGATGCTGCACTCCGAAGTCAATTTTGCCATGGTCTTTCAGAGGGATTGAAAGATGCATTTGCCTTTCATGAGAGGCCTATCTCCTTGGACTGTGCTATGTCTCAGGCCGTTCGTATTGACAGGCGTCTTAGAGAGAGAGGAGAGATCTCTCCTTCCTGTCATACTCAGTCCCAGGACAGTGCAGCGGTCTCATTCTATGCGCAGGGGTCTCAGTCGCTGTCAGCCCCTTCTGAGCAGGAGCCCATGCAGCTGGGGTTGATTGCCTCTGACAATAGAAGATTCAGCCCGCATGGGAAGGTTTGTTTTTGTTGTGGAGGTATAAATCATTTGGCAAATGTTTGTCCCTCTAGGAGATTCAGGCAGTTTTCTGGGAGTAATAAAGAAACAAAAAGTAAAAAATCTTTTAAAAATGTTCCATCTGTTACTATTGGCAGGGTAGAGGCGGAAATTGAAGGTTTTCCGTTTGCTTGTAGTTTCCGTTTTGTCCTGCCTGCCAGGGTGGCGCTAGAGAGCAAGAAAAAAAATTGTGAGATTTTTGTAGATAGTGGAGCAGCTGTCAATCTCATTGATAATGATTTTGCGATAACTCATGGTTTCCAGGTGTGCACTTTGGGAAAGGATATTCCTGTTTTTGCTATTGATTACGCTCCACTTTCTCAGAAATCATTAAAGGGCTGTAGGGGATTAGCTCTTTTCCAGGGGTTGCAAACACACACTTCTTCACAGAAACTAGGATTTAGGGGCCAAACTGTGCTTTATTGTGGCACACGGCATAAAGCAAAAACACACAAAGCCAAAATAAAATACCTTGCCCGTCAGGGCCCTATCTAAACACATAGGTTTCCCTGACTCACCTAAAGCGTACCACAGTTCACACCCGTGATGAGATGCGGCTTTCCCAGCCCAACCTTCAGCAGCCTCCAGGCTGCTCCCACACCAGGGTCTCTTGGGGGATCGTGGTCTCTCAGCCCTCTCGGCTCAGACCACACAGAGCCACTCCAGCCTTCTGTGTGCAAGTCCCCACCCCCTCTCACTCTGAGGATTCCTTTATCCCCAGGTGATTACTGCATCTGGTCTTTCTTCAGACCTGGTGATTCTGGGGAAGACACAGCAAAACCTGCCAGATATCTCCCCTAACACCTGTCCTGTCACTTCCTCACAGGGCATAGTTCACAATATTCGTTTAATTGTGAGTGATGCTCATGTTGAGGATGTGTCATGTTTCGTCCTTAGCGGATTACCTACTCCTCTTGTGTTGGGGCTACCCTGGCTCACTAAACATAACCCCACCATTGATTGGCAAGCGAGGCAAATAAATGGTTGTAGTGACTTTTGCAGAGAGAATTGCCTCACGACATCTGTTTCTGAGGTTTCTACTAAGACTGTACCATCTTTTCTCTCAGAATTTTCGGATGTCTTCTCTGAGAGTGGAGTTCAGGATTTGCCCCCGCACAGGGAGTACGATTGCCCTATTAATCTCATCCCAGGCACCAAGCTGCCTAAATCTCGTTTATACAACCGCTCCCAACCTGAAAGGGTCGCTATGCGTGCTTATACCTCTGAGAGTCTGAGAAAAGGACACATACGACCCTCGAAGTCACCTGTTGCCGCTGGTTTTTTCTTTGTTATGAAAAAAGATGGTTCTTTAAGACCTTGTCTGGATTTCAGGGAGCTGAACAGTATCACTATTCGTGACCCTTATCCGCTTCCTCTGATCCCGGATCTGTTTAACCAGATTGTTGGGGCTAAAGTCTTTTCCAAGTTAGATCTAAGAGGGGCATACAACCTGGTCAGGGTCAGAGAAGGAGACGAATGGAAGACGGCCTTCAATACCCCTGAGGACCATTTTGAGAATTTGGTTATGCCTTTTGGTTTGATGAATGCCCCAGCCGTTTTTCAGCATTTCGTGAACAGCATTTTTTATTATTTAATGGGAAAATTTGTATTAGTGTATTTGGATGACATTTTGATTTTTTCTCCTGATTTCAAAACTCATAAGGAACACTTACGTCAGGTCTTGCTCATCCTGCGGGAGAATAAATTATACGCGAAACTGGAAAAATGTGTGTTTGCGATTCCAGAAATTCAATTTCTGGGGTTTCTTCTCTCCGCTTCTGGTTTTCGCATGGACCCCGAGAAGGTCAGCGCTGTGCTTGAGTGGGAGCTTCCTGAGAATCAGAAGGCGCTGATGCGTTTTCTGGGCTTTGCCAATTATTACAGGAAGATTATTTTGAATTATTCCTCTATTGTTAAACCACTCACTGATACGACCAGAAAGGGGGTAGATTTTTCTTCCTGGTCGGTAGAGGCGCGTAAGGCCTTTTCTAATATCAAGGAGAGTTTTGCTTCCGCTCCCATCTTGGTACAACCTGATATTTCTCTACCCTTCATAGTTGAGGTTGATGCTTCTGAGGTGGGTGTGGGTGCGGTCTTGTCTCAGGGTTCCTCTCCTGCCAAATGGCGACCGTGTGCCTTTTTCTCGAAGAAACTCTCCTCCGCAGAGAGAAATTACGATGTGGGAAATAGGGAATTGTTGGCCATCAAGTTGGCTTTTGAGGAATGGCGCCATTGGCTAGAGGGAGCCAGACACCCTATTACCGTGTTTACTGACCATAAAAATCTGGCCTACTTGGAGTCAGCCAAGCGTCTGAACCCGAGACAGGCCAGATGGTCTTTGTTCTTTTCAAGGTTTAATTTTGTTGTCACATTCCGCCCTGGGGTTAAGAATGTGAAGGCAGATGCCCTGTCACGTTGTTTTCCGGGAGGTGGGAATTTTGAAGACCCGGGTCCCATTTTGGCTGAAGGTGTGGTGGTTTCTGCTCTTTTTCCTGAATTGGAGGCAGAGGTGCAGGCAGCCCAGTCAGAGGCTCCTGATCTTTGTCCTCCTGGGAGGTTGTTTGTGCCTCTCGCTTTAAGACACAAGATTTTTAAGGAACACCACGATACGGTCCTTGCTGGGCACCCGGGGGCAAGAGCCACAGTGGATCTCATCGCTCAGAGATTCTGGTGGCCTGTGCTTCGTAAGTCGGTTGAGGGTTTTGTGGCAGCCTGCGAGACTTGCGCTCGTGCCAAAGTCCCTCATTCACGGCCATCAGGTCCTCTCCTTCCCTTACCCATTCCTTCCCGTCCTTGGACACATCTGTCCATGGACTTCATAACGGACCTGCCTCGTTCTTCGGAAAGACTGTGATTCTGGTGGTGGTGGACCGTTTTAGCAAAATGGTGCATTTCATCCCTTTTCCTGGTTTGCCCAATGCTAAGACGCTGGCGCAGGTATTTATTGATCACATTGTCAAATTGCACGGTATTCCTTCAGACATAGTCTCTGATAGGGGCACGCATTTTGTTTCCAGATTCTGGAAGGCTTTCTGTTCTCGCTTGGGGGTTCAGTTGTCATTCTCTTCTGCTTTCCACCCGCAGTCGAATGGCCAGACAGAGCGCGTCAATCAGAATCTGGAGACATATCTGCGCTGTTTTGTGGCGGAGAATCAGGAGGATTGGTGTTCTTTTTTGTCCCTTGCTGAGTTTGCTTTAAATAACCGTCATCAGGAGTCCTCTGATAAGTCACCATTTTTTGCTGCATATGGGTTTCATCCGCAGTTTGGGACTTTCTCGGGAGAGGGGTCTTCTGGTTTACCTGATGAGGACAGATTTTCCTCGTCTTTGTCTTCTATTTGGCAAAAGATTCAGGATAATCTAAAGAGCATGAGTGAGAGATATAAGCGTGTGGCATTTAAGAGACGTGTGCCTGGTCCGGACCTGAATGTTGGTGATCTGGTGTGGTTGTCTACCAAGAATATCAAATTGAAGGTTCCCTCCTGGAAGTTGGGTCCTAGGTTTATTAGACCTTACAAAATCCTGTCTGTCATCAATCCTGTTGCCTACCGTCTTGATCTTCCTCAGACTTGGAAGATCCATAATGTTTTTCATAAGTCCTTATTGAAACCTTATGTTCAACCCATTGTACCCTCGCCTTTGCCTCCTCCTCCGATTATGGTTGATGGGAATCTTGAATTTCAGGTCTCTAGGATTGTGGATTCTCGTCTTGTCCGCGGTTCTATCCAGTACCTCGTTCATTGGGAGGGTTATGGTCCTGAGGAGAGGATGTGGGTCCCAGTGATGGACATTAAGGCCACTCGTCTCATCAGAGCTTTCCATAGGTCCCATCCTGAGAAGGTGGGCTCTGAGTGTCTGGAGTCCACTCGTAGAGGGAGGGGTACTGTCACAACCAGACAGCTGAGAAGCTCTGACAGAAGCCTTTCAGAACCTCCTCCTTGAGTTTTCTTTGTTTTGAATTTCAGTTCCTCATCTCGTTAGCCTCTCTCAGCTGTCATGTAGTTGGACTGATTGCATCCCTTTAAATTCCTCCCCATAATGCATTAGTGTGCGGCTTATACAACTTCCTGGAGTGTGTGTGCATGCTGATCCTATTTTCCAGCCTTCTACAAGATAAGTGCTGTACATTTATTTGTGATTTTCTGTTTGCTGGATCCCAGGTGACCCTGACTCCCTCCAGTGTCTAGTGTAGGGAGCTGGTGGTCGTGTCCCCTCACTATTGTAGGGTGTTCAGGTGGTATATAGTCGAGGTGCGTGGATATGCGATCATCCACCATTGGGATTTTCACATAGGCTGAGCAGACAGGGAGGGAGCCAGGTCTGATGCAGGGGTCTCCCTTTTGTTCCTTAGTTTTGGATCCAGTGAGTCATATATTTATTTTGCATTGTCTTGTTTCCTGTACACCTTCCATGACAGATCAATTCCCCTCCCCTCGGTGATGACTCCGTTACGATACCTGGCTGCTGGCAGGGTCCTCGGCGGCCGCCTCCAGTGTGCAGCAGAATCATTGATCGCATGTCAGGCTGCTGAATAAGCCTTTAGCTTTGAAGCTTGGCTATAGATGGGGGGTAGTCTGACACAGCCCGGGACAGACTTCACCAGGAAAAGGCTGACTGGTAACGTTGTGCTACCAATAGGTGTTATACTCAGAGGGGTTTGATATACTTATAATATACTTTCTAACATAGAAAGTATATTATAGTGCATTTGTATGCTTCCACAAAATAGTGATTGAGGTTTTCCATATACTGTACCTACGTACGTCAACAAAATTACTGCTTGAGGGTGATATGCCAGCTTCAACTAACAACTGATTGAGACCTTCCATATATCAGCTTCCACAAAATAACAATAGAGGTTTTCCATATACCTGTGTCCACAAAATTACTGCTTGAGGGTGATATACCAGCTTCAACTAACAACTGATTGAGCCCTGCCATATATTTTTTTTTTTTTTTAGCTTCCACAAAATAGTGATAGAGGTTTTCCATATACCTTCGTCCACAAAAATACTGCTTGAGGAGGGGAGTTCAGAGGAGAGATGGAGGAGAAGCAGACAGAACCCACAGTGCACAGGAGGCAAAAAGCAGACTGAAAATGTATCTGGAGTGAGCCATCCACCATGCACAGTCACATCAGGACGCCTGCACATGAATCTGCAGTGTGGGATTGTTTTAACCTGTTTTTAATAGGGTTTCCATCTGCAGCCTGTGCTGTCAGCACATAAGTCGCAGTAAGCTTAACAGGCAGGGAAGGTACATAACTTTTACTGTCCACTGGGAGAACCTTCTGTCGGCCGTCAAGCATGTAACCCGTGGCACCCGTTTGGATTTGGTGTTACCGCCACAGATTGCATGCAGGCCTATCTCTTCTTCTACTCCTCCTACTACATCCTACATCTCCTCCTCTGCTGAGTCCTCCTTTTCCACTGCTACCGTCTCTTCTGCTGCATCCCCCCAAGCTCCCCAGAACCTATTTGACGTGTCAGGTGAGACGTTGCCATGCTGTGCTGCGGCTGTCATGCCTAGAAGTCAAAAGCCACACCGGTCCTGCACTGCTTTCAGCTTTGCGGTAACAGGCCGATCGGTGGCTAACCCCGCTCAATTTGACAGTTGGTAAAGTGGTGTGCGACAAAGGTGCCAATCTGCTGAGCGTGCTGAAACAGGGCAAAATGACACAAATGCCGTTCATGGCACACATCATGAACTTAGTTGTGCAGCGATTACCCCGGGGTCCAGGACGTCTTGCGGCAGGCCAGAAAAATCTCTGGCCATTTTAGATCTAACATGGGCATGGCTCACCTTGCTGACATTCAGCTGCAACACCACGTGCCCGTCAGACGTCTGATTTGTGACTGCCCGACGCGCTGGTACTCTACCTCGTATATGCTTGATAGGCTTCTCCAGCAGAAACGTGCCATTAACGACTACCTGTACAGACTCTGCGGCAGGACGGGTTCTGGGGAGCTTGGTTTCTTATGACTGCACCAGTGGCTGCTCATGCGTGACGCATGCATACTTCTGTGGCCATTTGATGAGATTACCAAAACTGGTCAGTCGCAGCCAGGGCGCCATCAGTGGCATTGTACCTTACGTCTTCATTCTGGAGCGTGTATTGCATCGTGTCATTCATCAAGCCGTCAAGGAGAAGGAGCAGGAAGATGAGGAAGTCGCAATGCTGAAAGAATTCCCAGGGGAAGACAAGTCAGCAGGAGTCTGAAGAGGAGTCATAGGAGGATGTTGGCTGGGGGGGGGGAGGAGCAAGAAGAGCAGGAACTTTTCGGGCATCCCTAGTGTTGTCTGTTGCTGGAGGGAGGAGACCGAGGATGACATTCTCCTGGGTGATGAGCAGGAGCCAGGGCGCTCTACCATTTCCAATTTAGTTCAAATAGAGGCTTTCATGCTCCAGTGTTTGAAGAGGGACCCCCGTATAAAAAGCATAAAGGTCAAGGACCTGTACTGGGTGGCAACGTACTTAGACTCCGGTACAAACACAAAATGGTGAACATGTTACCAGCATCATAGAGGGCTGTGAGAATGCAGCATTTCCAGGCCTTGCTGTGAGAGATGCTGCATTCTGCTGTTGCAGGCGCAGGCAGAGGAATTTCCACCCACAGTGAAACAGGTGCGGGTACCAATCCTACCGTGCCTGAGAAAAGAGGGCGGTTTGAAGATGTGTTGGTTACTTCGGATATGAGATCATTCTTCCAGCCAACCCATCGACAGCCGCCTTCCGGATCCAGCCTCAGAGAACGCCTAGACCGATAGGTGTCCGTCCGACTACATCGGTTTAACGGCCGATGTGGACGCTCTGAGAAACAAAACCCCTTGACTACTGGGTGTGCAGGCTTGACCTGTGACCAGAGCCTGCATAATTTTCCATTGAACTCTTAGCTTGCACCTTGTCGAGTGTCCTGTCCAAAAGGACGTTCAGCGCAGCAGGGGGGATCGTGAACGATAAGCGCACTCGCCTAGCTCATGACAGTATGGACTACCTCACATTTTTAAAATGAATGAGGCATGGATCTCGGAGGAATTCGACACCTGTAATGACAACGTGTAATTGAATTTCCTCATGCCACACATATCCACCACCACCCAGAACAAAGAATGGTCCCTTATGTATATAAAGCGGCATAAAAGGCCTTTTAAGTCAGGTGAATGCCTAATTTTTGGGGCCTGTACTGTCCGACAGTTCCATTTTTATCCTCTGACCGACTAATGTACCTCCAGGCACAGAATCCAAAGTTCTTTGCTGTCAGGTGAATGCCTATTGCCTAATTTTTGGGGCCTGTACAGGCCGACAGTTACATTTTTTATCTTTAGCCACATAATCGCACCCCTGTCTTACTCCTGCCTCTCTTTATGGTGGCATATGAACCGCATTAACCATAAGGACATTATAATGTCACAGGGTCATGTGACTGTGCCCCCCATCCCATACTGTGCCCACTTATACCCTGCATTGTGCCCTCTTACCACACCCTGTGCAGTCTAGTCATTACCTGTACTGTGTCCTCTTATACCCTTATACCCTTGTATCCGGTCACGGTATGGCGGTGTTATCGGGTCAATGTATGGTGGTGATGTGATATCCAATAAATGGATGGCCATAACTGTATCCTTTTCCCTGCCCACGCCATCATTTTTTAGACCTGGCATGAGCGGGAAAAATATGCAGATTGCGGTGCTAAGGACTAGAGTTGAGCGAACCCGAACTGTAAAGTTCAGGCTCTTACCGAACTTTAGGTTTTTCGGCACCCGGACCCGAACATTTACGTAAAAGTTCAGGTTCGGTGTTCGGCGATTTTTATGGAGCTTTTTGAAAGGCTGCAAAGCAGCCAATCAACAAGCGTCATACTACTTGCCCCAAAAGGCCATCACAGCCATGCCTACTATTGGCATGGCTGTGATTGGCCAACTGCAGTATGTGACCCAGCCTGTATTTAAGCTGGAGTCACTTAGCGCCGCCTGTCACTCTGCTTGGATTAGTGTAGGGAGAGGCTGCAGCTGCTGTGAAGGAGAGATAAGGGAGCGATCTTATTAAGAACTGGTTTATGTACTCAGCGATCTACAGAAAAAAGTGTTTTGTGGGTGCAGTGCACAATTTTTTTAAGCCTGCCCTGAGCCAACTACTGCTGAAAATGAACTTTTTTTTCTTCTTTTCATCAATATCAATACCTGATCGGCAGCTATTTTATGCAGAGATAGTTCACCAGCATAGGCTATCTGCAAGTCCAGAAATACAGCTTTGGCATTCTGGGGTGAAAAAACCCTCTAATATACTGCACATCTGGGATTAGACAAGCATAAGTGACTGTCACATTTGGGCCGGAACTACAGCTTTTTGGTTACATACTGCACATCTGGGATTACACATGCATAAGTGACTGCCACATTTAGGACAGAAATACGGCTTTGGCATACTGGGGTGAAAAAAGCCTCTCATATACTGCACATCTGGGATTACACGTGCATAAGTGACTTTCACATTTAGGACAGAAATACAGCTTTTTGGTTAGGGTGAAAAACCCCTCTAATATACTGCACATCTGAGATTACACATTCATAAGTGACTGGCACATTTAGGCTTTTTAGGGGTGGAATGGGATTTTTTTTACCCATTTTTTATTGAATCTTTGTTGGGGGTGTTATGTGATATGTAAATATGCATATTAATACTTGTTTTATGTCTCTCTAGTTTGCTGACTTACCATGAATATTGATGTTTCCCATGATCTTTCGTCACTTGGAATTTCACATACTATTTGATGAATTATGTTTTTTGAGCCTCAAGTTGGGGTCCTTTCAAATATGTATCCATCAAATTAGCAGTATAGTAATAATATATATTTTATATATACACAGTCTATATTATTATCATGTGTTGTAATTTAGACCTCATTAATATTATGCACTGTAAAACCAGGCACTAGTAATTGTGATTCATGAATCAGCACTTTAAATAAATTATTGTATTTCATTAATTATTATTTTGCTTGAAAAGGAAAAGTCTTATTTTTATTCTATATATGAATTTTTTTTGTATTTCAATAACTGATATGTATTAAGTGGTAATCATGGTTCTATACTTATGAATTGTGAATAATAATAATAATAATAAAATAATAATAATGCACCGATATGAATTTTAATGGTTTAGATATACCAATATTGCACTAGCACTTTCTTATATTATAATATGGTAAAAATTGCAATGCTTTTTTTGTAATGGATACTATTGTATTTATCTGTAACACATTGGACCTAAGTAGTAGATCTCTTTAAATGTACTGAATAGGTACATATGAATGCTTCAAATGGCTATTACTGTTGCGATTAACAGACGTCATGTGTGCGCATGTCCGTCCGGTCCGCACGTCTGCTTCAGCATTTTCTCTCTAGCGTAGGTCTGGGGGTGGCTATGGCGATCAGCATCATAGCTGTGTGACCGCCCTATCCTCCATCGGCCTCAGGAAAAGGGTGGAAGCTCGGTGACGTGTCGGATGCAGACTGGCCATGCACCGGTGTAGTGACGTGGGGCCATGTGATGCATCATATGATTACAAGTATAGCGCTTGATTGGTGAGCGGCCATCTTTTAAACCCGTCCCCCTCCCCCTGATTATCAACTCCTCCTGAGGAAGCAAACTATCCGCGAAACACGCGTTGAGGAAAGCCTTTGCCCTGACTGCAGTCCCTGCAATATCGGTATGTCTCACTTTCATTTTGTGCACCTTTCGGCTCTATTGATCCGTGTGGTTTGAGCCTTAATAGTGTGGCCTACAGTTACATAGGAGGCATATTTGCATTTGTAATTGGTTGTTGTATTGCATATCCTTCCATTTTTGATCTCATTTGTTAGGACTTTTGTTCCATGGTCTATGGATTAAGGGGGTATATCTCTCAATACTATTGTGATGGGACTGCTGGCAGGGCGATGTACGACTGTGACCTGTCCCTGCTAATCTATATTTATGTATTGTAATGTATGTCATTATTTTTATTGAGATATGAATAAATAGATTTTTTATTGAATATTGATGTGGTCGAACTAAATTTTTGTTGTGTAATTCTTTGTATTAAGGGAATGTACCTCCTTTGTTAGAGACCGATGGTGATTTAATCATAAATACTGGTTTGGCATACTGGGGTAAAAAAAGCCTCTCATATACTGCACATCTGGGATTACACCTGCATAAGTGATTGTCACATTAAGGCCAGAATTACAGCTTTGTTCTTACTGGGCTGAAAAAATCCTCTGATATACTGCAAATCTCTGATTACTAGTGATGAGCGGGAGGTGCCATATTCGATTTCGCGATATTTCGCGAATATTCGATTGAATATTCATGATATATTAGTCGAAATCGAATATTCGTAATTATTTCAATTATCGCAAATAATATGCGATTTAATTAATCGCGTATTGCGATTTTTCTATTAATAGTATAAGGCAACGTCCTTATGGCTAGGCTAATATGTGTATTTTACGAAATTTCGTTAAATTGCTCTAACTTCGTCTTTTAGAATATTACGAATATTCTAAAAGACGAAGTTACAGCAATATTACGAAATTTCGTAAAATACACATATAGATTGTAATTTAGCTAATATAGTGCTATAATCCTTTTTTTTCCTCTAATTTTTTTTGCCTCTTCAGAACTTCAGCAGAGAATCAGTCTGCATGTCATAGCAGAGAATCAGGCTTCACGTCACCCACCACTGTAACAGTCCATTGTCATATATTTAGGCCTAGGCACCCAGGCAGAGGAGAGAGGTCCCATAACAGAGAATCTGGCTTCATGTCAGCAGAGAATCAGTCTGCATGTCATAGCAGAGAATCATGCTTTATGTCACCAAACACTGTAACAGTCCATTGTCAGATATTTAGGCCCAGGCACCCAGGCAGAGGAGAAAGGTCCCGTAACAGAGAATCTGGCTTCATGTCAGCAGAGAATCAGTCTGCATGTCATAGCAGAGAATCAGGCTTCACGTCAGCCACCACTGTAACAGTCCATTGTCATATATTTAGGCCCAGGCACCCAGGCAGAGGAGAGCGGTCCCATAACAGAGAATCTGGCTTCATGTCAGCAGAGAATCAGTCTGCATGTCATAGCAGAGAATCATGCTTTACGTCACCCAAAACTGTAACAGTCCATTGTCAGATATTTAGGCCCAGGCACCCAGGCAGAGGAGAGAGGTCCCGTAACAGAGAATCTGGCTTCATGTCAGCAGAGAATCAGTCTGCATGTCATAGCAGAGAATCAGGCTTCACGTCAGCCACCACTGTAACAGTCCATTGTCATATATTTAGGCCCAGGCACCCAGGCAGAGGAGAGAGGTCCCATAACAGAGAATCTGGCTCCATGTCAGCAGAAAATCAGTCTGCATGTCATAGCAGAGAATCAGGCTTCACGTCACCCACCACTGTAACAGTCCATTGTCATATATTTAGGCCCAGGCACCCAGGCAGAGGAGAGAGGTCCCGTAACAGAGAATCTGGCTTCATGTCAGCAGAGAATCAGTCTGCATGTCATAGCAGAGAATCAGGCTTCACGTCAGCCACCACTGTAACAGTCTATTGTCATATATTTAGACCCAGGCGCCCATGCACCCAGGCAGAGGAGAGAGGTCCCATAACAGAGAATCTGGCTTCATGTCAGCAGAGAATCAGTCTGTATGTCATAGCAGAGAATCAGGCTTCACGTCAGCCACCACTGTAACAGTCCATTGTCATATATTTAGGCCCCGGCACGCAGGCAGAGGAGAGAGGTCCCATAACAGAGAATCTGGCTTCATGTCAGCAGAGAATCAGTCTGCATGTCATAGCAGAGAATCATGCTTTACGTCACCCAACACTGGAACAGTCCATTGTCAGATATTTAGGCCCAGGCACCCAGGCAGAGGAGAGAGGTCCCGTAACAGAGAATCTGGCTTCATGTCAGCAGAGAATCAGTCTGCATGTCATAGCAGAGAATCATGCTTCACGTCAGCCACCACTGTAACAGTCCATTGTCATATATTTAGGCCCCGGCACCCAGACAGAGGAGAGGTTCATTCAACTTTGGGTTGCCCCGCAATATAATGGTAAAATGAAAATAAAAATAGGATTGAATGAGGAAGTGCCCTGGAGTACAATAATATATGGTTAAGGGGAGGTAGTTAATGTCTAATCTGCACAAGGGATAGGACAGGTCCTGTGGGATCCATGCCTGGTTTATTTTTATGATCGTCAGCTTGTCCACATTGGCTGTAGACAGGCAGCTGCGTTTGTCTGTAATGATGCCCCCTGCCGTGCTGAATACACCTTCAGACAAAACGCTGGCCGCCGGGCAGGCCAGCACCTCCAAGGCATAAAAGGCTAGCTCTAGCCACGTGGGCAATTTAGAGACCCAGAAGTTGAATGGGGCCGAACCATCAGTCAGTACGTGGAGGGGTGTGCACACGTACTGTTCCACCATGTTAGTGAAATGTTGCCTCCTGCTAACACGTTGCGTATCAGGTGGTGGTGCAGTTAGCTGTGGCGTGTTGACAAAACTTTTCCACATCTTTGCCATGCTAACCCTGCCCTCAGAGGAGCTGGCCGTGACACAGCTGCCTTCCCTCTTTTGCTACGCTGTTGGCTCGGTCTCACCACTGCCTCTTCCTCCGTACTCAGAAAGTCAGTGGCACGACCTTCATTCCATGTGGGGTCTAGGACCTCATCGTCCCCTGCATCGTCTTCCACCCAGTCTTGATCCCTGACCTCCTGTTCAGTCTGCACACTGCAGAAAGACGTAGCAGTTGGCACCTGTGTTTCGTCATCATCAGAGACGTGCTGAGGTGGTATTCCCATGTCCTCATAATCAGGAAACATAAGTGGTTGTGCGTCAATGCATTCTATGTCTTCCACCGCTGGGGAAGGGCTAGGTGGATGCCCTTGGGAAACCCTGCCAGCAGAGTCTTCAAACAGCATAAGAGACTGCTGCATAACTTGAGGCTCAGACAGTTTCCCTGGTATGCATGGGGGTGATGTGACAGACTGTTGGGCTTGGTTTTCAGGCGCCATCTGTGCGCTTTCTGCAGAAGACTGGGTGGGAGATAATGTGAACGTGCTGGATCCACTGTCGGCCACCCAATTGACTAATGCCTGTACCTGCTCAGGCCTTACCATCCTTAGAATGGCATTGGGCCCCACCAAATATCGCTGTAAATTATGGCGGCTACTGGGACCTGAGGTAGTTGGTACACTAGGACGTGTGGCTGTGGCAGAACGGCCACGTCCTCTCCCAGCACCAGAGGGTCCACTAACACCACCACGACCATGTCCGCGTCCTTTACTAGATGTTTTCCTTATTGTTATCGTTCACCACAACAACAAAAATATTATTTGGCCCAATGTATTGAATTCAAATTCAGGCCTTTTTTTACAGACACCTATCTGGCTATATATTTAGGTACCGTATTACACTAATACAGGCACAGCAGTAACCATAGATTTAGCTGAATATAAATTTGAGGTCTATTATTTAGGCGCTGGGTGACAGGTATACGTTTACGGACAGAATTAGACTGGTATATGCACAGTAGCGTGTGTGTGAAGTTATTGAGAATGACCCAATCAGCACCTTGAATCTAATATACCCTTTTAGGGATAGATTTAAAGTAGGCCTGATACAGCAGAAACCACTAATTTAGAGAATTGCTAAATTGGGAATTGTATATCAACCCAGAACAAAAACTGTGCTTTGACGGACACTAAATAACTTGCCCAGCCACAGCAATAACCACAGATTTAGCTGACTATAAATTTGAGGCCTATTATTTAGGCGCTGGGTGACAGGTATACGTTTACGGATAGAATTAGACTGGTATATGCACAGTAGCGTGTGTGTGAAGTTATTGAGAATGACCCTATCAGCACCTTGAATCTAATATACCCTTTTAGGGATGAATTTAAAGTAGGCCTGATACAGCAGAAACCACTAATTTAGAGAATTGCTAAATTGGGAATTGTATTTCAACCCAGAACAAAAACTGTGCTTTGACAGACACTAAATAACTTTCCCAGCCACAGCAATAACCACAGATTTAGCTGACTATAAATTTGAGGCCTATTATTTAGGTGCTGGGTGACAGGTATACGTTTACAGACAGAATTAGACTGAGGTATGGTCAAAAAATAACCACACTATTGATTGTTAAATGCACTTGGTGTGACAGCTTGACCAACCACACTATTGAGGGTTAAATGCACTTGGTGACAGGCTCAGCTTGCCCCTGATGTAGTATATGGCCCAAAAATGAACAGACTATTGCTGGTTAAATGCACTTGGTGTGATAGCTTGACCAACCACACTACTGAGGGTTAAATGCACTTGGTGACGGGCGCAGCTTGCCCCTGATGTAGTATATGGCCAAAAAATGAACAGACTATTGCTGGTTAAATGCACTTGGTGTCACAGCTTGACCAACCACACTATTGAGGGTTAAATGCACTTGGTGACAGGCTCAGCTTGCACCTGATGTAGTATATGGCCAAAAAATAACCACACTATTGATGATTAAATGCACTTGGTGTGACAGCTTGACCCTGATGTAGGATTTAGCCAAAAAACAACCACACTATTGAGGGTTAAATGCACTTGGTGACAGCTTGCCCCTGATGTAGTATATGGCCAAAAAATAACCACACTATTGAAGGTTAAATGCACTTAGTGTGACAGCTTGACCCTCATGTAGGATTTAGCCAAAAAACAACCACACTATTGAGGGTTAAATGCACTTGGTGGCAGCTTGTGCCGGCGCACCACAAGACACAAAATGGCCGCCGAACACCCCAGAAAAAAAGGGAATGAAAAACGCTCTGGGCAGCCTAAAAACAGTGAGCAGTTGAATAGCAGCAGTTCAATGAACCATCAATAGTTCTGCAGCTGTGGATCATAGCAGCAGTTCAATGATCCACAGCTGCAGAACTAATGATGGTTAAATGCACTTGGTGTGACAGCTTGACCAACCACACTATTGAGGGTTAAATGCACTTGGTGACAGGCTCAGCTTGCCCCTGATGTAGTATATGGCCAAAAATAACCACACTATTGATGGTTAAATGCACTTGGTGTGACAGCTTGACCAACCACACTATTAAGGGTTAAATGCACTTGGTGACAGGCTCAGCTTGCCCCTGATGTAGTATATGGCCAAAAATAACCACACTATTGATGGTTAAATGCACTTGGTGTGACAGCTTGACCAACCACACTATTGAGGGTTAAATGCACTTGGTGACAGGCTCAGCTTGCACCTGATGTAGTGTATGGCCAAAAAATAACCACACTATTGATGGTTAAATGCACTTGGTGTGACAGCTTGACCCTGATGTAGGATTTAGCCAAAAAACAACCACACTATTGAGGGTTAAATGCACTTGGTGACAGCTTGCCCCTGATGTAGTATATGGCCAAAAAATAACCACACTATTGAAGGTTAAATGCACTTAGTGTGACAGCTTGACCCTGATGTAGGATTTAGCCAAAAAACAACCACACTATTGAGGGTTAAATGCACTTGGTGGCAGCTTGTGCTGGTGCACTACAAGACACAAAATGGCCGCCGAACACCCCAGAAAAAAAGTGAATGAAACACGCTCTGGGCAGCCTAAAAACAGTGAGCAGTTGAATAGCAGCAGTTCAATGATCCACAGCTGCAGATCGATCACTGAATGAAGTCTTTTGGTTGAGTTTATCACTGCCTAATCTCGCCCTAACATCGCAGCTGCAACCTCTCCCTACACTGATCAGAGCAGAGTGACGTGCAGCGCTACGTGACTCCAGCTTAAATAGAGGCTGGGTCACATGCTGCACTGACCAATCACAGCCATGCCAATAGTAGGCATGGCTGTGACGGCCTCTTGGGGCAAGTAGTATGACGCTTGTTGATTGGCTGCTTTGCAGCCTTTCAAAAAGCGCCAAGAAAGCGACGAACATCGAACCCGGACTTTTACGAAAATGTTTGGGTTCGGGTCCGTCTCACGGACACCCCAAAATTCGGTACGAACCAGAACTATACAGTTCGGTTTCGCTCATCTCTATCTATGTGTATTTTACGAAATTTCATAATATTGCTCTAACTTCGTCTTTTAGAATATTCGTTATATTGCTCTAACTTCGTCTTTTAAAATTTTACGAATATTCTAAAAGACGAAGTTAGAGCAATATTAAGAATATACGTAAAAAGTTGAAATCGCAATTCGATTATTATAACTTGAATTAATCGAAGTGCAATTTCAACTTGGACCTGGTTTCCTATGGTTGCTGCTATATTCCATATTCGTCAATTCTAGCCTAATATGGAATATAGCAGTGCTAAGTTGAAATCGCCATGCGATTACTTCGAGTTATATTAATCGCATTGTGATTTTAACTTGGACCTGGTTTACTATGGTTGGCTTCAATGGCTTGGTAGAATTAGCGAATATGACAAATGTATTCGTCATATTCCACAAAACGAATATACGAATGTATTCGTCATATTCCACAAAACAAAGATATTCTCCATCTTCGTTTTAGCTAAATCACAGAAGAAATGCACCACACGGATATGCCACTGACTATACTGGCTAGTCATAAATGCAGATATTAAAAGCTGAGACTTTTGCCAATATATTCCTGTCAGGAAGATATCGGAGCCCACATGCACCACGTCACGGCTCTCAGCATGGCAAGGGGTCCTACCACTACGCTACCTATGGTGTGAACAAGGTCTGAAGGTGATGTAATCCAGCTCACAGCCAAGCTTTCACACAACCGCCCAGCAGGACAACTAGTGCAATGTGAACAAAGCCAGACTGTAAGCCACACCCATATCAGACCATGTGATGGAGGCTACCAGGTGCAAAGGAGAGTGTTTGAATGCCAGGTAAAGGCACATACACTACATATAACACAAGATAAAAACACAGAAATATAGTGGAAAATCTGGGAGAGCTGCTCAACCCCTAACACTGTAGCGTGTTTTTCATTGGGGGAGCAGCCCCACCGCATGTGGACCGCAGCAAACGACTATCCCCAGCAAAAAAAAAATTGCATACGGTGGAGGATGTCGGCGCGGTCCACATGCACCACAAAGGCATCCTACACAAAATGAAGCATTGTGCAGATGAAAATATAATCATATAAATCACAGAAGGAATGCACCAAACGGATATGCCACTGACTATACTGGCTAGTCATAAATGCAGATATTAAAAGCTGAGACTTTTGCCAATATATTCCTGTCAGGAAGATATCGGAGCCCATCATGCACCACGTCACGGTTCTCAGCATGGCAAGGGGTCCTACCACTAAGCTACCTATGGTGTGAACAAGGTCTGAAGGTGATGTAATCCAGCTCACAGCCAAGCTTCCACACAACCGCCCAGCAGGACAACTAGTGCAATGTGAACAAAGCCAGACTGTAAGCCACACCCATATCAGACCATGTGATGGAGGCTACCAGGTGCAAAGGAGAGTGTTTGAATGCCAGGTAAAGGCACATACACTACATATAAAACAAGACAAAAACACAGAAATATAGTGGCAAATCTGGGGGAGCTGCTCAACCCCTAACACTGTAGCGTGTTTTTCATTGGAGGAGCAGCCCTACCGCATGTGGACCGCAGCAAACGACTATCCCCAGCAAAAAATATTTTGCATACGGTGGAGGATGTCGGCGCGGTCCACATGCACCACAAAGGCATCCTACACAAAACGAGCATTGTGCGGATGAAAATATAATCATATAAATCACAGAAGAAATGCACCAAACGGATATGCCACTGACTATACTGGCTAGTCATAAATGCAGATATTAAAAGCTGAGACTTTTACCAATATATTCCTGTCAGGAAGATATCGGAGCCCACATGCACCACGTCACGGCTCTCAGCATGGCAAGGGGTCCTACCACTACGCTACCTATGGTGTGAACAAGGTCTGAAGGTGATGTAATCCAGCTCACAGCCAAGCTTCCACACAACCGCCCAGCAGGACAACTAGTGCAATGTGAACAAAGCCAGACTGTAAGCCACACCCATATCAGACCATGTGATGGAGGCTACCAGGTGCAAAGGAGAGTGTTTGAATGCCAGGTAAAGGCACATACACTACATATAAAACAAGACAAAAACACAGAAATATAGTGGAAAATCTGGGGGAGCTGCTCAACCCCTAACACTGTAGCGTGTTTTTCTTCTTCGTTTTAGCTACCTATTCATCAACTTCGCGAATTCTAGCAATCATATAGGAAAGTTGACTATAGAGACAGCTAAGTTTAATTCGCTATGCGATTATATTACTTAGCTTTTTTTTAAAATAAATAGAATAATTATAATACCTGATAATTATTATAGTTATATAAAAAAAAGCTAAGTAATATAATCGCATAGCGAATTAAACTTAGCTGTCTCTATAGTCAATTTTCCTATATAATTGCTAGAATTCGCGAAGTTGATAAATAGGTAGCTAAAACGAAGATGGAGAATATCTTCGCTTTATGGAATATGACGAATACATTCGTATATTCGTTTTGTGGAATATGACGAATACATTCGTATATTCGCAAATTCTACCAAGCCATTGAAGCCAACCATAGTAAACCAGGTCCAAGTTGAAATCGCAATGCGATTAATATAACTCGAAGTAATCGCATGGTGATTTCAACTTAGCACTGCTATATTTCATAGTAGGCTAGAATTAACAAATATGGAATATAGCAGTGCTTAAGTTGAAATCGCAATTCGATTATTATAACTTGAATTAATCGAATTGCGATTTCAACGTAATTCTCAAATCCGACAGTACATTCTAGTATATGGAGACGTTCCCATGGTGATGGGGACGCTCCATGAGCACGGAAGCAACGGGCACTGACTGGAGCATTATGAATATTCAATTTTGCAAATATATTCTAAATATTCGCAAAATCTCAAAATCGCGATATTCGAGAAAAAAATTCGCAATTCGAATATTCGCGCTCAACACTACTGATTACACGTGCATAAGTAATTGTCACAATAAGGCCAGAAATATGCCTTTTTGGTTACTGGGGTGAAAAAAGCCTCTGATATATTGCATATATGGGATTACACGTGCATAAGTGAGTGTCACATTTAGGCCAGAAATAAGCTTTTTTGGTTACTAGGGTGAAAAAAGCCACTAACATATTGCACATCTGTGATTACGCATGCATAAGTGATTGTCACATTAAGGCCAGAAATATGCTTTTTGGTAACTGGGGTGAAAAAAGCCTCTGATATACTGCACATCTCTGATTACACATGCATAATTGAGTGTCACATTTAGGCCACAAATACGCCTTTTTGGTTACTGGGGTGAGAAAACCCTCTCATATACTGCACATCTAGGATTAGACAAGCATAAGTGATTGTGACATTAAGGCCAGAAATACAGCTTTTTGGTTACTGGGGTGAAAAAAAACTAATATACTGCATATCTGGGATTAGACAAGCATAAGTGACTGTCACATTTAATACAGAAATACAGCTTTTTGTTTAGGGTGAATAAACCCTCTAATATAATGCATATCTGGGATTACACGTGCCTAAGTGACTGTCACATTTAGGCCATAAATACGGCTTTGGCATACTAGGGGGAAAAAAGCCTCTCATATACTGCACATCTGGGATTACACGTACATAAGTGACTGTCACATTTAGGACAGAAATACAGCTTTTTGGGTAGGGTGAAAAAACCCTCTAATATACTGCACATCTGGGATTACACATGCATAAGTGACTGTCACATTTAGGCCATAAATACGGCTTTGGAATACTTGGGTGAAAAAAGCCTTTCATATACTGCACATCTGGGATTACACGTGCATAAGTGACTGTCACATTTAGGACAGAAATACAGCTTTTTTGGTTAGGGTGAAAAAACCCTCTAATATACTGCACATCTGGGATTAGACAAGCATAAGTGACTGTCACATTTAGGACAGAAATACGGCTTTTTGGTTAGGGTGAAAAAACCCTCTAATATACTGCACATCTCTGATTACACATGCATAAGTGATTGTCACATTTAGGCCAGAAATACACCTTTTTGGTTACTGGGGTGAAAAAAGCCTCTAATATATTGCACATTTGGGATTACACATGCATAAGTGAGTGTCACATTAAGGCCAGAAATACGCCTTTTTGGTTACTGGGGTGAAAAAAGCCTCTAATATATTGCACTTCTGGGATTACACATGCATAAGTGAGTGTCACATTTAGGCCAGAAATACGCCTTTTTGGTTACTGGGGTGAAAAAAGCCTCTGATATATTGCACATCTGGGATTACACATGCATAAGTGAGTCACACTAAGGCCAGAAATAAGCCTTTTTGGTTACTGGGGTGAAAAAAGCCTCTAATATATTGCACTTCTGTGATTACACATGCATAAGTGAGTGTCACATTTAGGCCAGAAAAACGCCTTTTTGGTTACTGGGGTGAGAAAAGCCTCTGATATATTGCATATATGGGATTACACGTGCATAAGTGATTGTCACATTTAATACAGAAATACGCCTTTTTGTTTAGGGTGAAAAAACCCTCTAATATACTGCACATCTGGGATTACACGTGCATAAGTGACTGTCACATTTAGGCCATAAATACAGCTTTGGCATACTGGGGTGAAAAAACCCTCTAATATACTGCACATCTGGGATTACACGTGCATAAGTGACTGTCACATTTAGGATAGAAATACAGCTTTTTGGTTAGGGTGAAAAAACCCTCTAATATACTGCACATCTGGGATTACACGTGCATAAGTGACTGTCAAATTTAGGCCATAAATACGGCTTTGGCATACAGGGGTGAAAAAACCCTCTTATATACTGCACATCTGGGATTACACATGCATAAGTGATTGTCATATTAAGGCCAAAAATACAGCTTTATTCTTACTAGGGTGAAAAATCCTCTGATATACTGCACATCTCTGATTACACATGCATAAGTGATTGTCAAATTAAGGCCAGAAATCCTGCTTTGGCTTACTGGGGTGAAAAAAACCTCTGATATATTGCACATCTGGGATTACACATGCATAAGTGATTGTCACATTAAGGCCAGAAATACGCCTTTTTGGTTACTGGGTTGAAAAAAGCCTCTGACATACTGCACATCTCTGATTACACATGCATAAGTGATTGTCACATTTAGGCCAGAAATACGCCTTTTTGTTTACTGGGGTGAAAAAAGCCTCGAATATATTGCACATCTGGGATTACACATGCATAAGTGAGTGTCACATTAAGGCCAGAAATATGCCTTTTTGGTTACTGGGGTGAACAAATCCTCTAATATATTGCACTTCTGGGATTACACATGCATAAGTGAGTGTCACATTTAGGCCAGAAATACGCCTTTTTGGTTACTGGGGTGAAAAAAGCCTCTACTATATTGCACATCTGGGATAACACATGCATAAGTGAGTGTCACATTTAGGACAGAAATACGCCTTTTTGCTTACTGGGGTGAAAAAAGCCTCTAATATATTGCACTTCTGGGATTACACATGCATAAGTGAGTGTCACATTTAGGCCAGAAATACGCCTTTTTGGTTACTGGGGTGAAAAAAGCCTCTACTATATTGCACATCTGGGATAACACATGCATAAGTGAGTGTCACATTTAGGACAGAAATACGCCTTTTTGCTTACTGGGGTGAAAAAAGCCTCTACTATATTGCACATCTGGGATAACACATGCATAAGTGAGTGTCACATTTAGGCCAGAAATACGCCTTTTTAGTTACTGGGGTGAAAAAAGCCTCTGATATACTGCACATCTGTGATTACATGTGCGCAAGTGAGTGTCACATTTAGGCCACAAATACCACTGTCATAAAGAGTTAAAAAAAAATAAAAATGAGTGCAATACCATACATCAGGGTTTTTATTGGCGGTTAATTTTTTTTAACAGACTTAACCACTTTTTACTTTGCTTTGTAAACTCTAATTATGAGGCAAACATCTAATAAGGGCTGCGGTCATGGTCATGGTGGTGTTGGTGGAGCTTCTGGTACAGGGAGAGGACGTGGCCGTTCTGTTACAGCTACATGTTCTACTGAACCTATTACCTCAGGTCCCAGTAGCCGCCAGAATTTACAGCGATATTTGGTCGGGCCTAATGCGGTTCTAAGGATGGTATGGCCTGAGCAAGTACAGGCGCTAGTCAATTGGGTGGCTGACAGTGGATCCAGCACGTTCACATTATCTCCCACCCAGTCTTCTGCAGAAAGAGCACAGGTGGCGCCTGAAACCTATGCCCATCAGTCTGTCACATCACCCCCGTGCATATCGGGGAACCTGTCTGAGCCTCAAGTCATGCAGCAGTCTCTTATGCTGTTTGAAGACTCTGCTGGCAGGGTTTCCCAAGGGCATCCAACTAGCCCTTCCACAGGGGTAGAAGACATAGAATGCACTGACGCACAACCACTTATGTTTCCTGATAAGGACATGGGAATACCACCTCAGCACGTCTCTGATGATGACGAAACACAGGTGCGTCTTTCTGTAGTGTGCAGACCGAAAAGGAGGTCAGGGAGGAAGACTGGGTGGAAGACGATGCAGGGGACGATGAGGTCCTAGACCCCACATGGAATGAAGGTCGTGCCACTGACTTTCAGAGTTCGGAGGAAGAGGCAATGGTGAGACTGAGCCAACAGCGTAGCAAAGCAGGGTGCAAAAGCAGAGCAGCCGTCGCCAAAACAGTTCGACTGCTACTGGCCACCGCCACCAGGGACCAAGCACACCAAAGGCAGCTTCAAGGAGTTCCCTGGCATGGCACTTCTTCGCACAATGTGCTGACGACAAGACCCGAGTGGTTTGCACGCTGTGCCATGAGAGCCTGAAGCGAGGCATTAACGTTCTGAACCTTAGCACAACCTGCATGACCAGGCTTCTACATGCAAGACACGGGCTGCAGTAGAGTAAGCACCTTCAAAACGAAGAAAGGGCCCCTCCTGCTCCCTCTTCTGCTGCTGCCTCAGCCTCTTCCTCCACCTCTGGAGGAACATTGGCACATGACGCACAAACAGAGGATGTGCCACCAACAACACCACCTCCATCACTAAGCATCTCCACCATGTCGCATGGAAGCATTCAGCTCTCCATGTCACAAACCTTTGAGAGAAAGAGTAAATTCCCACCTAGCCAACCTCGATCCCTGGCCCTGAATGCCAGCATTTCTAAACTGCTGGCCTTTGAAATGCTGTCATTCAGGCTGGTGGAGACGGACAGCTTCAAACAGCTCATGTCGCTTGCTGTCCCACAGTAGGTCGCTCCCAGCCGCCACTACTTCTCCAGGAGAGCCGTGCCTTCCCTACACAACCAAGTATCGGATAAAATTAAGTGTGCACTGCGCAACGCCATCTTTGGCAAAGTCCACCTAACCACAGATACGTGGACCAGTAAGCACGGCCAGGGACGCTATATCTCCCTAACTGCACACTGGGTAAATGTAATGGCGGCTGGGCTCCAGGTGGAGAGCTTTTTGGTGCACGTCCTTCCGCCGCCAAGGATCGCAGGACATCAATCTTTGCCTCCTGTTGCCTCCTCTTCCTACTATGGCTTCCTCCTCCTCTTCTTCCACCTCCTCATCTGGTCAGCGACAGACCTTCGGTTACTGCCAGTGGGCCTCGAGCCTGGCCTGGTGGTGTGCGATAATGGGCGAAATCTCGTTGCAGCTCTGGGACTAGCCGGTTTGACGCACATCCCTTGCCTGGCGCATGTGCTGAATTGGGTAGTGCAGAAATTCATTCACAACTACCCCGACATGTTTGAGCTGCTGCATAAAGTTCAGGCCATCTGTGCGCGCTTTCGGCGTTCTCACCCTGCTGCTGCTCGCCTGTCAGCGCTGCAGAGTAACTTTGGTCTTCCCGCCCACCGCCTCATATGCAACATGCCCACCAGGTGGAACTCCACCTTGCACATGCTGGAGAGACTGTGCAAGCAGCAGCAGGCCATAGTGGAGTTTCAGATGCAGCATGCACGGGTGAGTATCACTGCGGAACAGCACCACTTCACCACCAATGACTGGGCCTCCATGCAAGACCTGTGTGCCCTGTTGCGCTGTTTCGAGTACTCCACCAACATGGCCAGTGGCGATGACGCCATTATAAGCGTTACAATACCACTTCTATGTCTCCTTGAGAAAACACTTAGGGTGATGATGGAAGAGGATGTGGCCCAGGACAAGGAGGAGGAAGAAGGGTCAGCTCTAACACTTTCAGGCAAGTCTTTTAGAAGTGGCTCAGAAAGGGGATTTTTACAACAGCAGAGGCCAGGTACAAATTTGGCCAGCCAGGGCCCACTACTGAAGGAGGATGAGGAGGAGGATGGGGATGAAGCATGTTCACAGCGGGGTGGCATCCAGCGCAGCTCAAGCCCATCACTGGTGCGTGGCTGGGGGGATACGGAGGACGCAGAGAATACGCCTCATACAGAGGACAGCTTGTCCTTACCTCTGGGCAGCCTGGCATACATGAGCGACTACATGCTGCAGTGCCTGCGCAACGACTGCAGAGTTGCCCACATTTTAACGTGTGCTGACTACTGGGTGGCCACCCTGCTGGATCCCTGTTACAAAGACAATGTGCCGTCCTTAATTCCCTCACTAGAGCGTGATCGGAAGATGCGCCACTACAGGTGCACGCTGGTAGACGCGCTCCTGAGAGCATTCCCGACTGACGCCGTGGGACAAGTGGAAGCACAAGGCGATGGCAGGGGAGGAGGAAGAGGTCGCCAACGCAGCTGTGTCAGTGCCAGCACCTCAGAAGGCAGGGTTAGCATGGCCAACATGTGGAAAAGCTTTGTCACCTCAACCGTCCCCAACTGCTGATATGGAGCGTGTTAGCAGGAGGCAGCATTTGAACAACATGGTGGAACAGTACCTGTGCACACGACTACACGTACTGACTGATAGTTCTGCCCCATTCAACTTCTGGGTCTCCAAATTGTCCACATGGCCAGAGCTTGCCCTGTATGCCTTGGAGGTGCTGGCCTGCTCTGCAGCCAGTTTACTCTCTAGACGTGTATTTAGCACGGCAGGAGGCGTCATTGAAGATAGACGCAGCCGCCTGTCCACAGCCAATGTGGACAAGCTCATGTTCATTGAAATGAACCAGGCTTGGATCCCACAAGACTTGTCTGTACCTTGTGCAGAATAGACATTTATACCACCATCAAACATACATTCTTGTACTCAAGTCAAGTGCAATGATTCTTTGTTTTCATTTTTTTTTTATTTGTCCCAATATTTTGGGGGCTACCTACCCAATAAAAAAATAAAAAAACATTGTTGGCTACCTGTTCCTCCTCCATTGCTGACTCCACCTACAACACCACTTTTTCCACCTCCTCAACCTCCGACTCCATATCCACCTCCTTCTCTGAGTTGCAGGTTAATAATTTGTAATTTTTAGTTATTTTATTTCATTTTAAGTTATTTCCCTATCCACATTTGTTTGCAGAGCAGTTGCCATGCTCTTAAGCACATTTTACTGCCTTTTACATCCCTCTAGCCTTTTCAAGGACTATTTTAGAGCCATTTTAATAAAAAAAAATGCAATTATTTCAAAATTAATTTCAATTGTCGGCTGACATTTTACCATTTTTGGCGTATACAAACCCCTGCTGTGCCTGGGTGACAGGGGCCTAAATCTCTCAAAATCCTCTGTTGTATTGCTGGGGGACATAAACCCCCTTTTGCTGTGAATGAACCCCTGCTGTGCCTGGGTGACAGGGGCCTAAATCTCTCAAAATCCTCTGTTCTATTGCTGGGTGACATGAACCCCCTTTTGCCGTGAATGAACCCCTGCTCTGCTTTGCTGACAGGGGCCTAAATCTCTCAAAATCCTCTGTTCTATTGCTGGGTGACATGAACCCCCTTTTGCCGTGGATGAACCCCTGCTGTGCCTGGGTGACAGGGGCCTAAATCTCTCAAAATCCTCTGTTCTATTGCTGGGTGACATGAACCCCCTTTTGCAGTGAATGAACCCCTGCTGTGCCTTGGTGACAGGGGCCTAAATCTCTCAAAATCCTCTGTTCTATTGCTGGGTGACATGAACCCCCTTTTGCCGTGGATGAACCCCTGCTCTGCATTGCTGACAGGGAACTAAATTTAGTGAAAACATCTGTTACTGATCGGAAGATGCGCGACAGTGGGGGCAAAGTGGAAACACAAGGCAAAGGCAGAGGAGGAGGAGGAAGAGGTCGCCAACGCAGCTGGGGCACCACCAGCACCTGAGAAGGCAGGGTTAGCATGGCCCAAATGTGGAAAAGCTTTGTCAGCCTTGGAGGTGCTGACCTGCCCTGCAGCCAGTGTATAGTATGAACGTGTGTCTAGTACGGCAGAGAGCATTATCACAGGCCGCAGCCAATGTGGACGAGCTTACATTTATTAACCGCCTCCGGACCGCCTAACACAGATCTGCGGTCCGGAGGCGGCAGATGTGCGCTCAACGACGCATATACGCGTCATCTCGCGATAGCCGAGATTTCCTGTGAACGCGCACACACAGGCACGCGCGTTCACAGGATCGGAAGGTAAGCGAGTGGATCTCCAGCCTGCCAGCGGCGATCGTTCGCTGGCAGGCTGGAGATGCGATTTTTTTAACCCTTAACAGGTATATTAGACGCTGTTTTGAAAACAGCGTCTAATATGCCTGCTACCTGGTCCTCTGGTGGTCCCTTTTGTTTGGATCGACCACCAGAGGACACAGGTAGCTGTGTAAAGTAGCACTACACCCCCCCCTGTCACTTATTAACCCCTTATGAACCCCTGATCACTTCATATACACTACCTGATCACCCCCCCCCCTGTCACTGATCACCCCCCTGTCATTGATCACCCCCCTGTAAGGCTCCATTCAGACGTCCATATGATTTTTATGGATCCATGGATACATGGATCGGATCCGCAAAACACATACGGACGTCTGAATGGAGCCTTAAAGGGGGGTGATCAATGACAAGGGGGTGATCACGCATATAGACTTCCTGATCACTTCCCTGTCATTGATCACCCTCTGTCATTGATCACCCCCCTGTAAGGCTCCATTCAGACGTCCGAATGATTTTTACGGATCCACGGATACATGGATCGGATCCGCAAAACACATACGGACATCTGAATGGAGCCTTACAGGGGGGTGATCAATGACAAGGGGGTGATCACCCATATAGACTTCCTGATCACCCCCTGTCATTGATCACCCCCCTGTAAGGCTCCATTCAGACGTCCGTATGATTTTTACGGATCCACGGATACATGGATCGGATATGCAAAACATATACGGACGTCTGAATGGAGCCTTACAGGGGGGTGATCACCTATATAGACTTCCTGATCACCCCCCTGTCATTGATCACCCTCCTGTCATTGATCACCCCCTGTAAGGCTCCATTCAGACGTCCGTATGATTTTTACGGATCCACAGATACATTGATCGGATCCGCAAAACACATACGGATGTCTAAATGGAGCCTTACAGGGGGGTGATCAATGACAAGGGGGTGATCACCCATATAGACTTCCTGATCACCCCCCTGTCATTGATCACCCCCCTGTAAGGCTCCATTCAGACGACCGTATGATTTTTACGGATCCACGGATACATGGATCGGATCCGCAAAACACATACGGACGTCTGAATGGAGCCTTACAGGTGGGTGATTAATGACAAGGGGGTGATCACCCATATAGACATCCTGATCACCCCCCTGTCATTGATCACCCCCCTGTCATTGATCACCCCCCTGTAAGGCTCCATTCAGACGTCCGTATGATTTTTACGGATCCACGGATACATGGATCGGATCCGCAAAACACATACGGACGTCTGAATGGAGCCTTACAGGGGGGTGATCAATGACAAGGGGGTGATCACCCATATAGACTTCCTGATCACCCCCCTGTCATTGATCACCCCCCTGTCATTGATCACCCCCCTGTAAGGTTCCATTCAGACGTCCGTATGATTTTTACGGATCCACGGATACATGGATCGGATCCGCAAAACGCATACGGACGTCTGAATGGAGCCTTACAGGGGGGTGATCAATGACAGGGGGGTGATCACCCATATAGACTCCCTGATCACCCCCCTGTCATTGATCACCCCCCTGTAAGGCTCCATTCAGACGTCCGTATGCGTTTTGCGGATCCAATCCATGTATCCGTGGATCCGTAAAAATCATACGGACGTCTGAATGGAGCCTTACAGGGGGGTGATCAATGACAGGGGGGTGATCAATGACAGGGGGGTGATCAATGACAGGGGGGTGATCACCCCATATAGACTCCCTGATCACCCCCCTGTCATTGATCACCCCCTGTAAGGCTCCATTCAGACATTTTTTTTGGCCCAAGTTAGCGGAAATTTTTTATTTTTATTTTTTTGTTTTTTCTTACAAAGTCTCATATTCCACTAACTTGTGTCAAAAAATAAAATCTCACATGAACTCACCATACCCCTCATGGAAACCAAATGCGTAAAATTTTTTAGACATTTATATTCCAGACTTCTTCTCACGCTTTAGGGCCCCTAAAAAGCCAGGGCAGTATAAATACCCCACATGTGACCCCATTTCGGAAAGAAGACACCCCAAGGTATTCCGTGAGGGGCATATTGAGTCCATGAAAGATTGAAATTTTTGTCCCAAGTTAGCGGAAAGGGAGCGTTTGTGAGAAAATACAAAATAAAATCAATTTCCGCTAACTTGTGCCAAAAAAAATAATTCTATGAACTCGCCATGCCCCTCATTGAATACCTTGGGGTGTCTTATTTCCAAAATGGGGTCACATGTGGGGTATTTATACTGCCCTGGCATTTTAGGGGCCCGAAAGCGTGAGAAGAAGTCTGGGATCCAAATGTCTAAAAATGCCCTCCTAAAAGGAATTTGGGCCGCTTTGCGCATCTAGGCTGCAAAAAAGTGTCACACATGTGGTATCGCCGTACTCAGGAGAAGTTGGGGTGTCATTTTACATATACCCATGCTGGGTGAGATAATATCTTGGTCAAATGCCAACTTTGTATAAAAAAAATGGGAAAAGTTGTCTTTTGCCAAGATATTTCTCTCACCCAGCATGGGTATATGTAAAATGACACCCCAAAACACATTCCCCAACTTCTCCTGAGTACGACGATACCAGATGTGTGACACTTTTTTGCCGCCTAGGTGGGCAAAGAGGCACACATTCCAAAGAGCACCTTTAGGATTTCATAGGTCATTTTTTACACATTTAAATTTCAAACTACTTACCACACATTAGGGCCCCTAGAATGCCAGGGCAGTATAACTACCCCACAAGTGACCCCATTTTGGAAATAAGACACCCCAAGGTATTCCGTGAGGGGCATGGCGAGTTCCTAGAATTTTTTATTTTTTGTCACAAGTTAGCGAAAAATTATGATTTTTTTTTTCTTACAAAGTCTCATATTCCACTAACTTGTAACAAAAAATAAAAAATTCTAGGAACTCACCATGCCCCTCACGAAATACCTTTGGGTGTCTTCTTTCCAAAATGGGGTCACTTGTGGGGTAGTTATACTGCCCTGGCAATTTAGGGGCCCTAATGTGTGCGAAGTAGTTTGAAATCAAAATCTGTAAAAAATAGCCGGTGAAATCCTAAAGGTGCTCTTTGGAATGTGGGCCCCTTTGCCCACCTAGGCTGCAAAAAAGTGTCACACATCTGGTATCGCCGTAGTCAGGAGAAGTTGGGGATTGTGTTTTGGGGTGTCATTTTACATATACCCATGCTGGGTGAGATAAATATCTTGGTCAAATGCCAACTTTGTATAAAAAAATGGGAAAAGTTGTCATTTGCCAAGATATTTCTCTCACCCAGCATGGGTATATGTAAAATGACACCCCAAAACACATTCCCCAACTTCTCCTGAGTACGGCGATACCAGATGTGTGACACTTTTTTGCAGCCTAGGTGGGCAAAGGGGCACACATTCCAAAGAGCACCTTTCGGATTTCACCGGTCATTTTTTACAGATTTTGATTTCAAATTCTTCTCACGCATCTGGCACCTAAAATGACAGGGCAGTATAACTACCCCACAAGTGACCACATTTTGGAAAGAAGACACCCCAAGGTATTTTGTGATGGGCATAGTGAGTTCATGAAAGTTTTTATTTTTTGTCACAAGTTAGTGGAATATGAGACTTTGTAAGAAAAAAAATAAATCATCATGTTCCGCTAACTTGTGACAAAAAATAAAAAGTTCTATGAACTCACTTTGCCCATCAGTGAATACCTTAGGGTGTCTACTTTCTGAAATGGGGTCATTTGTGGGGTGTTTGTACTGTCTGGGCATTGTAGGACCTCAGGAAACATGACAGGTGCTCAGAAAGTCAGAGCTGCTTCAAAAAGCGGAAATTCACATTTTTTGTACCATAGTTTGTAAACGCTATAACTTTTACCCAAACCATTTTTTTTTTTACCCAAACACTTTTTTTTTATCAAAGACATGTAGAACAATAAATTTAGTGAAAAATTTATATATGGATGTCGTTTTTTTTTGCAAAATTTTACAACTGAAAGTGAAAAATGTAATTTTTTTGCAAAAAAATCGTAAAATTTCGATTAATAACAAAAAAAGTAAAAATGTCAGCAGCAATGAAATACCACCAAATGAAAGCTCTATTAGTGAGAAGAAAAGGAGGTAAAAATCATTTGGGTGGTAAGTTGCATGACCGAGCAATAAACTGGTGAAATTAGTGTAGTGCAGAAGTGTAAAAAGTGGCCTGGTCATTAAGGGGGTTTCAGCTAGCGGGGTTGAAGTGGTTAAAATGAACCAGGCATGGATCCCACAGGACTTGTCCGTACCTTGTACAGAATAAACATTTATACCAGCCTCAACCATCCATTCTTGTACTCAAGCGCTCTTATTCTTAGTTTTATTTATTTTTAATATGTCCCAATATTTTGGGGGATACCCCAATTTAAAATAAAAAAATAACACAAATCAGTGTTAACTACCTATTCCTCCTTCACCGCCTCTTCCACCTACACCTCCACGTCAACCTACACCACCACATCCACCCATCCACTGCCTCCTTAACCTCCTACTCCTAGATCCAGATTGTTATTGCTAAATTTTTCTGTATTTTATGTTATTTTAAGTCATTTCCCTATTCACATTTGTTTGCAGAACAGTTGTCATGCTCTTAAGCACATTTTGATGCCTTTTGCAGCCCTCTAGTCCTTTCCAGGACTATTTTAGAGCCATTTTAGTGCCCAAAAGTTCGGGTCCCCATTGACTTCAATGGGGTTCGGGGTCAAGTTCAGGTCCCGAACCCGAACTTTTTTTTTCAAGTTTGGCCGAACCTGCTGAACCCGAACATCCAGGTGTCCTCTCAACTCTACTAAGGACCTTTGCACCACAATCTGTGTCAGAAATACGCCTAACATAGACGTATTACTATAATAATAAATTACCACCTAATTGTATTATTATTCGGGGTAGGGCTAATACCTTTATATTCTATAGATTCTAGTGTATTATACTGTGCCCTGTATTTCCCAGTAGAAAATGTTCCTTGGGAAACAAAGTACTAATCCCTGACCACCAGCACCAGGTAGCACTCTGTCAGTACATGGCTGCCTCTCCACCACGCTGCTCCGCTGTGTACTGGTGCTTATTCTGACATTAGGGCTGGGTTCACATCCTCTTTTTGCCATTCATTTAATGCATACCAAAAATGTATGCGTTAACAGATGCACAGATGCCTCAGACTGATGTTGCACAGTGGCGTCAGTTCACCATACAGTTCCATGGCAGAAAAAAAAGTACATTAACATAGGCATTTTTTTATGGACTCTGCAGGATGCAAAAAAAGTGGAGTGCTGCACATTTGTATACATCAAACCGATAGGAAAAAAAAATAAAAAATTCTATGCTCCAGCTGGGCACATTTTTGAGAGTTTCCCTTTAAGATGCATTAAAAATGGCACCTGATTAAAATACAGTTTTTTGTGGGAATTTTGACAATAATCCCCCTTCTGGTATATCACTGTCGATGTTGTGGGACTATTTGTATACTTCTAGTAAGTGTTTGCTGGCTGCAAATATGAGCTGAAGGTTTTTCAGGTTTGCCTGCCATTAAAGTGAATGGGGCCCGCTGCGAACACATGGTTTGCGAACATTTGATCTCGAACGCGCGTTCGCGAATTGTCCCGGCCAATGTTCATCCATCACTATAAATAAATACATAAATAAATTCATAAATAAGAACATAAATATATTCTTTAATCAATACATAAATAAATTCATCAATACTGAAATATATAGTTATTAATAAATAAATATATAAAAGATGTATCCATAAATAAATAAATTCATCCAGAAATATTTACAGAAGTTAAAAAACAATGATGTTTGGGAGGGAGAGCCAAGGAGAAGGATTGACAAGGTAACCTATAGCGCCCTGAACCGACTGTAGGGACCAAGAAGTAGCTGCTGATCCAGGACTTGTACATTTTGATAAATGTCAGTCTGTCCACAAAGTCTGTGGACAGACTGGTTCGCTTGTTGGTGACCACCCCACCTGCTACTTAGACAGTACGCTAAAAGGGGGGCAAGACAGTACTTTCAGCACATACTGAGTGAGCTCACGGCAGGTGTCCAGCCTGGCAACCCAATGCTCCATAGGGTCGTCGGTGCTCATGCTGTCGGAAGCACCGACGGACCCAATGTAGTCTGCCATCATGCGGGCCAGCCGCTGGTGGTGACTGCTGCTACTACTGGATCGCGCAGACTGGTAGAACAACCTCATCTGACGCATAAGATCACCTACTCGGCTGGAGCTGCTTGGGCCAGCCACCTACTGGGTGAGATGAGCGGAGAGAACTGGAGCGTGAGGCTGAGGGTTTGCCTGCTCCAGCAGCAGGATCAGTCAGGCCCGCAGGTTTTGCATATGTGCATCCCTCCAGCTGGCTGGAATAAACAGCTCCAGTTTTCCCTTGCAGTGAGGGTCTAAAAGGATGGCCAACCAAAAATCATCCCTCTCCTTAATTTTCCTGATCCGGGGGTCCCCCGTGAGGGATCGCAGCATGTGGGCAGCATGGGGAAGAGGACAGCCCGCTGTGACTCTTCTTGGCTGCCCGGTACCATGACATCTTGGTCCTCCTGCTGCTCCCTGTGGGAGTTGCTCCACCCCTGGACTAACAGTGCCCCCAGCACCGGATACCCCTTCAGACCAGGCCCAGACTCCTGGACGTCAGCAAACTCCTCAACAAATTCTTCCTCCTCCTCCACCTCCTCCTCCTGGGCCTGGTCTTGTTGGAGCAGTGCTGCCTCTTCTTGCTCCAACAAGGCACTCTCCCCAGCATCGAGCAGGCGTTCTAGTTTCCTGTCCAGCATGAACACTATGGTGAGCACAGAATTGAGGCCAACATGCTGACCATCTTGGTTGCCTGTTCGAATGGGGCCAACATGTGGCAGACCTGGTGTATTTGCCCCCACTCCGCATTGGTGATGTAGTGGAGTGGTTTTGATGGCCTGGAAGTGGCTTGGTCCAGCAGGTACTCTTTCACCGCCCGTCACTGGTCCCACAACCTCTCCAGCATTTGGAGGGTGGAGTTCCACCACGTCATGGTGTCCACAATCAGCCTGTGAGGTGGCAGGCTGTTGTCCTGCCGCAGTGTGGACAGGGACGCGGTGGCGGTTGAGGAGCGTTGGAAGTGACCGGAAATCTTCTGTACCCTTGGCACGATGTCTCTCAACCTTGGCTATGTGCGTAGGAACTTCTGTACCACAAGGTTGAGGACATGCGCCATGCAGGGCACGTGTGTTAGACTGCCAGCATGGATGGCGGTGAGGAGGTTGCTGCCGTTGTCACAGACAACCATACCTGCCTGGAGCCTTCGGCGTGTCAGCTGCTTGTGGACCTGAGCCTGGAGGGCAGCCAGAACATCAGGTCAAGTGTGTCTCTGTTACCCTAAGCTCACAAGCTGGAGTATGGCCTGGCAGCGTAAGTGCCCCACACTTGCGTAGCTACAGTGACGCTTATTGGGGGGCTCAGCAGCATGGAGACAGTGACTTGAGGGAGAGCAGCAGTTCTCCCCTGGACACCCCGGGGCAGCACCACTAACTGAGATGCCGCCACATCTGATGATCCCTCCCCGGCGACCCAGAGGAACACCCATTGGGCTGTAAAGCTGATGTATCATCCCTGCTGGTCCAGGCATCCATTGTCAGATGCACCCTGTCGCTAACAGCGTAATCCAGCGACAGGGATACATTATGCACAATGTGCTGTGTAGGGCAGGGACGCCGGCCCTGGCAAAGAAATGGCGGCTGGGGACACGCCATCTGGGTTGTCCCCAGCTGCAGGGACACCTGCTCCAACATCTGTAGATATTCTCTGTCATCAGTAGAGATGGCCTTGCGGCCAACTTTGCTCATTCACCAAACAGGCGAATATATGGTAATGTCTGCTGACACCATATTCTTTGCATTGTGCAGAACTATGACCCATGACACATCCATCAGGTGGGACAGGACAGCCAATTGAGACATTTCAGCACATGGACACCCCCCCCCCACCCTATAAAAAAAAACAAAAAAAAAAACGATATGGCCATCATTTTACATTCAGTCTTTTGCCAGTGTAGGGAGAGGTCACTGTGTGGAGCATGGACAGACTGTCAAAGACACCAAACACTAGCTAATAGGGCCAGAAAAGTGCTTTGAAGGACTGGTATAGGTGTGCTATTGATAGGTGGGACATACTGAGGGGTGTAATATACTTATAATATACTTTCTAACATAGAAAGTATATTATAGTGCATTTGTATTGTGCAGCAGTTGTGTGCGGTTCAGCAGTTATATAGAGGGAAAAACACTATTGGAACTACTAATTGCAACTGGTGTTTTATACTAATTGCCCCCCAAAAAATCTGGTTGAGGCAGGGGTGCAATACACCTATAATATAATTTCTATATAGTGCACGTTATGGTGCAGAACTTCAAGCAACCAGACAGAGGTTAAACAATAGTGGATTTATTAAATAAACAGCAGTACAGTCCAAACCAGTAAGCATATACAGGTAACCAAAGAAAAATATAGACAATTGAGGGGCACTCCGTATAAGTGAATAAAGACAGCAAGTAGATAATGGCTAAATATTATTTAATCCATTATATCATAAAAAGCCAAAGCATCAAACAGTAAAAACATCCATACAATAAAATAAATTCCCATGAATAGGGGCCCTGAAAATTCGCCAAACAATCGTAATAATTCAAAGATTATAAATATTCGTATTCGCGAATGTTCGGCAGTCCACACAATATTTCTCTGTGTAAATAATCGCAGGAGATATTAATACACTTGGAAAGTTCGTTCCTATCCCTGGCCGATACAGGTAACCAACCCGAATAATAACCTGTGCAGGAAACACCAAGGGGACAGCCAGTGACCAGGCCAAAGTTCTTATGCGCAGTATCAGTCTGTGTAACGTGGTACCTAGGGGTGAGACGTCAGGATATCCAGGGTTCGATCCAAGGTCATACACAACACAAACTGTTCAGCAAAGATGAGGTATCTAGAGGAAGTCTCTAAAGATAAATCATGCAAAGGTAAGTCTGAGAGAATATGAACCGCAACATACACCCGGGTTATCAAAACAACAGTGGGCACTGACCAGCCAGGGAGATCACCTTTTTAGTACCTGCTAGCCTGCCCTCTAATCTACTAGAATTTACGTACAGGTCTTTTCCCCGTCAGCGGTCAGCGTAGCGAATACAATGCACATACGTTCGGCCGCATATCCTTTTGCGAACCTACTCTTGAGCGTGTACGCAGACGCTCAAGTGGCCCAGCATGAATACACGATTGTGTCGGCACAGGCGCCAAAACCTGCAGGTGATATAGGAGACAGGACCGACCGCTGCGTGGCGCCACCAGTCCGGTCAATCTGCCTCCGAGACCCCGGTGGTCTTCCCCTCCGGCGACCATGTGGACGCACTACCGCGTCTGCCAGCAAAGGAGTCAGAACCGAAGACTCCCCAGGCACATGACCTGTCCTGCTACTCCAACGGGGTCCCCTGCAGGCCGAGCCCCACGAGGACCCCTGGGGGCCCCAGTGGATTGCGGAACAGGAGAGTGTCTTACAGTGCATTTGTATAGTGCAGCATTTGTGTGCGGTTCTGCTAGGATACTGTAGCTATACAGAGGGACAAACATCTTTGGAACAACTAATTGCAACTGGTGTGATATAACAATTGACCCCAAAAAAATCTGATTGAGGCAGGGGTGCGATACACCTATAATATTAATTTCAAATATAGTGCATTTTTATTGTACAGCATTTCTGTGCAGTTCTGCTGAGATACTATAGCTATACAGAGGTACAAATGCCATTGGAACAACTAATTGCAACTAGTCAGATATACCCGGTACCCACAAAAATATCTGAGGCAGGGGTTTAATACACCTAGAATATAATTTTTACAGTGCCTTGCAAAAGTATTCACCCCCTTGACTTTTTTCATATTTTGGTGCCTCACAACCTGGAATTAACATGGATTGTTTGAGGATTTGCATAATTTAATTTACAGAACATGCCCACAACTTTGACGATGTTTTTTTTATTTATTTATTGTGAAGCAAACAACAAATATGACAAAATAACAGAAAAAGTAAACGTGCATAACTATTCACCCCCCTAAAGTCAATACTTTGTAGAGTCACCTTTTGCTGCAAGTCGCTTTGGATAAGTCTCTATAAGCTTGCCACATCTTACCACTGGGATTTTTTCCCATTCCTCCTTGCAAAACTGCTCCAGCTCCTTCAAGTTGGATGGTTTGCTCTTGTGAACAGCAATCTTTAAGTCTGGACCACAGATTTTCTATTGGATTGAGATCTGGGCTTTGACTAAGCCATTGCAACACATTTACTTGTTTCCCCTTAACCTCCACAGGACCGCCGCACGCAGGATCGCATCCTGGCAGTGGCCCTGTTATTCCTTCTGGACGTGCCGATGCGTCCTCTCGCAAGACGCGAGATTTCGGTCAGAGCTGGCCCGCACATGTGCAGTGCGGGCCGGGAATCGTTAAAGGAGTATTTAGTCACCAGCCTGCCAGCCAATGATCAGCGCTGGCAGGTTGGTGACTTTTAAAAAAATCGAATCAGAAGCCATATAACACCTTATATTTATACAGGGAGTGCAGAATTATTAGGCAAGTTGTATTTTTGAGGATTCATTTTATTATTGAACAACAACCATGTTCTCAATGAACCCAAAAAACTCATTAATATCAAAGCTGAATATTTTTGGAAGTAGTTTTTAGTTTGTTTTTAGTTTTAGCTATTTTAGGGGGATATCTGTGTGTGCAGGTGACTATTACTGTGCATAATTTTTAGGCAACTTAACAAAAAACAAATATATACCCATTTCAATTATTTATTTTTACCAGTGAAACAAATATACATTTCTGACATTCAAAAACAAAACAAAAACAAATCAGTGACCAATATAGCCACCTTTCTTTGCAAGGACACTCAAAAGCCTGCCATCCATGGATTCTGTCAGTGTTTTGATCTGTTCACCATCAACATTGCGTGCAGCAGCAACCACAGCCTCCCAGACACTGTCCAGAGAGGTGTACTGTTTTCCCTCCTTGTAAATCTCACATTTGATGATGGACCACAGGTTCTCAATGGGGTTCAGATCAGGTGAACAAGGAGGCCATGTCATCAGATTTTCTTCTTTTATACCCTTTCTTGCCAGCCACGCTGTGGAGTACTTGGACGCGTGTGATGGAGCATTGTCCTGCATGAAAATCATGTTTTTCTTGAAGGATGCAGACTTCTTCCTGTACCACTGCTTGAAGAAGGTGTCTTCCAGAAACTGGCAGTAGGACTGGGAGTTGAGCTTGACTCCATCCTCAAGCCGAAAAGGCCCCACAAGCTCATCTTTGATGATACCAGCCCAAACCAGTACTCCACCTCCACCTTACTGGCGTCTGAGTCGGACTGGAGCTCTCTTCCCTTTACCAATCCAGCCACGGGCCCATCCATCTGGCCCATCAAGACTCACTCTCATTTCATCAGTCCATAAAACCTTAGAAAAATCAGTCTTGAGATATTTCTTGGCCAGATGCGTACATAGGAATCACTGGGCCCCATAGCAAAAATCTGAATTGGGCCCCTTAACCCCGCCCACTACCCACCATGGCCCCTCCCACTTCCTGACTTTGCTCCTCCCATGCCACACCCTTATTAAATAAATTTATACATGACCTACAGAAACTGTTAGGGGTTTCCTGGGGGTGACCTGTCACATGGGATATCTGCTGCAGCCTGCAGGTCTCTTTATTTGGGGTGCCATGTTAGGCTACTTTCACACTTGCGTTCGGGTCTCCGCTTGTCAGTTCCGTTTGAAGGCTCTCACAAGCGGCCCCGAACGGATCCGTCCAGCCCTAATGCATTCTGAGTAGATGCGGATCCGCTCAGAATGCATCAGTATGGCTCCGTCTGTCCTCCGCTCAGCAGGCGGACACTTGAACGCTGCTTGCAGCGTTCGGGTGTCCGCCTGGCCGTGCGGAGGCAAACGGATCCGTCCAGACTTACAATGTAAGTCAATGGGGACGGATCCGTTTGAAGTTGACACAGTATGGCTCAATTTTCAAACGGATCCGTCCCCCATTGACTTTCAATGTAAAGTCAAAACGGATCCGTTTGCACTATCATGAATACACAGTGGGCACAGTGGAGAAAGAATAACGCCCCTCTGGGCTCCTTACAGCGTCATTTACATATCATAAGAATCGATTTTTTGAAGAAATGACAAGACTCACAATCCAAAGAACAAGACAGATGGAAAAAAGGTACTCATGGATCCATGTTTAATAAAGTACCTTTTTTCCATCTGTGTTCTTCTTTTCCATGTCAGTCTTGTCCTTTCTTCTAAAAATCGATTCTTGCTGTAAGGACTGGAGCCCAGAGGGGTGTTTTTCTTTCTCCACGGTGCCCAGGAACGGTGCCCCTCTGATTAGTGCCGTGCCCGCCTAAATATGAAAACTACTAACGGCACGCCTCCATCATTTAGCTGAATCGCCTCCCAGAGGCGCGGCTAAGTCCTCAACACCCGCCCCCCTCCTCAGCGCTGCGCTCTGCAAACACCCGATCCTCCTCTCGTCGGCGTCCCAAATCCCGCGCAGGCGCAGTGCTCGGCGCATGCCCAGTGACGATGTTGAAGCTGTTGCCCTCAGCCGTATTATCAGAGCGCAGGCGCAGGCAATCGCCGGCACTGCGCCTGCGCGGGATTTGGGACGCCGACGAGAGGAGGATCGGGTGTTTCAGAGCGCAGCGCTGAGGAGGGGGGCGGGTGTTGAGGACTTAGCCGCGCCTCTGGGAGGCGATTCAGCTAAACATGGGGGGGGGCCCTGGGGAGAAAAGCAGCCGCATAGCCGGCTGCAGGTCATCAGTGGGCGGGGCCTTATCTGCGCTACTGGGCCCCCCAGTGCCGCGGGCCCCATAGCAGTGGCGTGGTCTGCCTCTATGGGCGGTACGCCACTGTTCTTGGCCCAGTCTTGACGTTTCAGCTTGTGTGTCTTGTTCAGTGGTGGTCGTCTTTCAGCCTTTCTTACCTTGGCCATGTCTCTGAGTATTGCACACCTTGTGCTTTTGGGCACTCCAGTGATGTTGCAGCTCTGAAATATGGCCAAACTGGTGGCAAGTGGCATCTTGGCAGCTGCACGCTTGACTTTTCTCAGTTCATGGGCAGTTATTTTGCGCCTTGGTTTTTCCACACGCTTCTTGCGACCCTGTTGACTATTTTGAATGAAACGCTTGATTGTTCGATGATCACGCTTCAGAAGCTTTGCAATTTTAAGAGTGCTGCATCCCTCTGCAAGATATCTATTTTTGACTTTTCTGAGCCTGTCAAGTCCTTCTTTTGACCCATTTTGCCAAAGGAAAGGAAGTTGCCTGATAATTATGCACACCTGATATAGGGTGTTGATGTCATTAGACCACACCCCTTCTTATTACAGAGATGCACATCACCTAATATGCTTAATTGGTAGTAGGCTTTCGAGCCTATACAGCTTGGAGTAAGACAACATGCATAAAGAGGATGATGTGGTCAAAATACTCATTTGCCTAATAATTCTGCACTCCCTGTAAATATAAGGTGTTAAATGGCTTGTGTGCTCCTCTGCTGGTCCTTTTCAACGGTTGGTCCCAGCAGAGGAGCACACATCACAGTGAGTACACACCAAACACTACACTTAGCCCCATATCACCCCCCATCACCCCAATTAACCCCTTGATCACCCCTGTCAATCACTAGTGAAAGGGAAAAAAGTGGTCAGTGTAAACTGTCACTTTTTTTTTCACTAGTATTGACGGTTAGGTTTTAGGATAGTTTAGGCCCCTTTGTTAGGTAGTTAGCGTCGGTTAGTGCCCAGCCCACCGCACCGCAGTCACTGATTCGCTGATTAGCGTATCGCTAATCAGCATTGGTACTTTTATAGTATCTGTAAGTGATCAGAACTGATCACAGTCAGATCTATAATAGTATTAGTGTCACCTTAGTTCGCCCTCCACCCAAAACGCAGTGTTTGACAAACCAGGCCTGATCGGTCGCCCACACGTGTGTTCACCCACGCCCGCCCCGCCGCAGTGACAACATTATTTTTTTTTTTTATCACTGCACAATCACTTTACAAGCGCTGCGGTGATAAAAAAAAAATCTGTTTTGATATTTTTTATCAATCGCAGCGGCTTCTGATACTTCGCTAGCCTCCCATTTGTAAGACAGGCTTGCTTTTTTTCTTGGGTAGTCTCAGGGAATACCCCCTAAATTTAGTTGACCAAATGGCAAGTAAGGGGTATTCTTCTGTAGAGGCCTACAGGATTCTGACCCAGTCGGATGAGGAATGGGAACCCTCATCTGACAAATCCAGCGGGTCAGAATACGAACCTGTAGAAAGCAGTGACAGTCTGAACCAAAGTTCGGACGAGGAGGTTGAGGTCCCTGATACCACCAGGCGTACCCGGCCCATGTTGCTAGACCACAGGTTGCGCAGGATCTGCTTCAAGGGCAGCAGAGTGGGGCTGGCGCTGTCGGATTACGTGGTGAGGCATACACCAGCAGAGCAGCCCATCCTGGACCTAGTACCAGCACTGCCGTACAACATGGTTAAGTGGCGAGCACCAGAAGGGCAGTTGAAGCTGGTACGGTGGCACGTGCATTAGTTCCCCCGTCGCAGCCACCGCACAGACAGGCCCGTAGAGCCCCTGGAGTCCCTGAGGTGCTGGCAAACCCTGATTGGCAGCCCCCAACTTCAGCCGCACCAGTAGTTCCCCCTTTCACCGCCCAGTCTGGAGTTAGGGTTGAGACAGCTCAGATCGGATCGGCACTGTTTTTTTTTTTTAGCTGTTCTTGACTGCGGAGCTGTTGGACTTAGTCGTGGCAGAATTGAATCGGTATGCCACTCAATTTATAGCTGCCAACCCAGGAAGCTTTTATGTCCAGTCTTTCCAGTGGAAACCCGTCCAAGTTTCCGAAATTAAAACTTTTCTGGGCATTCTCCTCAACATGGGCCTAACAAAAAAGCATGAATTGCGGTCATATTGGTCCACGAACCCAATTCATCACATGCCCATGTTCTCTGCTGCCATGTCCAGGACACGATTTGAGACCATCCTGCGTTTCCTGCACTTTAGTGACAACAGCACCTCTCGTCCCAGAGGCCACCCAGCTTTTGACCGGCTCCACAAAATTCGGCCCCTCATAGACCACTTTAACACCAAATTTGCCGATTTCTATACCCCTGAGAAAAACATCTGCATAGACGAGTCCCTTATACATTTTACTGGGCGCCTAGGCTTCAAACAATACATCCCAAGAAAGCGCGCCCGGTATGGGGTCAAATTGTATAAGCTCTGTGAAAGAACCACAGGCTATAAGCACAAATTTCGAGTCTATGAGGGTAAAGATCAGACCCTGGAGCCGGTTGGTTGCCCTGACTAGCTGGGGAGCAGTGGAAGGACAGTCTGGGACTTGGTGTCACCCTTATTTGGCAAGGGGTACCATTTTTATGTGGACAATTTTTACACAAGTGTGCTCCTCTTCAGGCATTTGTTTTTAGAACAGATTGGCTGCTGTGGCACCGCGCGACCTAGTTGCCGGGGCTTCCCCCAATGGCTCATTACCATCCGTCTTGCAAGGGGGGAGAGGGCTGCTTTGTGTAATTGAAGAACTGCTTGCGGTGAAATGGAGAGACAAGCGTGACGTTTACATGCTCTCCTCCATTCACACAGACACGACAATCCAAATTGAACGAGCAACCAGAGTCTTTGAAAAGCCCCTCTTTGTCCACGACTATAATTTGCTCATGGGAGGAATGGACTTCAATGACCAGATGTTGGCTCCCTATTTACTTTCCCGCAGAACCAGACGCTGGTATAAGAAGGTGTCTGTATATTTAATTTAATTGGCTCTGTATAATAGTTTTGTTCTCTACAGTAAGGCTGGGAGAACAAGATCCTTCCTCAAATTTCAGGAAGAGATCATCGAGAACCTCCTGTATCCAGGAGGTTCCGTGGCCCCAACCACCAGTGTAGTGAGCCGTCTACACGAGCGACATTTCCCCAGTGTCGTTGCTGGTACCTCAAACCAACCGCCACCCCGAAAAATATTTTGTGTCTGTAGCAGGAGTGGAATAAGGCGTGACACCCGCTATTTCTGTCCTGACTGCCCTGACAACCCTGCCCTATGCTTAGGGGAGTGTTTCCGGAAGTACCACACACAGGTACAATTAGCATAGGGATTGCATCTCACAGGACAGGCACACAGGGCTCTTTGGGCCATTTCACTCACAGCTGCTGCAAACCTCTCCTTTCACCTGGGACAAAGTGCATAATGTACTTCGCCACATCTTTGGGCAATTTGCACTTTGCACATTGTCCCATGGGGAAGGAGAGGTTTGTCCTATAAAGGTAAAAAAATCAAAAAAAAAATCACCGTTAAGCAAAAAAGTTAATGTTCTGTTCCAAAAGTTCATAGAAGTTAATGTTCTGTTCAAATGTTATTATAAAGTTCATGTTAACAACTTTATTGCGTTGCGGCCTGGTTTTTTCTTTTTTTTTTTTTACCTTCTAGGTGGACCAACTGATGAACCAGCTGCAGCATTGATGTGCATTCTGACAGAAGCATTGCGCTGATGTCAGATTACACAAAAGTCAGTGTATGCGGCGCTGCAAGACGAGATTTCTCCTCTGCAGTAAAAAAGATATGTTTGCCGAGGCTTATGAGCTGAGGGGCGGTGTTCATATGCTTTGGCAAACACTTTGTATATAAAAAAAAAACTAAAAAAAAACCGGCAATGATTTATTCATCCACATCGATTGATGTGAATGGAGAAATCGGGTTTGCTAGGGCATACGAGCCTGAGTGGGTATGGATGTTGGGCGGAGCTCCTATGTCCTGGCAGACGCCTTTCCCCTCCTTTTTTTTTTGGCAGAGATTTTTTCATCCACATTGATCGATGCGAATTTAGAAATCTGTGCCATTCATTTTTTCATTCAGCCCGAGGCTGAACGAAAAAAATAAATAAATCTCATTACCCGTATGCTCAATATAAGGAGAATAGCAGAAACTCCTAATGCTGGCCATACATGTAATAATTGCGGAGACCCTCAAATGCCAGAGCAGCACAAACCCCCCACAAATGACCCCATTTTATAAAGAAGACACCCTAAGGTATTTGCTGATGGGCATAGTGAGTTCATAGTTTTTATTTTTTTGTCACAAGTTAGTGGAAAATTATGTTTTTTTTTTCTTACAAAGTCTCATATTCCACTAACTTGTCACAAAAAATAAAAACTTCCATGAACTCACTATGCCCATCACGAAATACCTTGGGGTGTCTTCTTTCCAAAATGGGGTCACATGTGGGGTATTTATACTGTCCTGGCATTTTAGGGGCCCTAAAGCGTGAGAAGAAGTCTGAAATCCAAATGTCTAAAAATGCCCTCCTAAAAGGAATTTGTGCCCCTTTGCGCACCTAGGCTGCAAAAAAGTGTCACACATGTGGTATCGCCGTACTCAGAAGAAGTTGGGCAATGGGTTTTGGGGTGTCTTTTTACATATACCCATGCTGGGTTACTGAAATATCTCTCTAAAATGACAACTTTGTATAAATAAAATTGAAAAGTTGACGTTTAGAGAGATATTTCTCTCACCCAGCATGGGTATATGTAAAAATACACCCCAAAACACGTTGCCCTACTTCTTCTCGCGCATTAGTTATGCCAAGGCAGGCAGTATAACTACCCAATAAGTGACCCCATTTTGGAAAGAAGACACCCCAAGGTATTTTGTGATGGGCATAGTGAGTTCATGGAAGTTTTTATTTTTTGTCACAAGTTAGTGGAATATGAGACTTGGTAAGAAAAAAAAATCATCATTTTCCGCTAACTTGTGACAAAAAATAAAAAGTTCTATGAACTCACTATGCCCATCAGCGAATACCTTTCCGAAATGGGGTCATTTGTGGGGTGTTTCTACTGTCTGTGCATTGTAGAACCTCAGGAAACATGACAGGTGCTCAGAAAGTCAGAGCTGCTTCAAAATGCGGAAATTCACATTTTTGTACCATAGTTTGTAAACGCTATAACTTTTGCGCAAACCAATAAATATACACTTATTGCATTTTTTTTTTATTAAAGACATGTAGAACAATAAATTTAGAGAAAAAGTTATATAGAAATGTAGTTTTATTTGAAAAATGTTACAACTGAAAGTGAAAAACTTCATTTTTTTGCAAAAAAATCTGTAAATTTTGATTAATAACAAAAAAAGTTAAAATGTCAGCAGCAATGAAATACCACCAAATGAAAGCTCTATTAGTGAGAAGAAAATGAGGTAAAATTCATTTGGGTGGTAAGTTGTATGACCGAGCAATAAACCGTAAAAGTAGTTTAGTGCAGAATAGTGCAGAATTGTAAAAAGTGCTCTGGTCATTAAGGGGGTTTAAGCTAGGGGAGCTGAGGTGGTTAAACCACTCAAATGTTGCTTTATCAGTGTATTTTGGGTTCATTGTCCTGTTGGAAGGTGAACCTCCATCCTAGCCTCAAATCACGCACAGAGTGGTACAGGTTTTGCTCAAGAATATCCCTGTATTTAGCACCATCCATCTTTCCCTCAACCAGAACACCTCCCTCCATACTTTTTGGGAGTCTCCCATATGCCTTTTTGTTTTTTGCTGAAAGTAATGGCTTTCTTCTGGCTACTCTGCCATAAAGCCCAACTCTATGGAGTGTACGGTTTATTGTCATCCTATATACAGATATTCCAGTCTCTCCTTCACAACTCTGCATCTCCTCCAGGGTTACCTTAGGTCTCTGTGCTGCCTCTGATTAATGCTCTCCTTGCATAGTCTGTGAGTTTTGGTTGACTGCCGTCTCTTGGCAGGTTTGCTGTTGTGCCATGTTCTTTCCATTTGGTTATGATAGATTTGATGGTGCTCCTGGGGATCATCAAAGATTTGGATATTTTTTTATAACCGAACCCTGACTTGTACTTCTCAACAACATTGTCCCTTACTTGTTTGGAGAGTTCCTTGGTCTTCATGGCAGTGTTTGGTTACTGATGCCTCTTGCTTAGGTGTTGCAGCCTTTAGGCCTTTCAAAAAAGGTGTGTATATGTAATGACTAGGGATGAGCGAACTCGAACTGTATAGTTCGGGTTCGTACCGAATTTTGGGGTGTCCGTGACACGGACCCGAACCCGGACATTTTCGTAAAAGTCCGGGTTCGGGTTCGGTGTTCGTCGCTTTCTTCGCGCTTTTGTGACGCTTTCTTGGCGCTTTTTGAAAGGCTGCAAAGCAGCCAATCAACAAGCGTCATACTACTTGCCCCAAGAGGCCATCACAGCCATGCCTACTATTGGCATGGCTGTGATTGGCCAGAGCACCATGTGACCCAGCCTCTATTTAAGCTGGAGTCACATAGCGCCGCCCGTCACTCTGCTCTGATTAGCGTAGGGAGAGGTTGCGGCTGCGACAGTAGGGCGAGATTAGGCAGATTAACTCCTCCAAAGGACTTGATTAACTGATCGATCTGCAGCTGTGGATCATTGAGCTGCTGATCCTCAATTGCTCACTGTTTTTAGGCTGCCCAGACCGTTTGTCAGTCACATTTTTCTGGGGTGATCGGCGGCCATTTTGTGTCTTGTGGTGCGCCAGCACAAGCTGCGACCAAGTGCATTTAACCCTCAATGGTGTGGTTGTTTTTTGGCTAAAGCCTACATCAGGGTGAAGCTGTCACACCAAGTGCATTTAACCAGCAATAGTCTGTTTATTTTTTGGCCATATACTACATCAGGGGCAAGCTGCGCCTGTCACCAAGTGCATTTAACCCTCAATGGTGCGTTTGTTTTTTGGCTAAAGCCTACATCAGGGTGAAGCTGTCACACCAAGTGCATTTAACCAGCAATAGTCTGTTTATTTTTTGGCCATATACTACATCAGGGGCAAGCTGCGCCCGTCACCAAGTGCATTTAACCCTCAGTAGTGTGGTTGGTCAAGCTATCACACCAAGTGCATTTAACCAGCAATAGTCTGTTCATTTTTTGGCCATATACTAAATCAGGGGCAAGCTGCGCCCGTCACCAAGTGCATTTAACCAGCAATAGTCTGTTCATTTTTTGGCAATATACTACATCAGGGGCAAGCTGCGCCCGTCACCAAGTGCATTTAACCCTCAGTAGTGTGGTTGGTCAAGCTGTGACACCAAGTGCATTTAACCAGCAATAGTCTGTTCATTTTTTGGCCATATACCAGTCTAATTCTGTCACTAAATCCATACCGGTCACCCAGCGCCTAAATACTAGGCCTCAAATTATATCCCGCTAAATCTCTCGTTACCGCTGTCCTGTTGTGGCTGGGAAAGTTATTTAGTGTCCGTCAAAGCACATTTTTTGTTCTGGGTTAAAATACAATTCCCAATTTAGCAATTTAAAAATTTAGTGGTTTCTGCTGTATCAGAGCTATTTGAAATCTATCCCTAAAAGGGTATATAATATTCAAGGTGCACATAGGGTCATTCAGAATAACTTCACACACCCGCTACTGTGCATTTCCAAGTCTAATTCTGTCACTAAACCCATACCTGTCACCCAGCGCCTAAATACTAGGCCTCAAATTCATATCCAGCTAAATCTGTCGTTAGTGCTGTAGCTGGGCGAGTTATTTAGTGTCCGTTCAAGCACATTTCTTGTTCTGGGTTGAAATACAATTCCCAATTTAGCAATTTCATAATTTAGTGGTTTCTGCTATATCAGAGCTATTTGAAATCTATCCCTAAAAGGGTAGATCATATTGAAGGTGCACATAGGGACATTCAGAATAACTTCACACACCCGCTACTGTGCATTTCCAAGTCTAATTCTGTCACTAAACCCATACCTGTCACCCAGCGCCTAAATACTAGGCCTCAAATTTATATCCAGCTAAATCTGTCCTTAGTGCTGTAGCTGGGCGAGTTATTTAGTGTCCGTTCAAGCACATTTCTTGTTCTGGGTTGAAATACAATTCCCAATTTAGCAATTTCATAATTTAGTGGTTTCTGCTATATCAGAGCTATTTGAAATCTATCCCTAAAAGGGTAGATCATATTGAAGGTGCACATAGGGACATTCAGAATAACTTCACACACCCGCTACTGTGCATTTCCAAGTCTAATTCTGTCACTAAACCCATACCTGTCACCCAGCGCCTAAATACTAGGCCTCAAATTTATATCCAGCTAAATCTGTCCTTAGTGCTGTAGCTGGGCGAGTTATTTAGTGTCCGTTCAAGCACATTTCTTGTTCTGGGTTGAAATACAATTCCCAATTTAGCAATTTCATAATTTAGTGGTTTCTGCTATATCAGAGCTATTTGAAATCTATCCCTAAAAGGGTATATAATATTCAAGGTGCACATTGGGTCATTCAGAATAACTTTACACACACCCGCTACTGTGTATTTCCAAGTCTAATTCTGTCACTAAACCCATACCTGTCACCCAGCGCCTAAATACTAGGCCTCAAATTTATATCCTGCTAAATCTCTCGTTAACGCTGTCCTGTTGTGGCTGGGAAAGTTATTTAGTGTCCGTCAAAGCACATTTTTTGTTCTGGGTTGAAATACAATTCCCAATTTAGCAATTTCATAATTTAGTGGTTTCTGCTATATCAGAGCTATTTGAAATCTATCCCTAAAAGGGTATATAATATTCAAGGTGCACATTGGGTCATTCAGAATAACTTCACACACACCCGCTACTGTGTATTTCTAAGTCTAATTCTGTCACTAAACCCATACCTGTCACCCAGCGCCTAAATACTAGGCCTCAAATTTATATCCTGCTAAATCTCTTGTTAACGCTGTCCTGTTGTGGCTGGGAAAGTTATTTAGTGTCCGTCAAAGCACATTTTTTGTTCTGGGTTGAAATACAATTCCCAATTTAGCAATTTCATAATTTAGTGGTTTCTGCTATATCAGAGCTATTTGAAATCTATCCCTAAAAGGGTATATAATATTCAAGGTGCACATTGGGTCATTCAGAATAACTTCACACACACCCGCTACTGTGTATTTCTAAGTCTAATTCTGTCACTAAACCCATACCTGTCACCCAGCGCCTAAATACTAGGCCTCAAATTTATATCCTGCTAAATCTCTCGTTAACGCTGTCCTGTTGTGGCTGGGAAAGTTATTTAGTGTCCGTCAAAGCACATTTTTTGTTCTGGGTTGAAATACAATTCCCAATTTAGCAATTTCATAATTTAGTGGTTTCTGCTATATCCGAGCTATTTGAAATCTATCCCTAAAAGGGTATATAATATTCAAGGTGCACATTGGGTCATTCAGAATAACTTCACACACACACGCTTCTGTGCATTTCCAAGTCTAATTCTGTCACTAAATCCATACCGGTCACCCAGCGCCTAAATACTAGGCCTCAAATTTATATCCCGCTGAATTTGAATACAATACATTGGGCCAAATAATATATTTGTTGTTGTGGTGAACCATAACAATGAGAAAAACATCTAGTAAGGGACGCGGACGTGGACATGGTCGTGGTGGTGTTAGTGGACCCTCTGGTGCTGGGAGAGGACGTGGCCGTTCTGCCACATCCACACGTCCTAGTGTACCAACTACCTCAGGTCCCAGTAGCCGCCAGAATTTACAGCGATATATGGTGGGGCCCAATGCCGTTCTAAGGATGGTAAGGCCTGAGCAGGTACAGGCATTAGTCAATTGGGTGGCCGACAGTGGATCCAGCACGTTCACATTATCTCCCACCCAGTCTTCTGCAGAAAGCGCACAGATGGCGCCTGAAAACCAACCCCATCAGTCTGTCACATCACCCCCATGCATACCAGGGAAACTGTCTCAGCCTCAAGTTATGCAGCAGTCTCTTATGCTGTTTGAAGACTCCGCTGGCAGGGTTTCCCAAGGGCATCCACCTAGCCCTTCCCCAGCGGTGAAAGACATAGAATGCACTGACGCACAACCACTTATGTTTCCTGATGATGAGGACATGGGAATACCACCTCAGCATGTCTCTGATGATGACGAAACACAGGTGCCAACTGCTGCGTCTTTCTGCAGTGTGCAGACTGAACAGGAGGTCAGGGATCAAGACTGGGTGGAAGACGATGCAGGGGACGATGAGGTCCTAGACCCCACATGGAATGAAGGTCGTGCCACTGACTTTCACAGTTCGGAGGAAGAGGCAGTGGTGAGACCGAGCCAACAGCGTAGCAAAAGAGGGAGCAGTGGGCAAAAGCAGAACACCCGCCGCCAAGAGACTCCGCCTGCTACTGACCGCCGCCATCTGGGACCGAGCACCCCAAAGGCAGCTTCAAGGAGTTCCCTGGCATGGCACTTCTTCAAACAATGTGCTGACGACAAGACCCGAGTGGTTTGCACGCTGTGCCATCAGAGCCTGAAGCGAGGCATTAACGTTCTGAACCTGAGCACAACCTGCATGACCAGGCACCTGCATGCAAAGCATGAACTGCAGTGGAGTAAACACCTTAAAACCAAGGAAGTCACTCAGGCTCCCCCTGCTACCTCTTCTGCTGCTGCCGCCTCGGCCTATTCTGCTGCTGCCGCCTCGGCCTCTTCCTCCGCCTCTGGAGGAACGTTGGCACCTGCCGCCCAGCAAACAGGGGATGTACCACCAACACCACCACCACCACCTCCGTCACCAAGCGTCTCAACCATGTCACACGCCAGCGTTCAGCTCTCCATCTCACAAACATTTGATAGAAAGCGTAAATTCCCACCTAGCCACCCTCGATCCCTGGCCCTGAATGCCAGCATTTCTAAACTACTGGCCTATGAAATGCTGTCATTTAGGCTGGTGGACACAGACAGCTTCAAACAGCTCATGTCGCTTGCTGTCCCACAGTATGTTGTTCCCAGCCGGCACTACTTCTCCAAGAGAGCCGTGCCTTCCCTGCACAACCAAGTATCCGATAAAATCAAGTGTGCACTGCGCAACGCCATCTGTAGCAAGGTCCACCTAACCACAGATACGTGGACCAGTAAGCACGGCCAGGGACGCTATATCTCCCTAACTGCACACTGGGTAAATGTAGTGGCAGCTGGGCCCCAGGCGGAGAGCTGTTTGGCGCACGTCCTTCCGCCGCCAAGGATCGCAGGGCAACATTCTTTGCCTCCTGTTGCCACCTCCTCCTTCTCGGCTTCCTCCTCCTCTTCTTCCACCTGCTCATCCAGTCAGCCACACACCTTCACCACCAACTTCAGCACAGCCCGGGGTAAACGTCAGCAGGCCATTCTGAAACTCATATGTTTGGGGGACAGGCCCCACACCGCACAGGAGTTGTGGCGGGGTATTGAACAACAGACCGACGAGTGGTTGCTGCCGGTGAGCCTCAAGCCCGGCCTGGTGGTGTGTGATAATGGGCGAAATCTCGTTGCAGCTCTGGGACTAGCCAATTTGACGCACATCCCTTGCTTGGCGCATGTGCTGAATTTGGTGGTGCAGAAGTTCATTCACAACTACCCCGACATGTCAGAGCTGCTGCATAAAGTGCGGGCCGTCTGTTCGCGCTTCCGGCGTTCACATCCTGCTGCTGCTCGCCTGTCTGCGCTACAGCGTAACTTCGGCCTTCCCGCTCACCGCCTCATATGCGACGTGCCCACCAGGTGGAACTCCACCTTGCACATGCTGGACAGACTGTGCGAGCAGCAGCAGGCCATAGTGGAGTTTCAGCTGCAGCACGCACGGGTCAGTCGCACTACAGAACAGCACCACTTCACCACCAATGACTGGGCCTCCATGCGAGACCTGTGTGCCCTGTTGCGCTGTTTCGAGTACTCCACCAACATGGCCAGTGGCGATGACACCGTTATCAGCGTTACAATACCACTTCTATGTCTCCTTGAGAAAACACTTAGGGCGATGATGGAAGAGGAGGTGGCCCAGGAGGAGGAGGAGGAGGAGGAAGAGGGGTCATTTTTAGCACTTTCAGGCCAGTCTCTTCGAAGTGACTCAGAGGGAGGTTTTTGGCAACAGCAGAGGCCAGGTACAAATGTGGCCAGCCAGGGCCCACTACTGGAGGACGAGGAGGACGAGGATGAGGAGGAGGTGGAGGAGGATGAGGATGAAGCATGGTCACAGCGGGGTGGCACCCAACGCAGCTCGGGTCCATCACTGGTGCGTGGCTGGGGGGAAAGGCAGGACGATGACGATACGCCTCCCACAGAGGACAGCTTGTCCTTACCCCTGGGCAGCCTGGCACACATGAGCGACTACATGCTGCAGTGCCTGCGCAACGACAGCAGAGTTGCCCACATTTTAACCTGTGCGTAATACTGGGTTGCCACCCTGCTGGATCCACGCTACAAAGACAATGTGCCCACCTTACTTCCTGCACTGGAGCGTGATAGGAAGATGCGCGAGTACAAGCGCACGTTGGTAGACGCGCTACTGAGAGCATTCCCAAATGTCACAGGGGAACAAGTGGAAGCCCAAGGCCAAGGCAGAGGAGGAGCAAGAGGTCGCCAAGGCAGCTGTGTCACGGCCAGCTCCTCTGAGGGCAGGGTTAGCATGGCAGAGATGTGGAAAACTTTTGTCAACACGCCACAGCTAACTGCACCACCACCTGATACGCAACGTGTTAGCAGGAGGCAACATTTCACTAACATGGTGGAACAGTACGTGTGCACACCCCTCCACGTACTGACTGATGGTTCGGCCCCATTCAACTTCTGGGTCTCTAAATTGTCCACGTGGCCAGAGCTAGCCTTTTATGCCTTGGAGGTGCTGGCCTGCCCGGCAGCCAGCGTTTTGTCTGAACGTGTATTCAGCACGGCAGGGGGCGTCATTACAGACAAACGCAGTCGCCTGTCTACAGCCAATGTGGACAAGCTGACGTTCATAAAAATGAACCAGGCATGGATCCCACAGGACCTGTCCGTCCCTTGTCCAGATTAGACATTAACTACCTCCCCATAACCATATATTATTGGACTCCAGGGCACTTCCTCATTCAATCCTATTTTTATTTTCATTTTACCATTATATTGCGAGGCTACCCAAAGTTGAATGAACCTCTCCTCTGCCTGTGTGCTAGGCCTAAATATATGCCAATGGACTGTTGCAGTGGTGGCTGACATGAAGCCTGATTCTCTGCTATGACATGCAGACTAATTCTCTGCTGACATGAAGCCAGATTGTCTGTTACGGGACCTCTCTCCTCTGCCTGGGTGCTGGGCCTAAATTTATGACAATGGACTGTTGCAGTGGTGGCTGACGTGAAGCCTGATTCTCTGCTATGACATGCAGACTGATTCTCTGCTGACATGAAGCCAGATTCTCTGTTACGGGACCTCTCTGCTCTGCCTGTGTGCTAGGCCTAAATATATGCCAATGGACTGTTGCAGTGGTGGGTGACGTGAAGCCTCATTCTCTGCTATGACATGCAGACTGATTCTCTGCTGACATGAAGCCAGATCGTCTGTTACGGGACCTCTCTGCTCTGCCTGTGTGCTAGGCCTAAATATATGCCAATGGACTGTTGCAGTGGTGGGTGACGTGAAGCCTCATTCTCTGCTATGACATGCAGACTGATTCTCTGCTGTCATGAAGCCAGATTGTCTGTTACGGGACCTCTCTGCTCTGCCTGTGTGCTAGGCCTAAATATATGCCAATGGACTGTTGCAGTGGTGGGTGACGTAAAGCCTCATTCTCTGCTATGACATGCAGACTGATTCTCTGCTGACATGAAGCCAGATTGTCTGTTACGGGACCTCTCTCCTCTGCCTGTGTGCTAGGCCTAAATATATGCCAATGGACTGTTGCAGTGGTGGCTGACGTGAAGCCTCATTCTCTGCTATGACATGCAGACTGATTCTCTGCTGACATGAAGCCAGATCGTCTGTTACGGGACCTCTCTGCTCTGCCTGTGTGCTAGGCCTAAATATATGCCAATGGACTGTTGCAGTGGTGGGTGACGTGAAGCCTCATTCTCTGCTATGACATGCAGACTGATTCTCTGCTGTCATGAAGCCAGATTGTCTGTTACGGGACCTCTCTGCTCTGCCTGTGTGCTAGGCCTAAATATATGCCAATGGACTGTTGCAGTGGTGGGTGACGTGAAGCCTCATTCTCTGCTATGACATGCAGACTGATTCTCTGCTGACATGAAGCCAGATTGTCTGTTACGGGACCTCTCTCCTCTGCCTGGGTGCTAGGCCTAAATATATGCCAATGGACTGTTGCAGTGGTGGCTGACGTGAAGCCTCATTCTCTGCTATGACATGCAGACTGATTCTCTGCTGACATGAAGCCAGATCGTCTGTTACGGGACCTCTCTGCTCTGCCTGTGTGCTAGGCCTAAATATATGCCAATGGACTGTTGCAGTGGTGGGTGACGTGAAGCCTCATTCTCTGCTATGACATGCAGACTGATTCTCTGCTGTCATGAAGCCAGATTGTCTGTTACGGGACCTCTCTGCTCTGCCTGTGTGCTAGGCCTAAATATATGCCAATGGACTGTTGCAGTGGTGGGTGACGTGAAGCCTCATTCTCTGCTATGACATGCAGACTGATTCTCTGCTGACATGAAGCCAGATTGTCTGTTACGGGACCTCTCTCCTCTGCCTGTGTGCTAGGCCTAAATATATGCCAATGGACTGTTGCAGTGGTGGCTGACGTGAAGCCTCATTCTCTGCTATGACATGCAGACTAATTCTCTGCTGACATGAAGCCAGATTGTCTGTTACGGGACCTCTCTCCTCTGCCTGGGTGCTGGGCCTAAATTTATGACAATGGACTGTTGCAGTGGTGGCTGACGTGAAGCCTGATTCTCTGCTATGACATGCAGACTGATTCTCTGCTGACATGAAGCCAGATTGTCTGTTACGGGACCTCTCTGCTCTGCCTGTGTGCTAGGCCTAAATATATGCCAATGGACTGTTGCAGTGGTGGGTGACGTGAAGCCTCATTCTCTGCTATGACATGCAGACTGATTCTCTGCTGACATGAAGCCAGATTGTCTGTTACGGGACCTCTCTCCTCTGCCTGTGTGCTAGGCCTAAATATATGCCAATGGACTGTTGCAGTGGTGGGTGACGTGAAGCCTCATTCTCTGCTATGACATGCAGACTAATTCTCTGCTGACATGAAGACAGATTCGTCTGTTACGGGACCTCCTCTCTCTGCCTGGGTGCTAGGGCCTAAATATATGCCAATGGACTGTTGCAGTGGTGGCTGACGTGAAGCCTCATTCTCTGCTATGACATGCAGACTGATTCTCTGCTGACATGAAGACAGATTCTCTGTTACGGGACCTCTCTCCTCTGCCTGTGTGTGCTGGGCCTAAATATATGCCAATGGACTGTTGCAGTGGTGGCTGACGTGAAGCCTCATTCTCTGCTATGACATGCAGACTAATTCTCTGCTGACATGAAGACAGATTCTCTGTTACGGGACCTCTCCTCCTCTGCCTGGGTGCTGGGCCTAAATATATGCCAATGGACTGTTGCAGTGGTGGCTGACGTGAAGCCTCATTCTCTGCTATGACATGCAGACTAATTCTCTGCTGACATGAAGACAGATTCTCTGTTACGGGACCTCCCTCCTCTGCCTGGGTGCTGGGCCTAAATATATGCCAATGGACTGTTGCAGTGGTGGCTGACGTGAAGCCTCATTCTCTGCTATGACATGCAGACTGATTCTCTGCTGACATGAAGACAGATTCTCTGTTACGGGACCTCTCTCCTCTGCCTGTGTGTGTGCTGGGCCTAAATATATGCCAATGGACTGTTGCAGTGGTGGCTGACGTGAAGCCTCATTCTCTGCTATGACATGCAGACTAATTCTCTGCTGACATGAAGACAGATTCTCTGTTACGGGACCTCTCTCCTCTGCCTGTGTGTGTGCTGGGCCTAAATATATGCCAATGGACTGTTGCAGTGGTGGCTGACGTGAAGCCTCATTCTCTGCTATGACATGCAGACTGATTCTCTGCTGACATGAAGCCAGATTCTCTGTTACGGGACCTCTCTCCTCTGCCTGTGTGTGTGCTGGGCCTAAATATATGCCAATGGACTGTTGCAGTGGTGGCTGACGTGAAGCCTCATTCTCTGCTATGACATGCAGACTGATTCTCTGCTGACATGAAGCCAGATTCTCTGTTACGGGACCTCTCTCCTCTGCCTGTGTGTGTGCTGGGCCTAAATATATGCCAATGGACTGTTGCAGTGGTGGCTGACGTGAAGCCTCATTCTCTGCTATGACATGCAGACTAATTCTCTGCTGACATGAAGACAGATTCTCTGTTACGGGACCTCCCTCCTCTGCCTGGGTGCTGGGCCTAAATATATGCCAATGGACTGTTGCAGTGGTGGCTGACGTGAAGCCTCATTCTCTGCTATGACATGCAGACTAATTCTCTGCTGACATGAAGACAGATTCTCTGTTACGGGACCTCTCTCCTCTGCCTGGGTGCCGGGGCCTAAATATCTGAGAATGGACTGTTCCAGTGGTGGGTGACGGGAAGCCAGATTCTCTGCTATGGAACCTCTCTCCAATTGATTTTGGTTAATTTTTATTTATTTAATTTTTATTTTAATTCATTTCCCTATCCACATTTGTTTGCAGGGGATTTACCTACATGTTGCTGCCTTTTGCAGCCCTCTAGCTCTTTCCTGGGCTGTTTTACAGCCTTTTTAGTGCCGAAAAGTTCGGGTCCCCATTGACTTCAATGGGGTTCGGGTTCGGGACGAAGTTCGGATCGGGTTCGGATCCCGAACCCGAACATTTCCGGGATGTTCGGCCGAACTTCTCGAACCCGAACATCCAGGTGTTCGCTCAACTCTAGTAATGACAGATCATGTGACAGATTGCAGAGAGGTGGACATCACTTCACTAATTGTGTGACTTTTGAAGGTAATTGGTTGCACTAGAGCTTTTTATGGGCTTCCTAACAAAGGGGGTGAATACATACCCCATTGCCAATTTTCTGTTTTCTATCTCTAAACAATAGTTTTATTTAAATATTTTTCTCATTTCACTTCACCAACGAGGACTATTGTGTTCTGATCCATCACCTAAAATTCACATCAACAAAACATTGAACTTAAGGCTGTAATGTACCAAAATATGAAAAAAGTCAAGGGGGTGAATACTTTTGCAGGGCACTGTATATAATGCATTTGTATTGTGCACCATTTGTGTGCGTTTCTGCTGAGATACCGTAGCTATACAGAGGGACAAACAACATTGGAGCAACTAATTGCAACTGGTGTGATATGCCAGTTGCCCACAAAATATCTGATTGAGGCAGGGGTGTGATATACCTATAATGCAGTTTCTATATAGTGCATTTGTATTGTGCAGCATTTGTGTGTGGTTCTGCTGAGATAACATAGCTATACAGAGGGACAAACGACATTGGAACAACCAATTGCCACTGGTGTGATATACCAGTTGCCCCCCTAAAAACTTATTAAGGAGTTCTATATACCTGCTTCCACAAATACTGCCCTTCTATAGGAACTTTGTCACAGGGTCATTTTGAAAATGACAGGCAGAGGAAGAGGCAGAAGCGGGCAGATGCACCAGGCCTGAGCCTAAGTGGGAAGTTGGAGAAGATGCGTGCGATTACGTCAAAGGATGCACCAGAGTTGATTGAGTGGCTCACTCAGCCTTCCGCTTCTACACCCTCCTCATCCTCTGTATCTGCACCCTTCTCACTATCTGCTTTGTGCAGAGGAGGGGAGTTCAGAGGGAGAGACAGAGCGGCAGATAGGGAGGAGAAGGAGAATAAGCAGAAAGAACTCACAGTGCACAGGAGGCAAAAAGCAGACTGCAAATGTATCTGGAGCGAGCCATCCACCATGCACAGTCACATTTTGCGCTCCGAGGACGCCGGCACATGACTCCGCAGTGTGTTTTTTTTTTTACATGTCAGCTGCTGATAATAGTGTTGCCATCTGCAGCCTGTGCTGTCAACGCATAAGTCGCGGTAAGCCCAACACTCACCTAGGGACGACCACTTTAAGAAGGCACCTGGCCTCCCATCACCGAGCCAAGTGGGAGCAACGCTGTCAGAACCCACAAAGCCACACTCCTGGTGCTCCATGTCTTGCCTCTTCTCCTTCTCCTCTCTCCTCCCATTTGTCCTCCACGCCACTGTCCACCATGCCGTCGTCGCATTCATCTGGCACAAGGCAGGCTTCCGTGGCCCAAATGTTTGAGAGCACAAAAATTATGACGCCGGATAATCCTCTTGCCCAACCTCTGACCGCTGGCTTGTTGGAACTGCTAGCCCGCTAACTACTGCCATATAAATTGGTAGACTCAGAGGCCTTTAGAAATTTTTTGGCCATTGGGACACCACAATGGAAGGTCCCCGGAAGTAAATATTTCTCCCAGAAGGGCATCCCAGCGCTATATGGCCACGGTCAGCAGCAAGTAAATGTATCTCTAGCACACAGTGTCAGTACCAAGATACATCTGACCATAAAAATGTGGTCTTGCAAACACGGGCAGGGAAGGCACAGATGTAGCAGGGGTAACACACACACTCTTAACTCAAATTTATTAGCTCATTGTGTTATTTTGAAACAAAAGCCATTGAAAACCAATTGCTTAATGCATTTATTTGCATTTAGTTTGGATAACATGTCTCATAAAGCATGTTTGGTGTTACCGCCACAGATTGCATACAGGCCTGCCTCTTCTTCTCCTCCTCCAACTTCATCCTCACTCTCCTCCTCGGCTGACTCCTCCTTTTCCACTGCTACCGCCTCTTCCGCTGCACCCCTCAAGCTCCCCAGAACCTACTCAACGTGCCAGGTCAGATGTTGCCATGCTATGCTGAGGCTGTTGTGCCTGGAAGCCAAGAGCCACACAGGTTCTGAACTGCTTTCAGCTCTGTGGTCACAGGCCGATCAGTGGCTAACCCCACTCAATTTGACAGTTGGTAAAGTGGTGTGCGACAACGGTGCCAATCTGCTTGTGCTGAAACAGGGCAAAATGAGCTTAGTCGTGTAGTGATTAGTTGCCAAATACCCCGGGGACCAGGACATCTTGCAGCAGGCCAGGAAAATCTCTGGCCATTTTAGAAGCTCTTACACGGCCATGGCTCGCCTTGCTGATGTTCAGCGGCGACACCACCTGCCCGTCAGACGTCTGATTTGTGACTGCCCGACGCGCTGGAATTCCACCTTGTATATGCTTGATAGGCTTCTCCAGCAGAAACGTGCCGTTAATGACTACCTGAACGAACTCTGCGGCAGTACAGGTTCTAGGGAGCTTCTTTTTTTTTTTTCACCGCACCAGTGGCTGCCCATGTGTGATGCATGTAGACTTCTGCGGCCATTTTATGAGATCACCAAACTGGTCAGTCGCAGCCAGGGCACCATTGGTGACATTGTACCTTACACCTTCTTTCTGGAGCGTGCATTGTGTCGTGTCATTGATCAAGCCATCGAGGAGCAGTAGCAGGAAGATGAGGAACTCCTTCTGAGACACGTCAGCAGGAGTCTGAAGAGGAGTCAGAGCAGGGTGGTGCCTGGGGGGAGGAGGAGGAGCAAGAATAGCAGGCTTAAACTTTTATGAGATCCCTGGTGTTGTCCGTGAATGTGGAGAGGAGACAGAGGACGACATTTTCCTGGGTGATGAGCAGGAGCCAGGCCGCTCCACTACTTCCCATTTAGTGCAATTGGGGGCCTTTATGCTCCAGTGTTTGAGGAGGGACCCCCGTATAAAAAGCATAAAGGGAAAGGACCAGTACTGGGTGGCAACATAGTTAGACCCCCGGTACAAACACAAAATGGCAGATATGTTACCAGCATCTCAGAATGCAGCAGGGCTCTCAGAATGCAGCATTTCCAGGCCTTGCTGCGAGAGATGCTGCATTCTGCTGTTACAGGCGCTGGCAGAGGAATTTCTACCCACAGAAACAGATGCGTGTACCAATCCTACTGCGCATGCAAGAAGAGGGAAGTTTGAAGATGTTTTGGTCACTTTGGAAATGAGATCATTCTTGCAGCCAACCCATTGACAGCCGCCCTCCTGATCCAGCTTCAGAGAACGCCTAGACCGACAGGTGTCTAACTACACCGAGTTAACGGCTGATGTGGACGCTCTGAGAAGCAAGGAACCCCTGGACTGCTGGGTGTGCATGCTTGACCTGTGGCCAGAGTTGGCACAAATTGCCATGGAACTCTTGGCTTGCTCCTCATCGAATGTCCTGTCTGAAAGGACGTTTAGTGCTTCAGGGGGGATCGTGACCGATAAGAGCACTTGCCTAGCTCACGACAGTGTGGTCTATCTCACATTTCTAAAAATGAATGAGGCATGGATCTCGGAGTAATTTAACACCTGTGACGATCATGTTTAATTGAATTTCCTCATGACGGCCCACAAATATCCGCCACCACCCAGAACAAATAATGGTCCCTGTCTTAGGTAAATATAGCGGCATAAAAGGCCTTTTCTGTCCAGTGAATGCCTAATGTATGGGACCTCGGAGGTATTCAACCAGTGAATGCCTAATGTATGGGACCTCAGAGGTATTGAACACCTGTGATGACCACGTGTTATCGAACTTCAACTATTATTATTTTTTTATTTTTTTTCAAGAGGGGGGATTTCGTTAGCCATGTTTTTAATACAATTTTATTCTTCTTTTAAACATATGTATTTGACATCTATTTGTACTGGCCTGCAGTAAAATTGATATCTAATGACCATCTAATATACCTCCAGTCACATAATTACTTGTTCTTTTCTGTCCAGTGAATGCCTAATGTTTGGGATTTGTATTTCACTGGCCTGCTGTAAAATTGATATTGAATGGCTTTCTAATATACGTCCGGCCAAATAATCACTTGATCATTTATGTACATTGAATGCATAATTTTTGGGGCCTGTAGTCTAACTGGTCAACAATAAAATTGTTTAACTGTGACCATTCTAATATAGTTATTTTCTGTCCGGTGAATGCCTAATTTTTGGAGCCTTTACTCCCATGTCCTAAAATAAAAATCTTTTAGGCTCCAGCAGGCCACATTTTTGACAGTTTCCCTTTAAGATGCATACAAATGGCCCCTGATTAAAATACATATTTTTGGGGGGAATTTTTGCCATTGATTCCCCTCTGGTATGTGACTGTCCATGCTGTGGGACGATTTGTGCACTTCTTGTAAGTATTTGGTGGCTGCAATAATGACCTGAAGGTTTTTCAGTTTCGCCTGCCATTAAAGTGAATGGGGTCCGCCGTGAACTTGCGGGTCACGATCATTTGAGCGCGGTCGCGCTCGAGAATAGTCCCTGCCGATGTTCGTCCATCACTAGTCATCATCTTCTCCACTCGGTCCAGACAACTTTTCTCAGCCGCCTTGTTTCTGCAGAGTGTGACACACAAACATCTTAGCTTCCTCACTTTTCTATCATCATCCCCCAACCTGGAGTCCACCCAGTGTTCTCCTGCCGCTCGCTGTTCTCCTCAATACCCACAAATACTATCCTGAAGAAAAATGAGTGCTGTACAGATAGTCCTCCCATAGTAATACTGCTCCTCATAGTCCCACCAATAGTAATTCCCTTCTAGAATGCCCTCCTTAGTAAAACTGCCCCCAACAGTGATAATGCTCCCCAAGAGTGCCTCCTTTAGTAGAAGAGTCCTCCAGTATTAATAATGCCCTCACAGACCCCCTCAGTACTAATCATCAATATACAGTCCCATGTAAATAACATCACCCTCTCCCACAGCCGCAATCAACATACAGCCCCATGTAAATAACATCACTCCCTTCCACAGCCGCAATCAACATACAGCCCCATGTAAATAACATCACTCCCTTCCACAGCCGCAATCAACATACAGCCCCATGTAAATAACATCACTCCCTCCCACAGCCACCTCCAATATACAGTCCCATCTAAATAATATCACCCCCTCCCACAGCCGTATTCAACATACAGTCCCATGTAAATAACATCACCCCAGTCACCATCAATATACAGTCCCATGTAAATAACGTCACTCCCTCTCACAGCCGCCTTCAACATACAGCCTCATGTAAATAATATTGCCTCCTCCAACATACAGTCCAATGTAAATAACATAATTCCCTCCCCCAGTCACCATCAATATATAGTCCCATGTAAATAACATCACTCCCTCCCACAACCACCATCAGCATACAGTCCCATGTAAACATCACTCCTTCCCACAGCCGAAATCAGCATACAGTCCCATGTAAATAACATCACTCCCTCCCCAGCCACAATCAATATACAGCCCCATGTAAATAAAATCACTCCATCCCACAGTTACTATCAATATACAGTCCCATTTAAATATCACCCCCTTCCACAGCCGCATTCAACATACAGTCCCATGTAAATAAAATCACTCCATCCCACAGCTACCATCAATATACAATCCTATTTAAATATCACCCCCTCCCACAGCCGCATTCAACATACAGTCCCATGTAAATAACATCACTCCCTCCCACAGCCACCTCCAATATACAGTCCCATTTAAATAATATCACCCTCTCCCACAGCCGCATTCAACATACAGCCTCATGTAAATAACATCACTCTCTCCCACAGCCACCTCCAAAATACAGCCCCATGTAAATAATATCACCCTCTCCCACAGCCGCATTCAACATACAGTCCCATGTAAATAACATCCCTCCCTCCCACAGCCACCTCCAATATACAGTCCCATCTAAATAATATCACCCCCTCCCACAGCCGCATTCAACATACAGTCCCATGTAAATAACATCACTCCCTCCCACAGCCACCTCTAATATACAGTCCCATGTAAATAACATCATCCCCTCCCCCAGTCACTATCAATATACAGTCCCATGTAAATAACATCACTCCCTCTCACAGCCGCCTTCAGCATACAGCCTCATGTAAATAACATTGCCTCCTCCAACATACAGTCCAATGTAAATAACATAATTCCCTCCCCCAGTCACCATCAATATATAGTCCCATGTAAAGAACATCACTCCCTCCCACAACCACCATCAACATACAGTCCCATGTAAACATCACTCCCTCCCACAGCCTACATCAGCATACAGTCCTATGTAAATAACTCTAGCTCCCTCTAGCGTCTAGGAGGCTAAACTACACCCTGACAGGCCTGACACCCAGATAATACAGAGAAAATGCACATTAAACATCACATTAATCCAATAGACATATTAACCCTTGTGTAGTGCCCACCTTAAGTTCTCCATTAAGTTCCATAATATTCTGCTGCTACTGGAAACATAAAGTATAGCAAACCTGAAACTCCAAAAAATAAAAACTTTTTATGGCTTTTGTAAAATGCCATGTATGAACATGTAATATTCACTGAACTCAATACTTCTTGGATATGGGGTATATTTTGTGATATCTGCTATTATTGATCTATGTTCTGGTGGGAAGCTATTTAGATTTATAAGAAGCAGTGCCAGTTGAAGAGTTACCTCCACATGATATCCCAATATCGAGTCAAAGGCCAATCCAGTAGCTTTCCATAAAGTTTTAATATGTTCACATTCCCATAGTGTGTGCAACAGTGTACCCACTTTCCTACAGTGTCTGCAACATACAGGTCCTTCTCAAAAAATTTGCATATTGTGATAAAGTTCATTATTTTCTGTAATGTACTGATAAACATTAGACTTTCATATATTTTAGATTCATTACACACCAACTGAAGTAGTTCAAGCCTTTTATTGTTTTAATATTGATGATTTTGGCATACAGCTTATGAAAACCCAAATTTCCTATCTCAAAATATGAGCATATTTCATCCGACCAATAAAAGAAAAGTGTTTTCAATACAAAAAAAGTCAACCTTCAAATAATTATGTTCAGTTATGCACTCAATACTTGGTCGGGAATCCTTTTGCAGAAATGACTGCTTCAATGCGGCGTGGCATGGAGGCAATCAGCCTGTGGCACTGCTGAGGTGTTATGGAGGCCCAGGATGCTTCGATAGCGGCCTTAAGCTCATCCAGAGTGTTGGGTCTTGCGTCTCTTAACTTTCTCTTCCCAATATCCCCCAGATTCTCTATGGGGTTCAGGTCAGGAGAGTTGGCAGGCCAATTGAGCACAGTAATACCATGGTCAGTAAACCATTTACCAGTGGTTTTGGGACTGTGAGCAGGTGCCAGGTCGTGCTGAAAAATGAAATCTTCATCTCCATAAAGCTTTTCAGCAGATGGAAGCATGAAGTGCTCCAAAATCTCCTGATAGCTAGCTGCATTGACCCTGCCCTTGATAAAACACAGTGGACCAACACCAGCAGCTGACATGGCACCCCAGACCATCACTGACTGTGGGTACTTGACACTGGACTTCAGGCATTTTGGCATTTCCCTCTCCCCAGTCTTCCTCCAGACTCTGGCACCTTGATTTCCGAATGACATGCAACAGTCCAGTGCTGCTTCTCTGTAGCCCAGGTCAGGCGCTTCTGCCGCTGTTTCTGGTTCAAAAGTGGCTTGACCTGGGGAATGCGGCACCTGTAGCCCATTTCCTGCACACGCCTGTACACGATGGCTCTGGATGTTTCTACTCCAGACTCAGTCCACTGCTTCCGCAGGTCCCCCAAGGTCTGGAATCGGTCCTTCTCCACAATCTTCCTCAGGGTCCGGTCACCTCTTCTCGTTGTGCAGCGTTTTCTGCCACACTTTTTCCTTCCCACAGACTTCCCACTGAGGTGCCTTGATACAGCACTCTGGGAACAGCCTATTCGTTCAGAAATTTCTTTCTGTGTCTTACACTCTTGCTTGAGGGTGTCAATGATGGCAGTCTTACCCATGATTGTGGTTTTGAGTAATGAACCAGGCTGGGAGTTTTTAAAAGCCTCAGGAATCTTTTGCAGGTGTTTAGAGTTAATTAGTTGATTCAGATGATTAGGTTAATAGCTCGTTTAGAGAACCTTTTCATGATATGCTAATTTTTTGAGATAGGAATTTTGGGTTTTCATGAGCTGTATGCCAAAATCATCAATATTAAAACAATAAAAGGCTTGAACTACTTCAGTTGGTGTGTAATGAATCTAAAATATATGAAAGTCTAATGTTTATCAGTACATTACAGAAAATAATGAACTTTATCACAATATGCTAATTTTTTTAGAAGGACCTGTATGTTTGGACAATTCGGAAACATTACACTACGTGCAGAATTATTAGGCAAATGAGTATTTTGACCACATCATCCTCTTTATGCATGTTGTCTTACTCCAAGCTGTATAGGCTCGAAAGCCTACTACCAGATGCCACTTGCCACCAGTTTGGCCATATTTCAGAGCTGCAACATCACTGGAGTGCCCAAAAGCACAAGGTGTGCAATACTCAGAGACATGGCCAAGGTAAGAAAGGCTGAAAGACGACCACCACTGAACAAGACACACAAGCTGAAACGTCAAGACTGGGCCAAGAAATATCTCAAGACAGATTTTTCTAAGGTTTTATGGACTGATGAAATGAGAGTGAGTCTTGATGGGCCAGATGGCTGGATTGGTAAAGGGCAGAGAGCTCCAGTCCGACTCAGACGCCAGCAAGGTGGAGGTGGAGTACTGGTTTGGGCTGGTATCATCAAAGATGAGCTTGTGGGGCCTTTTTGGGTTGAGGATGGAGTCAAGCTCAACTCCCAGTCCTACTGCCAGTTTCTGGAAGACACCTTCTTCAAGCAGTGGTACAGGAAGAAGTCTGCATCCTTCAAGAAAAACATGATTTTCATGCAGGACAATGCTCCATCACACGCGTCCAAGTACTCCACAACGTGGCTGGCAAGAAAGGGTATAAAAGAAGAAAATCTAATGACATGGCCTCCTTGTTCACCTGATCTGAACCCCATTGAGAACCTGTGGTCCATCATCAAATGTGAGATTTACAAGGAGGGAAAACAGTACACCTCTCTGAACAGTGTCTGGGAGGCTGTGGTTGCTGCTGCACGCAATGTTGATGGTGAACAGATCAAAACACTGACAGAATCCATGGATGGCAGGCTTTTGAGTGTCCTTGCAAAGAAAGGTGGCTATATTGGTCACTGATTTGTTTTTGTTTTGTTTTTGAATGTCAGAAAAGTATATTTGTGAATGTTGAGATGTTATATTGGTTTCACTGGTAAAAATAAATAATTGAAATGGGTATATATTTGTTTTTTGTTAAGTTGCCTAATAATTATGTACAATAATAGTCACCTGCACACACAGATATCCCCCTAAAATAGCTAAAACTAAAAACAAACTAAAAACTACTTCCAAAAATATTCAGCTTTGATATTAATGAGTTTTTTGGGTTCATTGAGAACATGGTTGTTGCTCAATAATAAAATTAATCCTCAAAAATACAACTTGCCTAATAATTCTGCACTCCCTGTATATGTAGTTTGCTTGGAGGTAATACCATCTCAAGTAGGTTTTCACTAATGCCTCTTTTAATAGATACTAATAAATTCTCCTTTAGACCTCTTGCACGCGCCCGTTTCTATTTTGCGGTCCGCTAAATAAAGGATCCGCAAAAAATACAGATGACATCCGTGTGCATTCCGTATTTTGCGGAATGGAACAGCTGGCCCCTAATAGAACTGTACTATCCTTGTCCATAATGCAGACAATAATAGGACATGTTCTATTTTTTTGCGAACAGAAATACGGAAACGGAATGCACCTTACCTTTTTTTTGCGAACCCATTGAAATAAATTGTTCCGTATACGGTCCGCAAAAAAAAAAAACTGAATGGACACCAAATGAAAATACGTTTGTGTGTTAGAGGCCTTAAGAAGATTTCCATTTCTGGGCATTTTTTTCTTCACTTCAAGGGTCCCAATCTAGAAGTCAATGCAAGGTTTTCTTCCAGCAGGGGGAAAGCATACATTTGTTTGTGTTTCTTCCAAAAAAGGGTTAATGTTTGGGTTGTTTTTTAATTTAAAAAACCTTAAAAAATTCAACAGTACAGTGTTTTACAGGTTTTAAACAGGCCATTTGTCGCCACCAGCTACCATCTGTTTATCCATAGCCATAATTGTTGCTGTCACTTTCACATTACAAATGCTGTCTTGACATTAAAGAGCTTTTAAGGTTGGGTAGAGTCCTAGGAGACCTTGGAGTATTATATACTATTTTTCAGGGCAATTGGGACACTTTTGATTTGGGTCAAATGTATTCAGATCGAATTTCAATCAAATCTGAAGGATAAAGTGATAGAAGCAGAAGCAAAACAAATGTCAGTAAAGTTGCTTATTTTTAACACTGGATCTACAGTTGCAGCCACCAGATCCATTTACTAAACATGAGGCATACAAAGCACTTATATTTATAATCTAATATGTGCTTTATTATAAACTATAAGACCATACAGTGGGTGGTCTCTCCAAGAGCTCCTTATGACACATAGACCTAAAATGCTTAATATATTAGCTAATCAGAAAAGTATTGCATCATCCTTTGTGCTATCCAACAGTGATAATACAAATGCTCAGTGTTACACATACTTTCAGTAATGTATAGTTTTAAACAATAATACAGGGCATTTTTCCTTATTTCATACAGGACATGGTCATTTCATACATGGACATGGTTATTTCATTTTAGGACATGGTCAGATATCATAGTCAAATATCAGAATGATGTTAGTTTGAAGCAAAGTACTCACCTTGATAGCCAACTCTGACCCCTGACCCCTCACTGGCCCCCAACAATTTGATGAGAGGAAGGGGATACTGGTTTATGAGTTTGTTTAACTCTTTGTAGTCAATGCAAGAGCGCAATCCGCCATCTTTTTTTTCAACAAAAAGAACCCAGCTCCCATAGGAGACAAATATGTCCCTTCTTGAGACTATCTTGAATATAGTCTTTCATGGCCTGTCTTTCAGGTCCTCAAAGATTATAGTTTCTGCCTTTAGAATACTTAGCACCAGGAACAAGCTCAATAGCACTATCACCATGTGGAGGCAAAGTCTCTGACGCCTTTTCGGATAAAACATCCTGAAAATTCGTAATGTATTCGGGTAAAGGACCTTCTTCAATTTCATGAACAGAGAGATAGATAGACAATATTTATAACATTGAGACCCTAATTTAACTAATTCCCCAGGACTCCAATTAAAGACATGATCATGTGCCTTCAACCATGGTAACCCCAAAATGACATCAACATACTAATTTCTCATCATATACAAATAACTTTTTGCAGAATCTATAGAACCAAGAATCATGATCAATTCAGGAGTCATATACTCAATTAACCCTCTGGCCAAAGGAGTAGTATCCACCCCAGAGACCGGAACACCCCAAAGACCGGAATAGGTTCAGGTAGACTAATAAATTCTATTCCCAATATATATATCTGACACAAAATCAAAATTAACAAAACAAACAAAACTATCTGCAGCCCCAGAATCCACAAAGGCTAAACCAGAAACAGTTTCCTTGTTAAGACAGATTAATAGGTAGTAGAACCCTCCGGTCTTTTTGGGAAATACCTGTGTGTCTGAATGACCTCCCCAATCATCACTCAGACGCTAAAGTTTTCCAACTTCAGTCTAGTAGAGAAGAATCGCAGCTGATGTTCAGGCCTTCTACAGTAGAAACAGAGGACAAGTTTCTTGTGATGTTCCTTCCTCTGCTGAGGTGACATGACCCACAATTGCATGGGTTCCTTGGACACTAAGGGCCACATTTATCATTAGCTCAAGTCAAAGTAACTAAGTGAAAAAGTCGCAAATTTTTGCGCAATCGCTAAAACTGCGCAAACATTTGCGACTTTTATTGGCTCTGCGCTATGCTCACCAGTTTTCTGAAAGTGGGCATGTTTTCTTATGAAAATGAATCTCTAGACAGATTTACTATTGCGACAATTTAAAAAGTCACAAAAAATTGTGCAAAAAATTGTGCAATTTCACTCCAGTGAGGACCATGCTTATCTTATGCGACTTTTTAATAGAACATGCGACTTTCGTAAAGACGTGCCACTTTTGTAAAGCCGCTTACTGAATGATATACTGCTACCATCAAACCACATTTATCGCAGTATTAAAGGACCATTAATAAATCTGACTTTGGACATATGTAAAAGTGGAGTAAGATGTAAGTGTACTGATAAATCTGTCACTAAGACTTGAGAGATAGAGGAAAGGGAACAACAAAGACTTATACTCTCAAATGTTGGTTGAAAGGCATAGCTAAGGACAAAGCCTTATCTAGGGACCCAGAAGTGGGATAGCTGACTAAAAGGTCCTTTTTAGTATTGGGGCAAGCATGGGCTAGCATTCACCAGTACACTATAGAGCTGCATGGCCAGTTGCTTAAAAAAAAAAAAGAAATGAGACTTCTGTTGTATAGGAATACTTACTAGTAGTAAGTATTCCTATACCGCAGAAGTCTCATATATATATTTTTTTAAGCAGTTGGGCATGCGGCTCTATAGTGTACTGGTTAAGGTTCTTGCCTGTTATGTAGAAGGTTGTGAGTTCAAATCCTGCCAGAAACATTTCAGAAATAGATGCTGAATTAAATTTATATATTATATTTTTTTTTTTACTAATTGTAAAAAAATGTATAATTACTATATATATATATATATATATAAATATATATATATATTTATAAAATCATACTTCTGATATATATGAATGCATAATATGTGGGAAACTACTACTCATGTGTTAGCCATAATATATTTACATATATTATAATATATTGTATATTCTAAATATATAATAATATATGTAAATATATTATGGCTAAAAACATATATATTTAACTAAAATAATAGCCTCTATTTCTGACGGGATTCAAACTCACAACCTTCTACATTACAGCCAAAAATCTTAACCACTACACTATAGAGATGCATGGCCAGTTACTTTAAAAAGTTCTACCCAGGGGCAGCACACCATTTGTGGAATTCGGAGTAGTTTTCCTCTACTGGTCGTCTGCCTTGATACAAGTAGAGCAGCTGGCTCTTAGCATACGCTGTGCTGTCGGGGTCATAATATAAAAGACCAAAAGCGGAAAAGAAAAAAAACATCAACCAAAATTAATTCTGGGGAATTGAGTGGTAATGAGAATGCCCACTCCTGGGGATATCCCTGCAATAGTGACATAATGAGACCTACTTTCTATGTTTTGGTACCTGAGGAGTGGGGTCTCAAATGGAAATAAAGTTAGCATCTTCCTTTACGGTCACCAGAAAAAGAGTCAGAGTCTCGCTTTAGGCTTTACAAGGCTATTCTAATGTTCTGCCGTGCCAACCATTTTCTCCAGTCTCAGGAGACTTATACCAGCTTGAAAAATGTAGCATAAGTGAACTTCACCGGTATTTTGCGTGCATTACGCGAATAATACATTGCTGATTTTCGCAATCAAGAATATAAACTCGAATTCTCGAATATATTAACAATATTCTACAAAATATTCACGAAATATTGCGAATTCGAATATTGCCCCTGACGCTCATCACTAGTCAGAAACAATGGGAAGCAATCAGTTAATCAGGGGAAAAAAGGAGTACACATGAGTGAGCCACAATAAATTATCACTGGCAATGGTGTATAGACAGGAGGAGATTTAAATAGAGTGTCAGGTCCCCGCACCAGACCCTGATGGGTCCGGTGGTCTGGCGTTCCAATAATGTCAGACAAAACAAAATATGACTAAGCAGATGGACTGTAAATCAGTCCACTGCCTGTCTTCCAAAGTGCATGCTCATTGTGTTGAGAAACATGGCATTGCACCAGGTTGCTAAGTACGAGCCTGTGTTAAAAGGAGGTGTGGCTCAGCAGCTCGTCTCTCTGCGTGGTGCTGAGGATCGTGTTGATGGAGCCTGGACAGGTACGTTTATTACATACACAGTATCTAAAGCTCATTCTGACTTTGACCCTGACCAGTGAGGAAAGTCAGACATCAAAGTCAAATATCATTGGAATTTGTCTTATTGTTGGTTTCTATTGGGTCTTGAACCCAAAAGCTGAAGACTTACCATTGAACTAGAGGCTCAGCAATTGCTAACTGTGGATTTTCTTTGGTTGTTTGGTTTAGCATACAAATACACAATATATCTAAAATTAATTCTGACTTTCACCCTGACGCATTAAAAAAGACAGACATCAAACTCAAACTCATGTGTCAGATATCAAAGTGAGGTGCCAGAGTCAGGGGTCAAAGTCACATAGAAAATTTGGTTGTAAGTTCAGCACTCTTGGTCTATATTAAATATTCATTCATTAGAAAAGAATGTGAAAAACAAGTTAGTTTACATGTTTCAAGTGATCACAGCATAGTCATAGCACCTAATACATGTAAGCAAACTTGTTTTTAAAAACATTTCTACTGTCTAGATATTTAATAAAGACATTTTATATTCTAAGAGTACTGGACTTTCAAGCAAATTGTCTATTTGGAAAATAAAATCAATCCTTGGTTTGTGCATCTGTTCTATTTGAAGGTGAGCTGATTCTTTTGCTTTTTTTCTGATCGATGTCAGATGCTAGAGCCAGGTGTCAGTCGGGGGTGAGACTTAACTATCAAACTCAGATGTCAAAGTAAGATATCAAAGTGAGATGTCAGATGTCAGAGTCAGGGGTCAGAGTCAGATGTCAAAGTCAGATATCAGAGTCAGAGGTCAGAGTCAGCTGTCAGGGTGAGTAGTGATGGACAAACATTGGCCAGGACGGTTCGTGAACGCGAATGCTCGTTCGCACTCAAATGTTCGCAAACCTTGTGTTGGCAGTGGGCCCCATAGACTTGAATGGCAGGCGAACCTGAAAAACCTTCAGGTCATATTTGCAGCCACCAAATAATTACTAGAAGTGCACAAATAGTCCCACAACATGGACAGTGACATACCAGATGTATTATTTGAATTTGCGATCTCCATTCATTATTTTTTTCAATGCAAAATATCGGCAATGTAATTTTCACGTATGCGCAAAATAGGCACGGCCAACTACAGCAACTGGTTTCCACCAGGCCGAAGTTGGATGCGATCAGAAAAGATGGTTGGCAACTATTTTCACGACGTTGAGGAAGAACTTCTGATCACTGTAAGCAATTTGACATTAAAGCAGTGTATTTGATTACATTTCACATGCATGCTAGAACAACTCAATCAGTATATGCAGATCGAGTGTTTAAAAATAAAAGCGCCATTGCGAAAATCCCTAATGATGCGATTTAAAAAAAAAAAAATTGCAGTACACACAACCACTTCACCAACTGTCAAATTGAGCGGGGTTAGCCACTGATCGGCCTGTGACCACAAAGGTGAAAGGAGTGCAGGACAGGTGTGGCTTTTGGCTTCCAGGCACAACAGACGCAGAACAGCATGGCAACGTCTTACCTGGCACGTCGAATAGGTTCTGGGGAGCTTGGGGGGCGCAGTGGAAGAGGCGGTAGCAGTGGAAAAGGAGGAGTCAGACGAGGAGGAGAGGGAGGATGGAGTAGGAGGAGGAGAAGAAGAGGCAGGCCTACATGCAATCCATGGTGGAAGCACAAAATCTACATGGGTGCCACGGGTTGCATGCTTGATGGCCGTCAGAAGGTTATCCAAGTGGGCAGTAAAAGTTAGGTACTTCCCTGCCCGTGTTTGCTAGACCACGTGTCTGTGGTCAGATGTATCTTGGCACCAACACTGTGTGCCAACGATACATTCACTTGCCACTGAAAGTGGCCATATAGCATTGGGATGTCCTTCTGGGAGAAATGTTTACTTCCGGGGACCTTCCATTGCGGTGTGCCAATGGCCACAAATTTTCTAAAGGCCTCCGAGTTCACCAGTTTATACGGCAGTAGTTGGCAGGCTAGCAGTTCTGACAAGCCAGCGGTCAGCCATTGGGAAAGAGGGTTATCCAACGTCATCATCTTTTTTAGCTCGAACATTTGTGGAGGACAATTGGGAGGAGAGAGAAGGAGAAGAGGCAGGACGGGGAGCGCCGAGAGTTTGGCTTAGTGGGTCCTGACGGAGTTGCTCCCACTGGGCTCGGTGATGGGAGGCCAGGTGCCTGTCATGGCCACGGTTATGGTCGTGACTCCTTGGGAGCCGCATACAGTTGCCCGCGGTTTGGGTAGTTGTTTCAACCGCAGCTTGAGGCATGATGTTCTTTGCCTCAAGTGCGGTTGCCGCGGACAACAGCTATGTGTGTGGTTCCCTTGGAGTTGTGTGCGTGTGTGTATGCACGTTTGTATGTCTGGTGTGCACTTTGTGTTGTCTGGTGTGCACTTTGACTCTTTCCCTTCACTGTGGCTGCCCGTGGCAACGTTTGGTATGTTATACATGTGGTGGCAGTGTCCCGGCCTTCGGGCTGTCTCCCAGGACGGCTGCCACCCATGTCATTGCCTGCGGCAACAGCCACAGTGTGATCCTAGTTTGGACACTTTCCCTTTTATGTGTGTTTCCCTTCTGTGGTGCTGGAAGGGATAACTCCCTTCCCAGTGTGTGTGATGTCACTGGGTGTGTCCGACTGTGGGTTGTGGCTTCTTGGCCTATATAGCCTTGGTGTCTGGCATGGCTCAGGGGGTTGCTTCAGTCATGCTTGGCTGGAGCAGCCTCCTGTGCATATTACCTGCCAGTGAGAGCCACCCCTGTGGTAATAAAGAGAATGTCACTTTATGTTTATGTCTTCTGTGTGTGATGTTGTATGTTATGTTCTTTTGGGACCTTCCTATGTGATTTGGTGCAGCTTACGGTTCTGGATTCCTATTTGCACAGGGATCCAGTCAGCAAAGCTGTGGCAGGTTGGTGGAACTACTAGTTTGCCTGCCATACCCGTAAGGCTGTATGAGTTCCCCTTTTCCCAACAGCTTGGCCATTGAGACTCCTGGTCCTCCGTGCCTAGGAGGAGTAGGTCGTCTTACCCAGCTCCTAGCTCAGGGATCTGCGGAGGGTAAGTCAGGGCTCCGAGGTTCCTGCGCATGGGTCCTCCTACCTTAAAGTTCGGCCCATGCAGGTAGGAGTTAGGGTCAGGTTAGGGATGCTTGAGGAGGTGACCTGCTCCCTATCCTGTTCTCCGGGCCAAGCAGCCATTACATCATCTGGCATCACACGGCTGAGGGTTTCCCCCATCCTCAGTCGTGACAGTATGACCACAGAGGCTTCTCACAAGGCCTCCCTCGAAAGAGGGTAAAGCATGCACCGCCGTCTGCGGATGGAGTGCATGCGCGCTCTTCGGAGGGAGAGCGTTATGGGGGTTTCGCCGATGATGGCGCGGTGAGTGGCTTTTCCCCGCCACTTCCTCACCGTGTTCGTTTGGCGTCCCCCTGATTTTATTGCACGTGGTGTTTGTTTGGTGTGCGGTTTTGCACACCTTCGGAAGAGGGTGCAGCATGCAGTGCCATCCCCTTGTGGCCTGCATGCGCGTTCTCCGGAGGGAGAACGTCCCGGGAGGATCACCGATAACGGCACGGTTGGTGGCTTAATCCCTGCCACCTTACCTTCCGTGTCCGTGTTGGTGATCCCTCTTCCCTCTCCATGTTCCCATCTCTGGTCGTTTGCTGGCAGCACTCCGTTAGTGGTCCGGCTGCGTGCTGGTTAGGAGTGTCTGCTGGCAGCTACTGGAGTGGGGACGTGAGTGGAGCGTCCCCTCGTCCATCTCTCAGTGGTTCTCTCCCCTGCGTCGCTGGTGCAGGCTGCAGGCCTCGTCGGACTGGCTGTGTTGTGTGCTGGGAGAGGATGCAGCTGACAGCGACTTTTTGGGAACCGTGTCTGAGAGTGGACGTCCCCTTTTCCCATCCCCTTGTGTGGAGTCCCTCACGTGTTTTTTTTTTGGTGGGGGGGGGCTTTGAGGGGTGGGAGTGTCACGGCCACGGTTATGGCCGTGACTCCTTGGGAGCCGCATACAGTTGCCCGCGGTTTGGGTAGTTGTTTCAACCGCAGCTTGAGGCATGATGTTCTTTGCCTCAAGTGCGGTTGCCACGGACAACAGCTATGTGTGCGGTTCCCTTGGAGTTGTGTGCGTGTGTGTATGCACGTTTGTATGTCTGGTGTGCACTTTGTGTTGTCTGGTGTGCACTTTCACACTTTCCCTTCACTGTGGCTGCCCGTGGCAACGTTTGGTATGTTGTACATGTGGTGGCAGTGTCCCGGCCTTCGGGCTGTCTCCCAGGACGGCTGCCATCCATGTCGTTGCCTGCGGCAACAGCCACAGTGTGATCCTAGTTTGGACACTTTCCCTTTTATGTGTGTTTCCCTTCTGTGGTGCTGGAAGGGTTAACTCCCTTCCCAGTGTGTGATGTCACTGGGTGTGTCCGACTGTGGGTTGTGGCTTCTTGGCCTATATAGCCTTGGTGTCTGGCATGGCTCAGGGGGTTGCTTCAGTCATGCTTCGCTGGAGCAGCCTCCTGTGCATATTATCTGCCAGTGAGAGCCACCCCTGTGGTCATAAAGATATTGTCGTTATGTTTATGTCTTGCTGCATGTGTTGTTGTATGTTATGTTCTGTTGGGACCTTCCTATGTGTTTTGGTGCAGCTTACAGTTCTGGATTCCTGTATGTGCAGGGATCCAGTCAGCAAGGCTGTGGCAGGTTGGTGGAACCACTAGTTTGCCTGCGTACCCGTAAGGCTGTATGAGTTCCCCTTTTCCCAACAGCTTGGCCATTGTGACTCCTGCTCCTCCGTGCCTAGGAGGAGTAGGTCGTCTTACCCAGCTCCTAGCTCAGGGATCTGCGGAGGGTAAGACAGGGCTCCTGAGGTTCCTGCGCATGGGTCCTCCTATCTTTAAGGTCGGCCCATGCAGGTAGGAGTTAGGGTCAGGTTAGGGATGCTTGAGGAGGTGACCTGCTCCCTATCCTGTTCTCATGGCCGAGTAGCCACAACATCATCTGGCATCACACGGCTGAGGGTTTCCCCCATCCTCAGCCGTGACAGTGCTTTTTTAAGGCAGTCGTCCCTAGGTGAGTGTTGGGCTTACTGTGACTTGCAAGCACAGGCTGAAGATAACAACAATATTGTCACCAGTGGACACGTTAAAAAAAGCCCACACTGGGAGCGCCAGATGCGACTGTGCACGGTGGATGGCTAGTTCCAGATACATTAGCAGTCTTTTTGCCTCCTGCCTGCTTCTCCTCCCTATCTGCTGCTCCGTCTCTCCCTCTGAACTCCCCTCCTCTTCCTGTCTTTTGGGCACACACGTGATGTCCATCGACACATCATCATCGTCACCTTCACCACCACTGACATTAGAGATCTCAGAGTAGGCAGCAATAGCGGGGACCACACTCCTTGGGCTGATCCGGGTACTGTCATCAGACTGCTGGGTGGCGGCCGTTGATACCTACTCTTCCTGATCCAATGCCAAAAATGACTTGCATCTGTAAGGTCTTCTGGGAATGGATGGAAAAATAATTCCTGTGACTCTGGCGGAGGGAATATGGTGGTGGTGTTTTTGGGGGTGCACAAAGCAGAGAGTGAAGAGGGTGGAGATAGAGAGGATGAGGAGGGTACAGAAGCGGAAGGCTGAGTGAGCCACTCAACCAAGTCTGGTGCGTCCTTTGACGTAATCGTACGCACCTTCTATGACTTCCCACTTTGGCTCCGGACTAGTGCACTTGCACGACCCCTACCACCCCTGCGGAATGGCCTGCCTTTTTCTCTGCCTGTCATTTTCAACATGACCCTGTGACAAAAGTCCCTATAGAAGAGCAGTATTTGTGGAAGAATGTATATCCCACCCCTGCCTCAATCAGTTTTTTTTTCAGGGGGCAACTGGTAAATCACACCAGTAGAAATTATTGGTTCCAATAGCATTTGGCACTTTGTGTAGATGCGGTAACTCAGCAAAACCGCAAACAAATGCTGCACTACCTAAATGCACTATATAGAAAGTATATTATTGGTATATAACACCCCTGCTTCAATCAATTTTTTGGGGGGGCAACTGGTAAATCACACCAGTAGAAATTATTTGTTCAAATAGCGTTTGGCACTCTGTGTAGCTGCAGTATCGCAGCAGAACCACACACAACTTCTGCACAATACAATTGCACTATAATATACTTTCTATGTTAGAAAGTACATTATAAGTATATTACACCCCTCAGTAAGTCACACCTATCAATAGCATACCTAAACCAGCCCTAAAAGGACTTTTGTGGCCCTATTAGCTAGCGTTTTATGTCCTAACAGCCTGTCCCTGCTCCACACAGCAACCTCTCCCTACACTGGCAAAAGACTGAATGTAAAATGTCTGCCAGCTCAGTTTTAATTTTTTTAGAGGGTGGGGATGTGTCCATGTTCTGAAACGTCTAAATTGGCTGTCCTGTACCACCTGAAGGATGTGTCATGGGTCAAAGTTCTTTACAATGTAAAAAACATAAAGCAGGAGCGAATATCGCCATATGATCACATGTTCGGCGAATTGCAAACGCACAAAATGACCGCTGGGTGAACCGCAAGGCCATCTCTAAAGGTAAGTATTTTGCCTCAATATACATTTTTCTGATATTTGATTATGACATCTGACCATGGCCTAAAATGAACAATATGCAGTTGCAAGAAAAAGTATGTGAACCCTTTGGAATGATATGGATTTCTGCACAAATTGGTCATACAATGTGATCTGATCTTCATCTAAGGCTACTTTCACACTAGCATTCGGGTGTCCGCTTGTGAGCTCTGTTTGAAGGGGCTCACAAGCGGCCCCGAACGCATCCGTCCAGCCCTAATGCATTCTGAGTGGACGCGGATCAGCTCAGAATGCATCAGTCTGGCAGCGTTCAGCCTCCGCTCAGCAGGCGAACACCTGAACGCTGCTTGCAGCGTTCGGGTGTCCGCCTGGCCGTGCGGAGGAAAGCGGATCCGTCCAGACTTACAATGTAAGTCAATGGGGACGGATCCGTTTGAATATGACACACTATGGCTCAATTTTCAAACTAATCCGCCCCCCCATTGACTTTCAATGTAAAGTCTGGACAGATCCGTCTGAGGCTACTTTGACACTTAGAAATTTTTTAACAATATAATGCAGACGGATCCGTTCCGAATGGAGCCACCGTCTGCATTATATGAGCGGATCCGTCTCAGACGGATCCGCTCTGAACGCAAGTGTGAAAGTAGCCTATGTCACAACAATAGACAATCACAGTCTGGTTAAACTAATAACACACAAAGAATAAAATGTTACAATGTTTTTATTGCACACACCATGTAAACATTCACAGTGCAGGTGGAAAAAGTATGTGAACCCCTAGACTAATGACATCTCCAAGAGTTAATTGGAGTGAGGTGTCAGCCAACTGGAGTTCAATCAATAAGATGAAATTGGAGGTGTTGGTAAAAGCTGCCCTGTAAAAAAAACACACACCAGTTCTGGGTTTGCTTTTCACAAGAAGAATTGCCTGATGTGAATGATGCCTCGTACAAAAGAGCTCTCAGAAGACCTACGATTAAGAATTGCTGTCTTGCATAAAGCTGGAAAGGGTTATAAAAGTATCTCCAAAAGCCTTGCTGTTCATCAGTCCACGGTAAGACAAATTGTCTATAAATGGAGAAAGTTCAGCACTGCTGCTACTCTCCCTTGGAGTGGCCGTTCTGTAAAGATGACTGCAATAGCACAGTGCAGACTGCTCAATGAGGTGAAGAAGAATCCTAGAGTGCCAGCTAAAGATTTACAAAAGTCTCTGGCATATGCTAACATTCCTGTTAGCGAATCTACGATATGAAAAACACTAAACAAGAATGGATTTCATGGGAGGATACCACAGAGGAAGCCACTGCTGTCCAAAAAAAACATTGCTGCACGTTTACTGTTTGCACAAGAACACCTGAATCTTCCACAGCAGTAATGGCAAAATTTTCTGTGGACAGATGAAACCAAAGTTGAGTTGTTTGGTAGAAACACACAACACTATGTGTGGAGAAAAAAAAAGCACAGCACACCAACATCAAAACCTCATCCCAACTGTGAAGTATGGTGGTGGGGGCATCATGGTTTGGGGCTGCTTTGCTGTGTCAGGGCCTAGACGGATTGCTATCATCAAAGGAAAAATGAATTCCCAAGTTTGTCAAGACATTTTGCAAAAGAACTTAAGGCCATCTGTCCACCAGCTGAAGCTCAACAGAAGATGGGTGTTGCAACAGGACAGCAAAGCATAGAAGTAAATCAACAACAGAATGGCTTAAACAGAAGAAAATACGCCTTCTAGAGTGGCCCAGTCAGAGTCCTGACCTCAACCCGATTTAGATGCTGTGGCATGACCTCAAGAAAGCGATTCACACCAGACATCCCAAAAATATTGCTGAACTGAAACAGTTCTGTAAAGCGGAATGGTCAAGAATTACTCCTGACTAGAGTTGAGCGAACACCTGGATGTTCGGGTTCGAGAAGTTCGGCCGAACTTCCCGAAAATGTTCGGGTTCGGGATCCGAACCCGATCCGAACTTCGTCCCGAACCCGAACCCCATTGAAGTCAATGGGGACCCGAACTTTTCGGCACTAAAACGGCTGTAAAACAGCTAGAGGGCTGCAAAAGGCATCAACATGTAGGTAAATCCCCTGCAAACAAATGTGGATAGGGAAATGAATAAAAATAAAAATTAAATAAATAAAAATTAACCAAAATCAATTGGAGAGAGGTCCCATAGCAGAGAATCTGGCTTCCTGTCACCCACCACTGGAACAGTCCATTCTCAGATATTTAGGCCCCGGCACCCAGGCAGAGGAGAGAGGTCCCGTAACAGACAATCTGGCTTCATGTCAGCAGAGAATCAGTCTTCATGTCATAGCAGAGAATCAGGCTTCACGTCACCCACCACTGTAAGAGTCCATTTTCATAAATTTAGGCCCAGCACCCAGGCAGAGGAGAGAGGTCCCGTAACAGACAATCTGGCTTCATGTCAGCAGAGAATTAGTCTGCATGTCATAGCAGAGAATGAGGCTTCACGTCAGCCACCACTGCAACAGTCCATTGGCATATATTTAGGCCCAGCACCCAGGCAGAGGAGAGAGGTCCCGTAACAGACAATCTGGCTTCATGTCAGCAGAGAATCAGTCTTCATGTCATAGCAGAGAATCAGTCTTCATGTCATAGCAGAGAATCAGGCATCACGTCACCCACCACTGTAAGAGTCCATTTTCATAAATTTAGGCAAAGCACCCAGGCAGAGGAGAGAGGTCCCGTAACAGACAATCTGGCTTCATGTCAGCAGAGAATCAGTCTTCATGTCATAGCAGAGAATCAGGCTTCACGTCACCCACCACTGTAAGAGTTTATTTTCATAAATTTAGGCCCAGCACCCAGGCAGAGGAGAGAGGTCCCGTAACAGAGAATCTGTCTTCATGTCAGCAGAGAATTAGTCTGCATGTCATAGCAGAGAATCAGGCTTCACGTCACCCAACATTGGAACAGTTCATTGGCATATATTTAGGCCCCGGCACCCAGACAGAGGAGAGGTTCATTCAACTTTGGGTAGCCTCGCAATATAATGGTAAAATGAAAATAAAAATAGGATTGAATGAGGAAGTGCCCTGGAGTCCAATAATATATGGTTAAGGGGAGGTAGTTAATGTCTAATCTGGACAAGGGACGGACAGGTCCTGTGGGATCCATGCCAGGTTCATTTTTATGAACGTCAGCTTGTCCACATTGGCTGTAGACAGGCGGCTGCGTTTGTCTGTAATGACGCCCCCTGCCGTGCTGAATACACGTTCAGACAAAACTCTGGCCGCCGGGCAGGCCAGCACCTCCAAGGCATAAAAGGCTAGCTCTGGCCACGTGGACAATTTAGAGACCCAGAAGTTAAATGGGGCCGAACCATCAGTCAGTACGTGGAGGCGTGTGCACACGTACTGTTCCACCATGTTAGTGAAATGTTGCCTCCTGCTAACACGTTGCGTATCAGGTGGTGGTGCAGTTAGCTGTGGCGTGTTGACAAAAGTTTTCCACATCTCTGCCATGCTAACCCTGCCCTCAGAGGAGCTGGCCGTGACACAGCTGCCTTGGCGACCTCTTGCTCCTCCTCTGCCTTGGCCTTGGGCTTCCACTTGTTCCCCTGTGAGATTTGGGAATGCTCTCAGTAGCGCGTCTACAACGTGCGCTTGTACTCGCGCATCTTCCTATCACGCTCTAGTGCAGGAAGTAAGGTGGGCACATTGTCTTTGTAGCGTGGATCCAGCAGGGCGGCAACCCAGTAGTCCGCACAGGTTAAAATGTGGGCAACTCTGCTGTCGTTGCGCAGGCACTGCAGCATGTAGTCGCTCATGTGTGCCAGGCTGCCCAGGGGTAAGGACAAGCTGTCCTCTGTGGGAGGCGTATCGTCATTGTCCTGCCTTTCCCCCCAGCCACGCACCAGTGATGGACCCGAGCTGCGTTGGGTGCCACCCCGCTGTGACCATGCTTCATCCTCATCCTCCTCCACCTCCTCCTCATCCTCATCCTCCAGTAGTGGGCCCTGGCTGGCCACATTTGTACCTGGCCTCTGCTGTTGCCAAAAACCTCCCTCTGAGTCACTTCGAAGAGACTGGCCTGAAAGTGCTAAAAATGACCCCTCTTCCTCCTCCTCCTGGGCCACCTCCTCTTCCATCATCGCCCTAAGTGTTTACTCAAGGAGACATAGAAGTGGTATTGTAACGCTGATAACGGCGTCATCGCCACTGGCCATGTTGGTGGAGTACTCGAAACAGCGCAACAGGGCACACAGGTCTCGCATGGAGGCCCAGTCATTGGTGGTGAAGTGGTGCTGTTCTGTAGTGCGACTGACCCGTGCGTGCTGCAGATGAAACTCCACTATGGCCTGCTGCTGCTCGCACAGTCTGTCCAGCATGTGCAAGGTGGAGTTCCACCTGGTGGGCACGTCGCATATGAGGCGGTGAGCGGGAAGGCAGAAGTTACGCTGTAGCGCAGACAGGCGAGCAGCAGCAGGATGTGAACGCCGGAAGCGCGAACAGACGGCCCGCACTTTATGCAGCAGCTCTGACATGTCGGGGTAGTTGTGAATGAACTTCTGCACCACCAAATTCAGCACATGCGCCAAGCAAGGGATGTGCGTCAAATTGGCTAGTCCCAGAGCTGCAACGAGATTTCACCCATTATCACACACCACCAGGCCGGGCTTGAGGCTCACCGGCAGCAACCACTCGTCGGTCTGTTGTTCTATACCACGCCACAACTCCTGTGCGGTGTGGGGCCTGTCCCCCAAACATATGAGTTTCAGAATGGCCTGCTGACGTTTACCCCGGGCTGTGCTGAAGTTGGTGGTGAAGGTGTGTGGCTGACTGGATGAGCAGGTGGAAGAAGAGGAGGAGGAAGCCGAGAAGGAGGAGGTGGCAACAGGAGGCAAAGAATGTTGCCCTGCGATCCTTGGCGGCGGAAGGACGTGCGCTAAACAGCTCTCTGCCAGGGGCCCAGCTGCCACTACATTTACCCAGTGTGCAGTTAGGGAGATATAGCGTCCCTGGCCGTGCTTACTGGTCCACGTATCTGTGGTTAGGTGGACCTTGCTACAGATGGCGTTGCGCAGTGCACACTTGATTTTATCGGATACTTGGTTGTGCAGGGAAGGCACGGCTCTCTTGGAGAAGTAGTGGCGGCTGGGAACAACATACTGTGGGACAGCAAGCGACATGAGCTGTTTGAAGCTGTCTGTGTCCACCAGCCTAAATGACAGCATTTCATAGGCCAGTAGTTTAGAAATGCTGGCATTCAGGGCCAGGGATCGAGGGTGGCTAGGTGGGAATTTACGCTTTCTCTCAAATGTTTGTGAGATGGAGAGCTGAACGCTGCCGTGTGACATGGTTGAGACGCTTGGTGACGGAGGTTGTGGTGGTGTTGGTGGTACATCCCCTGTTTGCTGGGCGGCAGGTGCCAACGTTCCTCCAGAGGCGGAGGAAGAGGCCGAGGCGGCAGCAGCAGAAGAGGCCGAGGCGGCAGCAGCAGAAGAGGTAGCAGGGGGAGCCTGAGTGACTTCCTTGGTTTTAAGGTGTTTACTCCACTGCAGTTCATGCTTTGCATGCAGGTGCCTGGTCATGCAGGTTGTGCTCAGGTTCAGAACGTTAATGCCTCGCTTCAGGCTCTGATGGCACAGCGTGCAAACCACTCGGGTCTTGTCGTCAGCACATTGTTTGAAGAAGTGCCATGCCAGGGAACTCCTTGAAGCTGCCTTTGGGGTGCTCGGTCCCAGATGGCGGCGGTCAGTAGCAGGCGGAGTCTCTTGGCGGCGGGTGTTCTGCTTTTGCCCACTGCTCCCTCTTTTGCTACGCTGTTGGCTAGGTCTCACCACTGCCTCTTCCTCCGAACTGTGAAAGTCAGTGGCAAGACCTTCATTCCATGTGGGGTCTAGGACCTCATCGTCCCCTGCATCGTCTTCCACCCAGTCTTGATCCCTGACCTCCTGTTCAGTCTGCACACTGCAGAAAGATGCAGCAGTTGGCACCTGTGTTTCGTCATCATCAGAGACATGCTGAGGTGGTATTCCCATGTCCTCATCATCAGGAAACATAAGTGGTTGTGCGTCAGTGCAGTCTATGTCTTCCACCGCTGGGGAAGGGCTAGGTGGATGCCCTTGGGAAACCCTGCCAGCAGAGTCTTCAAACAGCATAAGAGACTGCTGCATAACTTGAGGCTCAGACAGTTTCCCTGATATGCATGGGGGTGATGTGTGAAGAAGTGAGGAACCGCACTCTCGAATGTTGATACCGGTGCCAATCAAGGGCTTATTAGGCCGTATCCAGGTAATTAAATATTGAGGCACTCAGTCTGGAACTTATGCAAATAAAGTAATTTATTCTTTCATTTTTTTATTTTTTCATTTTTTATATGCCATCCATAGGCCCGTTATATGTTAAAGGGTAACAGATTAATTTCTGACCAGACGTTTCGGTCATGGTAGACCTTCCTCAGTGGTCATGTTATCTGTGTGTGAAGAGTATGGGTTTGCCTGGGCGCTGGATGCAAAAACAAGTTTTTGCATCCAGCGCCCAGGCAAACCCATACTCTTCACACACAGATAACATGACCACTGAGGAAGGTCTACCATGACCGAAACGTCTGGTCAGAAATTAATCTGTTACCCTTTAACATATAACGGGCCTATGGATGGCATAGAAAAAATGAAAAAATAAAAAAATGAAAGAATAAATTACTTTATTTGCATAAGTTCCAGACTGAGTGCCTCAATATTTAATTACATGCATGGGGGTGATGTGACAGACTGATGGGGTTGGTTTTCAGGCGCCATCTGTGCGCTTTCTGCAGAAGACTGGGTGGGAGATAATGTGAACGTGCTGGATCCACTGTCGGCCACCCAATTGACTAATGCCTGTACCTGCTCAGGCCTTACCATCCTTAGAACGGCATTGGGCCCCACCATATATCGCTGTAAATTCTGGCGGCTACTGGGACCTGAGGTAGTTGGTACACTAGGACGTGTGGATGTGGCAGAACGGCCACGTCCTCTCCCAGCACCAGAGGGTCCACTAACACCACCACGACCATGTCCACGTCCGCGTCCCTTACTAGATGTTTTCCTCATTGTTATGGTTCACCACAACAACAAAAATATTATTGCATTCACTAAAGCACCGAATCTAGCGTTAATAGTAGCGCCTACAATTCCAAAAAGAAATAAAAACAAAGTAGGTTTGTCCATACAGGAATGGACAAATACCACTGGCTTTTTTCGGTGCGGAAAATGTATGGGTTGCAAAAACACCATATTTCCCAAGAAAACACTGACGGTAAAATCGATGACAAGTTCCCATGAACATACAATTAAAGAGTTCCTCACTTGTAATTCTAATAGTGTTATCTATATTATGCAATGCCCCTGCAAAAGACAATACGTGGGGAGGACTAAGAGACAACTTAGAGTCCGTATAGCTGAACATATTTCGAACATAAAAAAGGGGTACGAAAAACATACCCTGTCAAACCACTTCAAAACTATGCACAACCAGGACCCAAAGGGACTTACTTTCTCAGCCCTTGAAAAAGTAGAAATCGATTGGAGAGGCGGAGACCATATAAAAAGAATGTCGAGAATTGAATCAAGACATATCTTTGAGTTTAACACCTTACTCCCTGCGGGTTTAAACGCAGAAATAGAAATATATGGGTTCTTGTGACTTGTCCGAGTTGGGGGGAGTTCTCACCAGGGAGAGACCCGCGAGTCGTTAAAGTTTCCGGGCCTCCCCCTGGTGGACACTTTTCCCATCACGCTTCCTACTCCATGCCCGCGTTCCGAACCTTATTGTTGCTATATAAAGTGTATAAAATTTATATAATATAGTTTGAACATAGAAAATTACCCTTTTTTTAGAGTATACTTTTATATTTTATATTTTTATATAACTACATGTGATCAATGTGAAACTGTGGGGTACAATTAAATAGTAACAGCATTAGTACGGACAGAGAATAAAAATACGGTAAAAACGCAGTATGAATATTACCGCAATAAAAAACGCACATATACCGCATGGCGGTCGATATACTTATTTTTGTTCTCTGTTTGCGATACTTAAAATGGCCGCAATGTGAAGTTTATGAAAACAACCGATCCACATGATATAAATATTATAAAATGTGGTATTTATATCGTTGTAAATTATAACCTAACCATTTTATTTTATCTTAATTTTATTTGGATATACTTATATATTTATAACATATGCGAAACATTATGTGATATATTGATTTAATATGCCTTTTAAATAAGTTTTAAATTAGAAATAAAGGTTGAAACATAGAAAAAGTTTGTCATCATGAACTTGGAAAAGGAATTCACGTCACTTCCTACAAAACGGCTTGAGCCAATCAATTAATTAAATTCGCACCTGTATAGGTATATAAAGACATGCCATTCTCATGGGAAACTTAACCACTGAAGAAGGAGCCTTAGCCTCCGAAACGCGTATGGTAATGAATCCCATGATATACAGATTTGAAGACTAACAAGCGCTTTAAAGAAGGGATCGGTGAAGTTGTACTTTATGGAAAAGAAAAAATGAACATCCGTCTTTATGCTGAGTCCTTTATTTCCTGGTGAAAGTTAACCCTGCACACTGTGAACAAACAACGCAGAGGGCATATACTTCCAGGCGACTTGTGAGACGATACAGCCAATTTACAATCACCGAGGATCCCGCAAGTCTACACTTCATCTTTTTCTGCCGCAGCCTATAAGAGACTCTCACTGTACGTGGGACGCCACGAGTGATAAGGAAACCGGCATCATCTAAAGTAGTGAGTAAAACCACTCCGGTAGAAGTCTTGTTTCTGGGCAGCGTTTTTTCTGCGGCATTGCCACAACTCAGTGCTAAAACACACAGATATAAGTGACTTTTTAAACAGCATCGGAATTAATCATAGGATTGAATTGTAATCTTCAAAGACATGTATTGAAGCTACCATCATATAAGGAAATTTGCGGCCGTAGCCGAATCCATTTACTTACATTTAATTTGTATTGATGACTATATTTTAGTATTTATATTTTAACAATTTTACCGTATTTGATTGTATTTTATATGTTCTAGACAGTATATGTTATAATAAATATCCGTGTGACATCAAGTGGTGGTGTGCCCTACTATCTTTACCTCTTTTTGAAATTTTTCTAAAGGATTGGGTGAATCCTTTTTGTAGGTGCACCCTTTCATTGCCTGAGCAGTAGGTGAGCCCTCTCTAAGTATTTGAATTAAAAATATTATTTGGCCCAATATATTGAATTCAAATTCAGCGGGATATAAATTTGAGGCCTACTATTTAGGCGCTGGGTGACCGGTATGGATTTAGTGACAGAATTAGACTTGGAAATGCACAGTAGCATGTGTGTGAAGTTATTCTGAATGACCCTATGTGCACCTTGAATATTATATACCCTTTTAGGGATAGATTTCAAATAGCTCTGATATAGCAGAAACCACTAAATTATGAAATTGCTAAATTGGGAATTGTGTTTCAACCCACAACAAAAAATGTGCTTTGACGGACACTAAATAACTTGCCCAGCCACAACAGTACAGCGGTAACGACAGATGTAGCGGGATATAAATTTAAGGCCTAGTATTTAGGCGCTGGGTGACCGGTATGGATTTACTAACAGAATTAGACTTGGAAATGCACAGTAGCGTGTGTGTGAAGTTTTTCTGAATGACCCTATGTGCACCTTGAATATTATATACCCTTTTAGGGATAGATTTCAAATAGCTCTGATATAGCAGAAACCACTAAATTATGAAATTGCTAAATTGGGAATTGTATTTCAACCCAGAACAAAAAATGTGCTTTGACGGACACTAAATAACTTGCCCATCCACAACAGGAGAGCGGTAACGACAGATTTAGCGGGATATAAATTTGAGGCCTAGTATTTAGGCGCTGGGTGACTGGTATGGATTTAGTGACAGAATTAGACTTGGAAATGCACAGTAGCATGTGTGTGAAGTTATTCTGAATGACCCTATGTGCACCCTGAATATTATATACCCTTTTAGGGATAGATTTCAAATAGCTCTGATATAGCAGAAACCACTAAATTATGAAATTGCTAAATTGGGAATTGTATTTCAACCCAGAACAAAAAATTTGCTTTGGCGGACACTAAATAACTTGCCCATCCACAACAGGACAGCGGTAACGACAGATTTAGCGGGATATAAATTTGAGGCCTAGTATTTAGGCGCTGGGTGACCGGTATGGATTTAGTGACAGAATTAGACTTGGAAATGCACAGTAGCGTGTGTGTGAAGTTATTCTGAATGACCCTATGTGCACCTTGAATATTATATACCCTTTTAGGGATAGATTTCAAATAGCTCTGATATAGCAGAAACCACTAAATTATGAAATTGCTAAATTGGGAATTGTATTTCAACCCAGAACAAAAAATGTGCTTTGGCGGACACTAAATAACTTGCCCATCCACAACAGGACAGCGGTAACGACAGATTTAGTGGGATATAAATTTGAGGCCTACTATTTAGGCGCTGGGTGACCGGTATGGATTTAGTGACAGAATTAGACTTGGAAATGCACAGTAGCGTGTGTGTGAAGTTATTCTGAATGACCCTATGTGCACCTTGAATATTATATACCCTTTTAGGGATAGATTTCAAATAGCTCTGATATAGCAGAAAACACTAAATTATGAAATTGCTAAATTGGGAATTGTATTTCAACCCTGAACAAAAAATGTGCTTTGACGGACACTAAATAAATTGCCCAGCCACAACAGTACAGCGGTAACGACAGATTTAGCGGGATATAAATTTGAGGCCTAGTATTTAGGCGCTGGGTGACCGGTATGGATTTAGTGACAGAATTAGACTGGGATATGGCCAAAAAATAACCACACTATTGCTGGTTAAATGCACTTGGTGTGACAGCTTGACCAACCACACTACTGAGGGTTAAATGCACTTGGTGACGGGCGCAGCTTGCCCCTGATGTAGTATATGGCCAAAAAATGAACAGACTATTGCTGGTTAAATGCACTTGGTGTGACAGCTTCACCCTGATGTAGGCTTTAGCCAAAAAACAACCACACCATTGAGGGTTAAATGCACTTGGTGACAGGCGCAGCTTGCCCCTGATGTAGTATATGGCCAAAAAATAAACAGACTATTGCTGGTTAAATGCACTTGGTGTGACAGCTTCACCCTGATGTAGGCTTTAGCCAAAAAACAACCACACCATTGAGGGTTAAATGCACTTGGTCGCAGCTTGGATGCACTTGGTCGCAGCACCGCACAAGACACAAAATGGCCGCCGATCACCCCAGAAAAAAGTGACTGACAAACGGTCTGGGCAGCCTAAAAACAGTGAGCATTTGAATTTCAGCAGCTCAATGATGCACAGCTGCAGATCGATCGATTAATCAAGTCCTTTGGAGGAGTTAATCTGCCTAATCTCGCCCTACTGTTGCAGCCGCAACCTCTCCCTACGCTAATCAGAACAGCGTGACGGGCGGCGCTATGTGACTACAGCTTAAATAGAGGCTGGGTCACATGGTGCTCTGGCCAATCACAGCCATGCCAATAGTAGGCATGGCTGTGACGGCCTCTTGGGGCAAGTAGTATGACGCTTGTTGATTGGCTGCTTTGCAGCCTTTCAAAAAGCGCCAAGAAAGCGTCACAAAAGCGCCAAGAAAGCGACGAACACCGAACCCGAACCCGGACTTTTACGAAAATGTCCGGGTTCGGGTCCGTGTCACGGACACCCTAAAATTCGGTACGAACCCGAACTATACAGTTCGAGTTCGCTCATCCCTACTCCTGACCGTTGTGCACGTCTGATCTGCAACTACAGGAAACGTTTGGTTGAAGTTATTGCTGCACTGTGAATGTTTACATGATGTGTTCAATAAAAACATGGTAACATTTAATTATTTGTGTGTTATTAGTTTAAGCAGACTGTGATTGTCTATTGTTGTGACTTCAGATCATATTTTATGACCAATTTATGCAGAAATCCATATCATTCCAAAGGGTTCACATATTTTTTCTTGCAACTGTATTTGTCAATTTGGCTATACATTGAATATGCTACAATGCCCATGTGAATTACAGTACAATTTGTACCATTACGCAATGCTTTAATAGGCATCAGTTTAATATCCACCGCAAATAAATATAGCACAGCATGTCTAGACACCTCAGCTCACACCATGGAAGAGGTCTATTAGCCCCATTGGAAATTATAGTGGGTAAAATCAAATAATTATGACATAGAGTAATGTAATGAATTTATCATTTTGAATCCTTTTTACTGGCTGGGCTTAATGAAGCATACATTTGTGGAATACAGAAAATAATTAAGACATAGCTGATTAGATTGTTTTTATTATAGTAGTAATTTATATGTTTTATGTATTTTTTTTATATTTTTGTATTTAGTTTTTGGGCATATGCTTTAAGTTTTTTTTTAAGGTACTATACGTGCTTATACTCAAATGTGTATGTTTTATAATTTGAAAAATTCATTACCTACTACAATGATTATTGTCAGTCGGTATTCTTATAATTGTATTTTGATGGGTTTTGTTCCTTCAAGAAGCAATCTGTTCAGTAGCTCTATGGGCACGCAAAATCATAAAACTATAAAATATTGTACAGTGTATAAATTTGGATACAAACCATAATATACAGTATTTACGGCCCTTACAGTGTCCTGTATTGGGCAAAGTATACCAAGTTGAATGTCTCCCATTTAATCTAGCATCATTATAGTACTTACTCCCTTTCTCCATTGGAGCACAACACTGTTTTATGCACCCCTAGGTAGAGTAGTGGTTTGTATTCCACTGTTCACGTAATACTCACTCAGGCTACTTTCACACTAGCATTTTTGCTGGATAAGGCAGGGTTCAGCAAAAACGCTTCCGTTACGGATAATACAACCATCTGCATCTGTTATGAACGGATCCGGTTGTATTATCTTTAATAATACAACTTTCATTAACTCCATTGAAAGTCAATGGAAGACGGATCCCTTTTCTATTGTGGCAGATTGTGGCAAAGCAAACGGATCCGTGCCCATTGACTTGCATTGAGGGTCATGCCGTCTTGCTCCGCATCCCAGGATGGAAAGCAAACTACATGTTGTGGTTTGTTCTCCGGTATGGGAATGCAACTAAATGGAACGGAATGCATTTTGGAGCATTCCGTTCTGTTCAGTTCAGTTTTGTCCCCGTTGACAATAAATAGGGAAAAAACTGAAGCATTTTTTCCGGTATTGAGCCCCCCGGTATTGAGATGCAGATCATTCACGAACCCCAGGAAAATGTTTTGCTGCCCTGATGTGCTCACTTGGGTACGATGTCGGCATACTAATAGGTGATTCTTGTACTCTTGAATGCAGAACAGGCAAACAGGCGGATGGCTCTTGTCGTTTTACGTAGAGACAAAGTCAGGAACAACTAGCCCTATGTCACCCTATATGGTGGGAAAGGACTAGGAATGCCCTGCCTATCTATACAGAGCACTCACCCCGAAAGGGGCGACCCTGTCCGGATACCTGACCCTACACCCAGGCAAAATCCTCCAAAAAACCTAAATAAAAGTTCATGACGTGCTACGTCATCAGGTGAAACAGACAGTAAATAGGGTATGCTAAATACAAGGTACATAAGGTGTGCTGAATACACAATTGCAAAAATAAGGGACCCAAAACAGGGGGGTGCAAGTAAATAAATAATGTAAGGGGAAATGAGAAAAGTTATCCCACAACACTCCATTAAGTCAATAGATTCAAAAAGGGAGATCAGAAGGTTCCACTGGGCAAATGCCCTACAGTGCAAATAGGGTGCTATTGCAAAGGATACATATATGTCCTGCCAGTTGGTAGGTCAAAACGCCTTGTATGGCATGCAATGTAGCTAATTTAACGTCCGCAACCCACGTACCTTAGCCCAGGTACTGCCCATCCTGTCAGGTGCTCGAAACACGTGACTAGAACGGCGTGCAGTAGAGGACATGAGCCAAGGAGGCGTAGAATATTCATCATATATTCACAATCACAAATTCGAGATTGTTTTCTTGATCGCAAAAAATTGGCAATGTAATATTCGCGCAATGCACGGGAAATACAGGAGTGGGTCACTATAGCTACATTTTTCAAGTTGCTAGAAGTTTCCTGAGACTAGAGAAAATGGTTGGCACGGCAGAACATAAAAATAGCTTTATATGCAGAGAGTGCTCCAATATATTTGCGATAGCGAAATCGGCACTAATGATGCAAATATTTTGGCGCAATACGTGCAACTGCACATTTTAACAGGTCTGACTAGATATTAGTGATTGGTGCACTAAGTATTGTTGTGAACTTGTGACATCACAGCATTATGTATGTATGTACAGTCATGCCCAAAAGTTTTGAGAGTTACATAAATATTGAAAATTGGTTGCTGCTTAAGTTTTTATAATAGCAATTTGCATATACTCCAGAATGTTATGAAGAGTGATCAGATGAATTACATAGTCCTTCTTTGCCATGAAAATTAGCTTAATCCCCAAAAAAAACTTTCCACTGCATTTCATTGCTGTCATTAAAGGACCTGTTGAGATCATTTCAGTAATCGTCTTGTTAACTCAGGTGAGAATGTTGACGAGCACAAGGCTGGAGATCATTATGTCAGGCTGATTGGTTTAAAATGGCAGACTTGACCTGTTAAAAGGAGGGTGATGCTTGAAATCATTGTTCTTCCATTATTAACCATGGTGACCTGCAAAGAAACGTGTGCAGCCATCATTGTGTTGCATAAAAATGGCTACACAGGCAATGATATTGTGGCTACTAAGATTGCACCTCAATCAACAATTTATAGGATCATCAAGAACTTAAAGGAAAGAGGTTCAATTCTTGTTAAGAAGGCTTCAGGGCGTCCAAGAAAATCCAGCAAGCGCCAGGATCGTCTCCTAAAGAGAATTCAGCTGCGGGATCGGAGTGCCACCAGTACAGAGCTTGCTCAGGAATGGCAGCAGGCAGGTGTGAGCGCATCTGCACGCACAGTGAGGCAAAGACTTTTGGAAGATAGCCTGGTGTCAAGAAGGGCAGCAAAGAAGCCACTTCTCTCCCAAAAAACATCAGGGACAGATTGATCTTCTACAGAAAATATGGTGAATGGACTGCTGAGGACTGGCGCAAAGTAATATTCTCTGATGAAGCCTCTTTCCGATTGTTTGGGGCATCAGGAAAAAGGCTTGTCCGGAGAAGAAAAGGTGAGCGCTACCAACAGTCCTGTGTCATGCCAACAGTAAAGCATCCTGAGACTATTCATGTGTCGGGTTGCTTCTCATCCAAGGGAGTGGGCTCACTCACAATTTTGCCCAAAAACACAGCCATGAATAAAGAATGGTACCAAAACACCCTCCAACAGCAACTTCTTCCAACAATCCAACAACAGTTTGGTCAACTACGCTATATTACTATCTAACTTATACTGACTATCTCCCACTAACTATCTGTATTATATATATGAGCTAACTGTCTAATGTAATGAAACAGGAAAGCAGATATCACAGTAATAACACTACTGTCTTCTCTCTCAGATCTGCAAAATACTGCATACAAGGGCTTCTGGGGAGGTTCTTATATAGTAAGGAGTAGGAGACTTTCCTATTGGTTGCTAGGGATGTTGCTAAGCTCAGACAAAGACATTACAGCCTTCTCATTAGCCACAAGCAAGAAGGGAGGTTACTGATGGGGAAAAAAAACTTGAATATTAAAAATTACGAATATACTGTATATCACTATATTCTAAATATTCGTAAATTCTCGAAGTGGCGATATTCAAGATTAATATTCGCTATTCCAATATTCGCATCCAACACTAGTCCAGAATTGATTTTGGGAGTTTATATGAGAAGCTGAACTAGCTTCTCTAGTTATCACTTTGTCCTCTCTGTATATAATTTCTCTATAAAAGTGTTGGTCTTAGGGTTTGCTTCAGCTCATGAAAACTGGTTGTAAGCACCCCAAAATACATCCAGGTTTTTAGATGTGTATGTATGCTTACTGATTCCAATAAATCCAGCTATTTTAAAGAGGGATTGCCCCTTTTATTTTATATGGGATTTAAAGAGGCACTACATGATAACTAGGGGCTGATTGATGTGTACCTCTCTCCCCACATTCTGTGAGTATATTGTTGAGGCAAACAGCCATTATTATGTATTTTAATTGTCACCCTGTAAGGCACCAGTCTTTCAACTATAGGAATGTGTGTGCTCTTATACGATCAGAGTGCAGTCACCTTAATCATCCCAAAACAATGCCTGGCCACCTAAGAGTACTTAAGGCACCTTGGTGGGAAGGTATCTGAGTAATTGGTGTGCCCTGGATTCCTGCAAAGGTGTGCAGATTACATTTGTCTGCCTGTGTACTCACCCTTTGCTGTCTGACCTGGCTTCTGCCTAATCTCTGTTCTGACCCTGAGCTGAACTCATACTGTTCATTTTATTGTAGAAACTCTGCATGCCCTGACCTCAGCCTGTCACTGACTGTGGCTTTGCTTGATCACTTGGTAGTCCGCACTGGTGTCTTGACCCCCGTGGGTCTGTATTTACTTAAATAGAGATTACTCCAAGAGGGAGCGGCCTGGTGGTTCCCCTGCAGCAGATACCTGTACAGAGTGTACAGAGGTTATAATGCTGTTAGGCATAGCCCCAAGTCAAATCTGTTCAATTCTTATAACGTGGACAAATCTAGATTCCCCTGCAAAAATGAGGGGAATAGAGAAAGGAAGAAAAAGGGGCACACAATAGGGTAGAATGTTCAATCAATAGAATAATGTAGTGAGAAATATCCAGGCTCACCTTGTAGGGTTGTGCTAATATAGGCACAACTCTACTGTAGTAAAGATAAGACCTTTGCACCGGGACTGCAGCCACAGACTGTGTATTCTTTTGGATAGGATGTCCAGTCCCCCAAAAGGTATTTGCAGTGGAAAAAGAGGGGTCCTGCAAAATCACCGGTGGAGACGGTCTTAATGGATGAATTCTTCTTATTTAATAAAAACAACGCGTTTCGGAGATTAAAATTTCCCCTTCATCAGGTTTCACAATAATACCTAAAATCTGTTCAATTGACGCAGAGTTCTTACACTCACTTCGTAACAAGGAGTAAGCAGGAATTACTGAGCTGGCTGTCTGGTAAAATACATGTTCTGCAGTTTCTCTGTCTCTCTCAAGACTCTTTGATCAAGGATTAAGGACATTTATGCTGGAAACATGTGCAGGTATACTGAAGACATAACCCCCCCCCCCCCCCCAAAGGGAGCCTGATGTGAGGTCTGAATGGGGGTCTAATAAATAGAGTTGAGCAAATCAAAGTATCCAAAGTGGACTTCAATCTAAATTTTACGAAGAATTTGATTAGTCGTGAAGCTGAATTTCCTTGTGCTCCGTGGTAATGAATACATTTTTCCTTAAATGGCTGTTAAAAAAAAAAAAGAAAACTCATCAACTTGCTTGTGGAAAGGCCATACGCTCCTGTTTTGATTGAAGAAATCCTGCCAAAGGATCTGCGGCGAGTGTGATGTCATCACATGATTGAACGTGGCATCTGAGGAATTAAATAACGAGGGGCGGCGCCATCACCGTTTCCCATCATCGTGCCTGCTTCACACAGTGTAAAGCGATTTGTGTAGATACAATTCATAACAAATCAAATTTCTTGTTGTAGTTCAGTGAAGCAGCCGAATCTGTAACTTAATAATAAATAAAAAAGTCTAATGGCAACTTGGTTGCTCCATTATCAACTTTAGACAGAGTTGGTTTTTATAGAACCACGTTGGCCCTGTTTATCTTGTCAGATGTTGGGCTCAGTGGAGGCCCTTTGATGGTTCAGTTCAATTATAATTAGTGATGAGCGGGAGGTGCCATATTCGATTTCACGATATTTTGCGAATATTTGATTGAATGTTCGTCATTATTCTATTTATCTTGAATAATATGCGATTAAATTTTTTGCGTATAGCGATTTTTTTTAAACTGTATAAGGCAACTTTCATATTGGTTGGCTAATATGTGTATTTTACAAATATTCATTGTATTGCTATAACTTTGTTTTTTAGAATATGAATATTCTAAAATACGAAGTCATAGCAATATATTGAATATTCGTAAAATACACATAATTTAGCTACTATAGTGCTATAATCTTTTTATTTAAATTTTTTTGTCTCTTCTGAACTTTAGCTAATATAGTGCTATAATCAGTTTTTTTTATAGTCAATTTTTTTTGTCTCTTCTCAACTTAATTTTTGGAAGGAATGTACACTATTAAAAAAAATACTACAGCACTATATTAGCTAAATTGCAGTCTATATGTGTATATTACGAATATTCGCTATATTGCTAAAACTTCGATTTTTTGAATATTACGAATAATCGAAAAAACTAAGTTATAGCAATATAGCTAATATTCGTAATATACACATATAGATTGCAATTTAGCTAATATAGTGCTGTAGTATTTTTTTTTAATAGTGTAAATTTTTTCCCAAAATGCCATTGAGAAGAGACAAAAAAATGTGACTATAAAAAAACTGATTATAGCACTATAGTAGCTAAATTGCAGTCTATATGTGTATTTTATGAATATTCGCCATATTGCAATGACTTTGTTTTTTCGAATATTCATAATATTCTAAAATTCGAAGATATAGCAATATAGCGAATATTCGTAACATACACATATAGACTGCAATTTAGCTAATATAGTGCTGTACATAAGGAGAAAAATTATAAATCAGCAATGAGAATCGTTACTGATTTATAATTTTCCTCTTTATGTAGGATAGTTTATGTTATGCGACAAATAGGCAATTACATATGCGAGTGAATCAGGTCGCAGAAGGGCTGTATGCTACTGGGTTGGTTTGGTTGAATAGACAAAGATAGAGAATATAGCGCTATATTCGCTATATTCAACAATTATACCAAGCCAACCGCAAGTAACTGTTGGCTTGGTAGAATTGTTGAATGTCGAATATAGCGAATATAGTGCTATATTCTCTATCTTCGTCTATTCGACAAAGCCAACCCAATAGCATACAGCCCTTATGTGATGCTATTCACTCGCATATTTAATTGCCGATTTATCGCATAACATAAACTATCTTACATGAAGAGGAAAATTATAAATCAGCAATGAGAATCGTTACTGATTTATAATTTTCCTCTTTATGTAAGATAGTTTATGTTATGCGATAAATTGGTAAATAAATATGCAAGTGAATCGGGTCGCATAAGGGCTGTATTCTATTGGGTTGGCTTGGTCGAATAGACGAAGATAGAGAATATAGAGCTATATTCAACAATTCTACCAAGCCAAACCATTAGTGATAGTAGTAATTTCTACTATCACAAAATTAGTGATACTAAATTACTAGCACTAATTTAGTGATATTAAAGTAAATTACTAATATGACTAATGGGTTCAGATGGAAAAAAAATGATTATTCGTTATAACGAATATATCTTAATATATTCAAAATATTTGTGAATTTGCGAAGTTGTAATATTCGTACGAATGTTTCAATATTCGAATATTCGTGCTCATCCCTAATTATAATCAAATTATTAAGTGCAAACGTATTCTCCTCCGATCTCTCACCTTCTACTTGAACTTGATTATTGACAACAAAGTTTGTTTAGGATAAGCTGTCTTAATTCCCTTTCCACCACCTTCCACTTCTAAAGTTTGCATTATTATTATAGCTAATACATGAAAAAATATTAAGCCTGTAATCACAAACCCTGATACTGTCACGGCTGAGGATGGGGAAAACCCTCAGCCGTGCGATGCCAGAACATGTTAAGCGCTGCTTGGCCAGGACGACAGTATTAGGGAGCAGGTCACCTCCTATCGCGTCCCTAAACTGACCCTGACTCCTAACCATATGAGTCAACCCTGAAGGTGGGAGGGCTCATACACCGTATGCCTAGGGGTCCCTGCTAGCCCTCAGGATTGCCCTGGAACAAGGAGCAGGGTAAGACGACCTGTTCCTCCTAGGCACAGAGGAACAGGAGTCTCACTAGCCAAACTGCAAAGGGAAAAGAACATAAACAGCCTATGGATATGGCAGGAGGCTGAAAAGCACTTCCACACCTACCTGCCACAGACACACAGACTGGATCCCGTGCAATACAGCAAGTGTCCACACCCAAACACCAATGGACACGGCACACACACAAACACACAGGAACCCAGATCCATAGGTGCATAACATAACAAAGGAAAACATCAAGTGGACATCAACATAAACCTAAGAGTCACAATTTGTTTTATGACCACAAGGGTGGCCCCCACTGGCAGATGGAAATACCAGGAGAGTGTCTCCAGCAAAGCATGGCTGAATCACCCCCTCTGAACTGCACTATACACTGAGGCTTTATAGGCCCAAGTAGTCACACCCATACAGAGACACACCCAGTGTTCACACACACAGAAGGGAATTAACCCTTCCAACACCAGGGAAGGGAAGACAGCAACTTAAAGGGGAATACACACAAATAAACCCTGTGCACACCAGACAAGGAAGGTGCACACATACAACCAAGTTGCCAAGTGCAAACGCATGCACATACAGCTGCCTAACAACAGCTCAGGCTGCTATGCTGCAACAGTACAACATAACTTGTTGCCCGCGGCAACCACAAGTGAGGCAGCACACTAGCGGCCCTCACCTGTGGTTGAACACCTACATACAAACCGCAGGCAACAGCGTGTGGTTCAAGAGTCACGACCATGACCATGGCCGTGACAGATACAAACTGAAATAGCTTTGACTAAATATGCAAGATTGCGATACCTGTATCCATTAGTGATGTCCCGAACTATTTGCCGGCGAACAATTCACGACGAACATGGCTTGTTCGTGTTCGCCGTGGCGGGCGAACATATGCGATGCTCGATCCGCCCCCTATACATTATCATTGAGCAAACTTTGACCCTGTACCTCACAGTCAGCAGACACATTCCAGCCAATCAGCAGTAGACTCTCCCTCCCAGACTCTCCCACCTCCTGGACAGCATCCATTTTAGATTCATTTGGAAGCTGCATTCTTAGTGAGAGGTGGGACAGTGCTGCTGCTGCTGATCTAATTGGGAAAGTGTTAGCTAGGGCAGTGTTCTGTGTCCACAGAATCATCTGCTGTAAGGACAGCACCCCAAAAAGCCCTTTTTAGGGCTGGTACATCAGTCTGCTTTATTATTTTTTTATATACACTCACCTAAAGAATTATTAGGAACACCTGTTCTATTTCTCATTAATGTAATTATCTAGTCAACCAATCACATGGCAGTTGCTTCAATGCATGTAGGGTTGTAGTCCTGGTCAAGACAATCTCCTGAACTCCAAACTGAATGTCAGAATGGGAAAGAAAGGTGATTTAAGCAATTTTGAGCGTAGCATGGTTGTTGGTGCCAGACAGGCCGGTCTGAGTATTTCACAATCTGCTCAGTTACTGGGATTTTCACACACAACCATTTCTAGGGTTTACAAAGAATGGTGCGAAAAGGGAAAAGCATCCAGTATGCGGCAGTCCTGTGGGCGAAAATGCCTTGTTGATGCTAGAGGTCAGAGGAGAATGGGCCAAATGATTCAAGCTGATAGAAGAGCAACGTTGACTGAAATAACCACTCGTTACAACCGAGGTATGCAGCAAAGCATTTGAAGCCACAACACGCACAACCTTGAGGGGGATGGTCTACAACAGCAGAAGACCCCCTCGGGTACCACTTATCTCCACTACGAATAGGAAAAAGAGGCTACAATTTGCACAAGCTCACCAAAATTGGACTGTTGAAGACTGGAAAAATGTTGCCTGGTCTGATGAGTCTCGATTTCTGTTGAGACATTCAAATGGTAGAGTCCGAATTTGGCGTAAACAGAATGAGAACATGTATCCATCATGCCTTGTTACCACTGTGCAGGCTGGTGGTGGTGGTGTATTGGTGTGGGGGATGTTTTCTGGGCACACTTTAGGCCCCTTAGTGCCAATTGGCCATCGTTTAAATGCCACGGGCTACCTGAGCATTGTGTCTGACCATGTCCATCCCTTCATGACCACCATGTACCCATCCTCTGATGGCTACTTCCAGCAGGATAATGCAGCATGTTACAAAGCTTGAATCATTTCAAATTGGTTTCTTGAACATGACAATGAGTTCATTGTACTAAAATGGTCCCCAAAGTCACCAGATCTTAACCCAATAGAGCATCTTTGGGATGTGGTGGAACGGGAACTTCGTGCCCTGGATGTGCATCCCTCAAATCTCCATCAAATGCAAGATGCTATCCTATCAATATGGGCCAACATTTCTAAAGAATGCCATCAGCACCTTGTTGAATCAATGCCACGTAGAATTAAGGCAGTTTTGAAGTCAAAAGGGGGTATGTCGTTCCTAATAATTCTTTAGGTGAGTGTATATATATATATATATATATATATATATACAGTTGCAAGAAAAAGTATGTGAACCCTTTGGAATGATATGGATTTCTGCACAAATTGGTCATAAAATGTAATCTGATCTTCATCTAAGTCACAACAATAGACAGCCACAGTCTGCTTAAACTAATAACACACAAAGAATTAAATGTTACCATTTTTTTATTGAACACACCATGTAAACATTCACAGTGCAGGTGGAAAAAGTATGTGAACCCCTAGACTAATGACTTCTCCAAGAGCTAATTGGAGTGAAGTGTCAGCCAACTGGAGTCCAATCAATGAGATAAGATTGGAGGTGTTGGTTACAGCTGCCCTGCCCTATAAAACAAACACACACCAGTTCTGTGTTTGCTTTTTACAAGAAACATTGCCTGATGTGAATGATGCCTCGCACAAAAGAGCTCTAAGAAGACCTACAATTAAGAATTGTTGACATAAAGCTGGAAAGGGTTATAAAAGTTTCTCCATAAGCCTTGCTGTTCATCAGTCCACGGTAAGACAAATTGTTTATAAATGGAGAAAGTTCAGCACTGCTGCTACTCTCCCTAGGAGTGGCCGTCCTGTAAAGATGACTGCAAGAGCACAGCGCAGACTGCTCAATGAGGTGAAGAATAATCCTAGAGTGTCAGCTAAAGACTTACAAAAGTCTCTGGAATATGCTAACATCCCTGTTAGCAAATCTACGATATGTAAAACACTAAACAAGAATGGATTTCATGGGAGGATACCACAGAGGAAGCCACTGCTTTCTAAAAAAAAACATTGCTGCACGTTTACAGTTTGCACAAGAGCACCTGGATGTTCCACAGCAGTACTGGCAAAATATTCTGTGGACAGATGAAACCAAAGTTGAGTTGTTAGGAAGAAACACACAACACTATGTGTGGCGAAAAAGAGGCACAGCACACCAACATCAAAACCCCATCCCAACTGTAAAGTATGGTGGTGAGGGCATCATGGTTTGGGGCTGCTTTGCTGCGTCAGGGCCTAGACGAATTGCTATCATCAAAGGAAAACTATATTCCCAAGTTTATCAAGACATTTTGCAAGAGAACTTAAGGCCATCTGTCCACCAGCTGATGCTCAACAGAAGATGAGTGTTGCAACAGGACAACGACCCACAGCATAGAAGCAAATCAACAACAGAATGGCTTAAATAGAAGAAAATACGCCTTCTGGAGTCGCCCAGTCAGAGTCCTGACCTCAACCTGATTGAGATGATGTGGCATGACCTCAAGAAAGCGATTCACACCAGACATCCCAAGAATATTGGTGAAATGAAACAGTTCTGTAAAGAGGAATGGTCAAGAATTACTCCTGACCATTGTACACGTCTGATCTGCAACTACAGGAAACATTTGGTTGAAGTTATTGCTGCCAAAGGAGGTTCAACCAGTTATTAAATCCAAGGGTTCACATACTTTTTCCACCTGCACTGTGAATGTTTACATGGTGTGTTCAATAAAAACATGGTAACATTTAATTATTTGTGTGTTATTAGTTTAGGCAGACTGTGATTATCTATTGTTGTGACTTTGATGAAGATCAGATCACATTTTATGACCAATTTGTGCAGAAATCCATATAATTCCAAAGGGTTCACATACTTTTTCTTGCAACTGTATATATTGCAGTTACCTGCCCGTGTGTGAGAGGCTGCAGGCCCACAGACTGTACTGTGTGCACACCACTCATATAGGGTGTCACAGTACCTTGCAGATAAAAAAAGTTAATGTATTTTTTCTCTTTGATATAATCGCAGTTGCAAGCCAGTGTGTGTCAGGCCCACACAGACTGTACTGTGCCCACTGGCCAGGCCACCACTCATACCGTTACAGGGTGTCACAATACCTTGCAGATAAAAAAAGTCAAATTATTTTTTATCTGTGATATAATCGCAGTTGCAAGCCAGTGTGTGTCAGGCCCACACAGACTGTACTGTGCCCAACGGCCAGGCCACCACTCATACCGTTACAGGGTGTCACAATCACAATACCTTGTAGATAAAAAAAAGTCTAATTATTTTTTCACTTTGATATAATCGCAGTTGCAAGCCAGTGTGTGTCAGGCCCACACAGACTGTACTGTGCCCACTGGCCAGGCCACCACTCATACTGTTACAGGGTGTTACAATGCCTTGCAGATAAAAAAAGTAAAATTATTTTTTCTCTGTGATATAATCGCAGTTGCAAGCCAGTGTGTGTCAGGCCCACACAGACTGTACTGTGCCCACTGTCCACCACTTAAATAGGGTGGCACAGTACCTTGCACGCATAGTACCACTTAAAAAAAAAATGACTGGCAGAGGCAGGCCACCCCGCAGGGGCCTTCTTGGTCATGGTGCTGTAATTTCCACTGGCCCTGGAATAATGCCCAGTGTTCAGAGGCCACGTACCCTGAACCCAAAAAATTCTGAGAACATAGTTGACTTGCTTACACAGGACACCCAATCTTCAACAGCTTCCGCTAAGAACCTTGACGCACAATCCTCCTGCAGCTCAGCTTCGGTCACCTGCTCTCAAGTTACCACTCTCCCGCCTGCCGCCACCACCACCACTACCACCACAGCCACCACAGCCGCTTCACTTGATCCGTCAGAGGAGTTATTTACACATCATTTGGATGAAATTAATGATGCGCAACCATTATTGCCAGAGGATGTAGATAACAGGGATATGCTTCAGTCAGGCAGGATTACACACATGGATGTACAGTGTGATGATGATGATGTTGTACCCGCTGCTGCTTCCTTTGCTGAGGTGTCAGATACACACAAGTGAAGTGGTTGATGATGACGATGTGTCTGTGGATGCCACGTGGGTTCCTGCTCGAAGAGAAGAAGTAGAGGAGGAAAGTTCAGAAGGAGAGACAGAGAGAAAGAGGAGACGAGTTGGTAGCAGGGGGAGGTCATCGCAAGGAGCTAGTGGCACAGTCAGACAGCATGTATCATCCAGCGCCAGCGCCAGCCTCCTGACCCTGCCTACAGAGCCCGCTGAAGAAGGTCGTACAGACCGAAACGTTCGGGAATTATCTGATATGGCACATACTTACTATATGTAAATGAATTGCACTATGAATTGCACTTGATGTACATGAACGATATTCTGTATACTAAAAATTAAAATGTGAAACTTTATTTTGCAAAAAAACTTTTGGAGTGCCGTGGATTTAACTTATAAAGACAGCATGTATCGGCACCCGGGGTCAGCCAGACAGCACGCCAATCAATGCATGCTGTTGCCACCACCAGAATGCCGTCATTGCAAAGCTCAGCAGTGTGGCATTTCATTTGCGTGTCTGCCTCTGATAACAGCAATGCCATTTGCAACCTATGCCAAAAAAAAATGAGTCATGGGAAGTCCAACACCCACCTCGGTTCAACTGCTTTGCGAAGGCACATGATCTCACATCACAAACGCCAATGGGATCAACACATGAGAACAAGCAGCACACAAACTCAAAGCCACCATCCTCCTCCTGGTCCAGCATCTTCAGCCACATCAACCACTGCTGTCCTCCTTGCCCCCTCTCAACCACCCGCCACTCTGCCTCTCACCTTCAGCAGTTCCATCTCATCTGCCCACAGTCAGGTGTCTGTAAAGGAAATGTTTGAGCGTAAGAAGCCAATGTCACAGAGTCAACCCCTTGCCTAGCGTCTGACATCTGGCTTGATGGAACTCTTAGCCTGCCAGCTTTTACCATACCAGCTGGTGGAGTCTGAGGCCTTCAAAAAATTTGTCGCTATTGGGACACCACAGTGGAAGGTACACGGACAATTTTTTTTTTCTCAAAAAAGGCAATCCCAAACCTCTACTCTGCTATTGAAAAGGAAGTCATGGCATCTATGGCATACAGAGTTGGGGCAAGGGTCCATCTGACCACTGATACCTGGTCTGCAAAGCACGGTCAGGGCAGGTACATCACGTACACTGTGCATTGGGTCAACCTGCTGACGGCTGCCAAGCATGGAATGCCTGGCTCTGCAGCGGAGTTGGTCACACCGCCACGACTTGCAGGCAGGCCTACTGCCACCTCCTCTACTCCTCCTACGCCATCCTTTTCGATAACCTCCTCGGCTGAGTCCTCTTCTGCTGCAGTGTCTGGCTGCACATCAACTGAATCCCCCCAGCTCCCCAGGGGCTATTCCACATCCCGGATACGACAGTGTCACGCTGTCTTGGGGTTGACTTGCCTGAAAGCAGAGAGCCACATCGGACCAGCACTCCTGTCCGCTCTGAACGTACAGGTAGATCAGTGGCTGACCCCGCACCAACTGGAGATTGGCAAAGTGGTGTGTGACAATGGAAGCAATTTGTTGGCGGCATTGAATTTGGGCAAGTTGTCACATGTGACGTGCATGGCACATGTGTTGAATCTCATCGTACAACGATTTGTGTCTAAGTACCCAGGCTTACAGGACGTCCTCAAGCAGGCCAGGAAGGTGTGTGGCCATTTCAGGCATTCCTACACGGCCATGACGCACCTTTCCGATATTCAGCGGCGAAACAACATGCCAGTGAGGCACTTGATTTGCGACAGCCCGACACGTTGGAATTCAACACTCCTAATGTTCGACCGCCTGCTCCAACAAGAAAAAGCCGTCAACGAGTATTTGTATGACCGGGGTGCTAGGACAGCCTCTGCAGAGCTGGGAATTTTTTTGCCACGTTACTGGACGCTCATGCGCAATGCCTGTAGGCTCATGCGTCCTTTTGAGCAGGTGAAAAACCTAGTCAGTCGCACCAAAGGCATCATCAGCGACCTCATCCCATTTGTTTTCTTCCTGGAGCGTGCCCTGCGAAGAGTGTTGGATCAGGCTGTAGATGAGCGTAATGAGGAAGAGGAAGAGTTGTGATCACTATCACCACCAGAAACAGCCTTGTCATCATCGTTTGCCGGACCTGCGGCAACGCTGCAAGAGGAGTATGAGGAAGAGGAGGAATGTGGCTTTGAGGAGGAGGAAGACCAACCACAGCAGGCATCCCAGGGTGCTCGTTGTTGTCACCTATCTGGGACCCGTGGTGTTGTACGTGGCTGGGGGGAAGAACAGACCGTCAATGACATCAGTGAGAACCAGGAACGGGAAATGAGTAGCTCGGCATCCAACCTTGTGCAAATGGGATCTTTCATGCTGTCATGTCTGTTGAGGGACCCTCGTATAAAAAGGATTAAGGAGAACGACCTGTACTGGGTGGCCATGCTACCCTACCCCCGGTATAAGCAGAAAGTGGCGGAAATGTTACCAAATTACCGAAAGTCGGAAAAGGATGCAGCAGTTCAAAACCAAACTAAAAAATATGATTTACACATCTTATAAGGGGGATGTCACAGCACAACGGGAATCTAACAGGGGAAGAGGTGAAAGTAATCCTCCCCCTACCACAACCTTAGCAGCAAGGACAGGATGCTTTACAGATGTGTTGTTGATGGAGGACATGCGGAGCATTTTAAGTCCTACACATCGCCACAACCCTTCGGGATCCAGCCTTAGAGAACAACTCGACCGACAGGTAGCAGACTACCTCGCCTTAACTGCAGATATCGACACTCTGAGGAGCGATGAACCCCATGACTACTGGGTGTGCAGGCTTGACCTGTGGCCTGAGCTATCCCAGTTTGCGATAAAACTTCTGGCCTGCCCCGCTTCAAGTGTCCTGTCAGAAAGGACCTTCAGTGCCGCAGGAGGCATTGTCACTGACAAGAGAAGTCACTTCGGTCAAAAAAGTGTTAATTACCTCACCTTCATTAAGATGAATGAGGCATGGATCCCGAAGGGACTGACAGTAGGGGATACGTTTGACTAACAAAAGGGCTGATGACATGCCTTGGCCTCAAAATGGTCTGCTGTATTTAATGTCTGCATACCGGATGACTTTCGTGAATTCTCCTCCACCAACTAGGGTTCAAGCCGCAATATTTTAGTCACCTTTCTGCCTGGAAAACAACAGCGGCTACAACAATAACATTGTTTTTCAGGCATGTGTGCATGCCTAATTTTTCTGGCCTCTGGTGCTGCACTATGGCTGCAAAAACAAAACAAAAAAAAAGGCACATACATGTGTCAATTCCCCTTCGTGATCGGTACCTTGTTGTGGTGAAGGGGCTTGCATATCACAATGAAGCGATCATCACCTCTATGAGTATGTTGGCAATGTTGCCACACCCCAGATGATAAGGCCGTTGCTTCATTATGATCAGACCAAAAGCGATCGGCTGGATAATTTTTCATAGAAAAAACATTATTATTATTTTTTTTTAAGTTGTATGGGTTTTTAATACATAAAATGAAAAAATCACAATAAAGTCTCTTAATAGTTTATTAGAAATAATGCAGACAATTTAAAAAATCCCCATCAATTCCAATACAAAGCAAGTACAGAGCTCAGAACTAAATTATTTCAGGATGTCGTTATGGTTCGTTAATTCGACAATGGTTAATCAATTCGACACACGTCCCCGGATAGGGGATGTAACAGGGATTGAAATGATAGGACCGACCAAGCTGCTTTTTCCATCTCCCGGTTCCTAAAATCAATTCAGTTTGGTGTATCAGAGTTTGGTCTGTGAAGGCAGTCGAAGGTACCCGGCCTAATAATTTTTTTCACAAAAGGCAATCCCTGATATGGGACGTTACAGGGATTAAACTGATAGGAATAGTACTAGTTAAGACACCACTTATATAGAGTGTCACAGCACATTGCTCTGTGCACGCGCAGTGCCCCAACTTGGGAGTAAGAGGACTGACCAAGCTGCTTTTTCCATCTCCTGGTTTCTAAAATCAATTCAACACAAGTCGCCGGATAGGGGATGTAACAGGGATTAAACTGATAAGAATAGTACTAGTTAACACACCACTCATACCGTGTGGCAGAGTACATTGCACGGCACATGCGCAGTGCCCCAAATTGGCAGTAACAAGAAGGACGCACACAGGTAAATCACAAGGATTCTGCAAGGAGTTTGTCACTTTTTGACAACTGTTTTCAGTTGTCTAAAATCCATTCAATACGCGTCCTGATAGGGGACGTAACAGGGATTAAACTGATGAGAATAGTACTATAGAGCAGTCAGTGGAGGTTCGAGCGAAGTGTGCCGGCCGCTGCCAGTAGTCCAGTGCGCACGCGCGGGATCTGGATGAAGCGAGCGGTGGTTAGAGAGGCAGTGATGACGTCAGGTAGGTGGATCGAAAGAAAGGGAGGGCGGCGATTTCGGCATTGAAGGCGGCGCTGGGCACCTAAACTAGATGGATGCAGCTGGGCACCTTTCACCATGAGACCTCCTCTTGGACACATTTCGAAGTGATTGACAGGTGATATAAACCTCTTTTTTATGAATATAGAGCCACAGGGGCATTTGCTAAACTCACTTTAGGATTCAGTGTTTTACAAGGGACATCGCCATATGTTTAGCTTATAGGACCAATTTCTCATGACAGAATCCCTTTAACTTTTCCAAAGGGCCTCTGAAAGTTAAAAAACAGAATCTGATTGGTTGCCTTAGGCAACTGCTCTACTTTTCTCTTGCATGAGATTTGATAGATCTCCTCATTCTTGTTATTATTATTATTGTTTTATACATTAGAATAGAGAACATCTACTTCAGGTTCCACATAGAATGTTTCAATGCTAGAGATTTTGGTACACTTTACCTCGATTAACTGGGTTTGCATTATACTGTATATTTAAATGTATTTTTTATAAAAAATGTTAGATACGGAGAGATATAGAACAATTTTAAATAGGTTAGATTTTAACAACCACTTTCATGTTGAAGTGTTACCCATTTCTACTGCCATACACCACTTGAGAGTCTCAAATAATAAGAGAGCAGCTTTTCAAGATCTATACATAGAACAGAATTGTTAAACTGCTAGAAAATGCCAATACTTTAAAAATACTGTCAGACATCACGTCAGCAGAATCTTTCACAGCATAGACAGGTGTGTGGAGACAGATAAGTCTTCAGCTACGTGAAAATTGTGACATTATCCTTGCCAATGTAATAATGTCTATTACATATAAAACATTTTTTTTTACAAACTAGTCTAACAGTTATTTCTGTTATAATTTCCATACAGAAAAATATCACATTGAAATAAAGCAATTAAGCCTAAAAGTTAATTTTTTCTTTTAAAGGGCAATTATATATATATATATATATATATATATATATATATAACACAGTTTCATGCAAAGGTCTGAGCTCCCCTGGTCAAAATTACTGTTACTGTGAACAGTTAAGCAAGTTGAAGATGAAATGATCTAAAAAGGCATACATGTAAAGATGAAACATTCCCTTTGTATTGTAATTTTTTTTTTTTAGTTTTCATGTTTTATATTTTCAAAATAACAAAAAAGAAAAAAAGTTCCTGAAGCAAACGTTTGGGCACCCTGCATGGAAAGTAGCTAGTAGCACCTTACGTGGCAAGTATCACAGCTTGTAAATGCTTTTTGCAGCCAGCCAAAAGTCTTTCAATTCTTATTTGAGAAATTTTTCATCCATGCTTCGTTGTAAAAGTCTTTCATTTTTATGAGATTCCTGTGCATTCTTGACCCTTACAGTCCCCTGATCTCAACATTATTGAAAATCTGTGGATAGACCTCAAAAGAGCAGTGAATGCAAGACGGCCCAGGAATCTCACAGAACTGGAAGACTTTTGCAAGAAAAAATGGGTGAAAATCCCTCAAACAAGAATTAAGACTCTTTGCTGGCTGCAAAAAGCATTTACAAACTATGATACTTTCCAAAGGTGGTGCTAATAGGTACTAACCATTAGAGATGGCCTTGTGGTTCGCCCAGCGGTCGTTTTGCTGCGAACTTTGCGTGTTCCCGATTCGCCGAACATTTGGAGAAATTCTTTCACATTGTGAAGAACTTTGACCCATGACACATCCATCAGGTGGTACAGTACAGCCAATTGAGACATTTCAGCACATAAATAAACCTGATCTGGCCGTCATTTTACATTCAGTGTTTTGCCAGTGTAGGCAGAGTTTGCTGTGTAGAGCAGGGACAGACTGTTAGGGACAGCTAACAGGGCCACAAAAGTAATTTTAAGCATTAGTATAGGTGTGCTATCGATAGGTGTGATACACAGAGGGGTGCGATATACTTATAATATACTTTTATAATGAGTCAAAAACACATAGATCTATATAGTGATCACCTGGAAGTCAGGGGCCTAAGGGCTAGGGGCATACTAGGGTAATTTTTATATAGGGTAATGTTCCGGACGGGGTCGCTCTTATCAGGGCGGGTGGTCTGTGGTTAGGCTATCAGGGCCAAAATAGCACCCCCCTGTAGGGCAATATCAGGGACAGTTCTTTGCCCACCCTGTCCTTCAATACCACATCATCATCTAGCCCAGGGATGGATGTTTTTTTGCTTTTCCTCCTGGAATTCATTAATGTGCACTGGAACCCCCCCGGATTGTGGTAGGACATATGGTTTCTGATTTGGTGCCGCCGAGCACTTGTTATTGCCTACCACATCTATGCTTTTTGCTTAACTTTAATCATTTAATTTCTTTTAATTTTAAAGGATATCTTTTCCATTCACACGTCCGCAAAATGGGTCCACATCCGTTCCGCAATTTTGCGGAACGGGTGCGACCCATTCATTTTCAATGGGGCCGGCCAAAAGTCTTTAAGGACACCATCACATGGCAGTATTCTGGTCATTATTTTTCATTAACATTTGTAAGACAAAACCCAGAATAGGTCCAAGACATGGATGACCTTCAAAGTTTTCAATTATAGTTTTTTCTGTGTAGGTTACACTCCTAGTTTTGGCTTACAAATGCTGAGGCAAAATAGTGCCATGTGAAAATGGCCTAAGGAGCCTCTTCGGTTTCCTATCTATATACAAGCTCAAAGCCCCCAATGTAAATGTATGCAGAGTTATTCCTTCTGTTAAAATAAACAATGTTCCCCATTGTAAGTTAATGGAGTCCATCTAGTGCTGTTGATAAATCCAAAGAACCAATAGCTAAGGAAGCTACGGAGACCTTGTTTGTGACCAATTTGCTAAAACTTAGGGTGCATTCACATCACCGTTTAGCTTTCCGTTCTTCTGATTTGTCAGAAAAAGAGAGAGAGAGAAAAAAAACAGGATCCAGTAAAAAAACAGATCCTGTTGCATAAGTTGTCATCCGTTTGAGCCATTTCTGTCTGAGATCCATTTTTTACATGGGAAAAAACTGCATGCAGTACTTTTGTTTCCATTTAAAAAAACAGATATTAGACAGAAAGGGCTCAAACAGATGACAACTGATGCAACAGGATCCAGTTTTTTTTCTCTCTCTCTTCTTCTGACGCATCAGAAGAACGGAAAGCTAAACGTTGATGTGAATGCACCCTTAACTTTTATTTTATATTAATTATTAAATGAAAAGCCCTACAAACATATACAGGGTGGGCCATTTATATGGATACACCTTAATAAAATGGGAATGGTTGGTGATATTAACTTCCTGTTTGTGGCACATTAGTATATGTGAGGGGGGAAACTTTTCAAGATGGGTGGTGAGCATGGCGGCCATTTTGAAGTCGGCCATTTTGAATCCAACTTTTGTTTTTTCAATAGGAAGAGGGTCATGTGACACATCAAACTTATTGGGAATTTCACAAGAAAAACAATGGTGTGCTTGGTTTTAACGTAAATTTATTCTTTCATGAGTTATTTACAAGTTTATGACCACTTATAAAATGTAATCACAGAGTGTCATAGTAGTGTGAAAAGCTATCATCAAAAATATCACAGAAATATCCAATTTAAAATGTAACTTTTACTAGATAATATTTAAGAGAAGTTTAATTCCAAGTATTTCATGATATTATATCAAATGCCAGACTGAAGGTAGAATCAAGACCCACCGTAAACATCAAGGCAGTAGGTCACTTTGTATTGAAGGTAAGAGATATAGCACTTACAGTTAGATGATTCTCATGTATAGCTGGATAAATATCTGGTGAGGTCAGGAGGAATTATTATCCCTATTGATGCCCTACGGTGTCTACCCCTGCCTACAGGCAGAGCACCCTCCCCGAAGGGGCGACCCCACCTCTCGGTGGCTAAACCCTTTCCTTACCCTCACGTGACCCTAAGTTATTACCTCACGGTGGGCTATTTGGTTCTCCCTCTGTTGGAAGAACAGAGATAATAGTCCTGGATGGTATAAAACTTGTTGTCCCGACGCGTTTCCCCAAGTCAAAATCCTTGGTTCATCAGGGGACTTTGTTGATTAGATTCCCATAGCCGAAGGATGGTGGCTATATTCTGGCGATGATAGTGGCTGATTATATGCCACTTTAGCGACAACACCACCTCCCGTCCAAAAGGCCACCCAGCGTTTGACCAGCTCCACAAAATTCGACCCCTCATAGACGACTTCAACAACAAATTTGCAGATTTGTATACCCCTGAGCAAAACATCTGCGTAGAGTCCCTTATACATTTTGCCTGGCGCCTTGGCTTCAAACAATACATCCCAAACAAGCGCGCCCGGTATGAGGTCAAATTGTATAAGCTCTGTGAAAGGGCCACAGGCTATACCCACAAATTTCGGATCTATGAGGGTAAAGATCAGACCCTGGAGCCGGTCGGTTGCCCTGACTACCTGGGGAGCAGTGCGAAGACCGTCTGGGACTTGGTGTCACCCTTATTTGGCAAGGGGTACCATCTTTATGTGGACAATTTCTACACAAGTGTGCCCCTCTTCAGGCATTTGTTCCTAGAACAGATTGGCTGCTGTGGCACCGTGCGACCTAGTCGCCGGGGCTTCCCCCAATGGCTCGTTACCACCCGTCTTGCAAGGGGGGAGAGGGCTGCCTTATGTAATGAAGAACTGCTCGCTGTGAAATGGAGAGACAAGCGTGACGTTTACATGCTCTCCTCCATTCACGCAGACCCGACAATACAAATTGAGCGAGCAACCAGTGTCATTGAAAAGCCCCTCTGTGTCCACGACTATAATTGGCTCATGGGAGGGGTGGACTTCAATGACCAGATGTTGGCTCCTCATTTAGTTTTCCAGCGCACCAAACGGTGGTATAAGAAGGTGTCTGTATATTTGATTCAATTGGCTATGTACAATAGTTTTGTTCTCTACAATAAGGCTGGGAGAACAGGATCCTTCCTCAAATTTCAGGAAGAGATCATCAAGAACCTCCTGTATCCAGGAGGTTCCGTGGCCCCATCCACTAGTGTAGTGAGCCATCTACACGAGCTACATTTCCCCAATGTCGTTGCTGGTACCTCAACCCAACCGTCACCCCGAAAAAGATGTTGTGTCTGTAGCAGGAGTGGAAAAAGGCGTGACACCCGCTATTTCTGTCCTGACTGCCCTGACCACCCTGCCCTATGCTTAGGGGAGTGTTTCCAGAAGTACCACATACAGGTACACTTAGCATAGGGATTGCATCTCACAGGACAGGCACACAGGGCTATTAGGGCCCATTCACTCACAGCTGCTGCAAACCTCTCCTTTCACCTGGGACAAGGTGCATAATGTACTTCGCCACATCTTTGGGCGATTTGTGCTTTGCACATTGTCCCATGGGGAAGGAGATGTTTGTCCTATAAAGGTAAAAAATGAAATAAAAAAATCACCGGTAAGCAAAAAAGGCAACGTTCTGTTCAAAAAGTTAAATAAAGTTTATATGTTCCGTTCAAATGTTATTATAAAGTTAATAAATTTATTGCGTTGCGGCCTGTTTTTTTTTTTTTTACCTTCCAGGTGGACCAACCGATCGACTAGCTGCAGCACTGATGTGCATTCTGACAGAAGCATTGCGCATCTGTCAGATTACACAAAAGTCGGTGTATGCGGCGCTGCAAGACGAGATTTCTCCTCTGCAGCAAAAGATACGTTTGCCGAGGCACATGAGCTGAGGGGGCGGCGGTGCTCATATGCTTTGGCAAACACTTTGTATATAAAAAATAAAAATCCCGGCAATGATTTATTCATCCACATCGATTGATGTGAATGGAGAAATCGGGTTTGCCAGGGCATACAAGCTAAGTGGGTATGGATGTTGGACGGAGCTCCTATGTTCCGACAGACGCCTTTCCCCTCCTTTTTTTTTTTTGGCAGAGATTTTTTCATCCACATTGATCGATGCGAATGAAGAAATCTGCGCCGTTTATTTTTTCTTTCAGCCCAGAGGCTGAACAGAAAAAAAATATCTCATTACCCGTATAAGGAGAATAGCAGAAACTCCTAATGCTGGCCATGCATGTAATGATTGCGGAGACCCTCAAATGCCAGGGCAGTACAAACACCCCACAAATGACTCCATTTTGAAAAGAAGAGAAAAAAAAATAAAAAAAAATTCCGCTAACTTGTGCCAAAAAAAATAATAATTGTTTGAACTCGCCATGCCCCTCATTGAATACCTTGGGGTGTCTTCTTTCCAAAATGGGGTCTCATGTGGGGTATTTATACTGCCCTGGCATTTTAGGGGCCCTAAAGCGTGAGAAGAAGTCTGGGATCCAAATGTCTAAAAATGCTCTCCTAAAAGGAATTTGGGCCCCTTTGCGCCTCTAGGCTGCAAAAAAGTGTCACACATGTGGTATCACAGTACTCAGGAGAAGTTGGGGAATGTGTTTTGGGGTGTCATTTTACATATACCCATGCTGGGTGAGATAAATATCTTGGTCAAATGCCAACTTTGTATAAAAAAATGGGAAAACTTTTGCCGAGATATTTCTCTCACCCAGCATGGGTACATGTAAAAAGACACCCCAAAACACATTGCCCTACTTCTTCTGAGTACGGCGATACCAGATGTGTGACACTTTTTTGCAGCCTAGGTGGGCAAATAAGCCCACATTCCAAAGAGCACCTTTCGGATTTCACAGGGCATTTTTTACAGATTTTGATTTCAAACTACTTCTCACGCATTAGGGCCCCTAAAATTCCAGGGCAGTATAACTACCCCACAAGTGACCCCATTTTGGAAAGAAGACAACAGACACCACAAGGTATTCCGTGAGGGGCATGGCGAGTTCCTAGAATTTTTTAGTTTTTGTCACAAGTTAGCGAAAAATTATGTATTTTTTTTGTTATTTTTTCTTACAAATTCTCATATTTCACTAACTTGTGACAAAAAATAAAAACGTATACGTATTTTGAGCTAAAAATCATTTTTTCAGTTGGTCATTATTAAAACTTTGAACCTCAGTTTTATAATTTTTTTAATGTTTTTTTTATTGCAAAAGTGACCAGATAGCCACAAACACAGTGGCCTACATTTACTAATGTCAGTGCACCTATCCACTGCCGTAAACTCTGCCTAAATTTGGCATAAATTGGAGCAATCTGGCACATTTTTAGTGCAATTTGGCACATTTTGTTATTGAGAAACACTTTGTTCCTAAGTACCCTCTGTGTAGCTTATCAGAAAGAAGTGTAGCTTTTTGGGAAAGGGGTGTGCCCTTATGCAACATTCATTGCCAAAATTTCACCACATATCTGGTAAAAAGTCTCAAACTAAGGCCTTTTTCGCATGACTGTATGGCTTTTTCAGTGTTTAGCGGTCCATTTTTCATGGATCCCTTGTTCCGTTTTTAGTTTCCATTGTGTTTCCGTTTCTGTTCCGTTTTTCTTTTCCGTTTTTCCATATGGCATATACAGTATACAGTAATTACACAGAAAAAATTGGGCTGGACATAAAATTTTCAATAGATGGTTCCGCAAAAACGGAACGGATATGCAAGACATACGGATGCATTTCCGTATGTGTTCCTCTTTTTTGCAGACCCATTAACTTGAATGGAGCTACGGAACGTGATTTGCGGGCAATATTAGGACATGTTCTATCTTTCAACGGAACGGAAAAATGGAAATACGGAAACGGAATGTATACGGAGTAAATTCCGTATTTTTTTGTGGAACCATTGAAATGAATGGTTCCGTATACGGACCGTATACGGAACGCAAAAAACGGCCCGTAAACAGAAAAAAAACAGTCGTGTGAAAAGGCCTAAGCCAACGTGGTTAGCACTGGTGTCTTACAGCACTGGGTTCCTATGTTAGATTCCAAGGACACCATCTATATGGAGTTTGCATGTTCTTCTTGTGTCTGTGTGGGTTTCCTCTGGGTACTCCAGTTTCCTCCCACACTACAAACACATAGAAACATAGAATGTGTCGGCAGATAAGAACCATTTGGCCCATCTAGTCTGCCCAATATACTGAATACTATGAATAGCCCCTGGCCCTATCTTATATGAAGGATGGACTTATGCCTATCCCATGCATGCTTAAACTCCTTCACTGTATTTGCAGCTACCACTTCTGCAGGAAGACTATTCCATGCATCCACTACTCTCTCAGTAAAGTAATACTTCCTGATATTACTTTTAAAACTTTGCCCCTCTAATTTTAAACTATGTCCTCTTGTAGCAGTTTTTCTTCTTTTGAATATTCTCTCCTCTTTTACCTTGCTGATTCCCTTTATGTATTTAAAAGTTTCTATCATATCCCCTCTGTCTCGTCTTTCTTCCAAGCTATACATGTTAAGGTCCTTTAATCTTTCCTGGTAAGTTTTATCCTGCAATCCATGTACCAGTTTAGTAGCTTTTCTCTGAACTCTCTCCAAAGGATCAATATCCTTCTGGAGATATGGTCTCCAGTACTGCGCACAATACTCCAAATGAGGTCTCACTAGTGATCTGTAGAGCGGCATGAGCACCTCCCTGTTTCTACTGATAATGCCTCTCCCTATACACCCATACATTCTGCTAGCATTTCCTGCTGCTCTATGACATTGTCTGCCTACCTTTAAGTCTTCTGAAATAATGACCCCTAAATCCCTTTCCTCAGATACTGAGGTTAGGACTGTATCCCTGATTTTATATTCTGCTCTTGGGTTTTTATGTCCCAGGTGCATTATCTTGCACTTATCAACATAAAATTTTAGTTGCCAGATTTTTGACCATTCCTCTAGTTTTCCTAAATCCTTTTCCATTTGGTGTATCCCTCCAGGAACATCCCTGTTACAAATCTTTGTGTCATCAGCATGAAGACACACCTTACCATCAAGGCATTCTGCAATTTCACTGATAAAGATATTAAACAATATGGGTCCAAGAACAGATCCCCTGAGGTACCCCACTGGTAACAAGACCATGGTCTGAATATACTCCATTGACTACAACCCTCTGTTGTCTGTCCCTCAGCCACTGCCTAATCCATTCAACAATATGGGAGTCCAAGCACAAAGACTGCAATTTATTGATAAGCCTTCTATGTGGGACAGTATCAAAAGCCTTACTACTGCACCTCCACCATCTATTATTTAAGGCACCCAATCAAAAAAAATCAATAAGATTAGTTTAAAATGATCTCCCTGAAGTAAACCCATGCTGTTTTTCATCTTTCAATCCATGGAATTTTAGATGTATCACAATCCTCTCCTTAAGTATGGTTTCCATTAATTTCCCACTATTGATGTCAGGCTTACTGGCCTATAGTTGCCCGATTCCTCCCTACTACCTTTCTTGTGAATGGGCACAAGATTTGCTAATTTCCAATCTTTTGGGATGACTCCTGTTACCAGTGATTGGTTAAATAAATCTATAAATAGAGAATATTATTAATAGGGAACTTAGATTGTGAGCCGCATTGGGGACAGCTTGATGCTAATGTCTGTAAAGCGCTGTGGAATATAGCAGCGCTATATAAGTGCATGAAATAAATAAAAAAAATAATAGTTGATATATAGAGAGCTCAACAAAAATGTCTATCCTTGCAACACATTTATCATCCAGCCTGAGCCATTGTGATTAATGTGGAGCAGGTCTTGACAGCCTAAGTTTACACCATCTATAGAATACGGTGAGTAAATCCCCCCTCCCCCACACACACACTGTATTTGACTGGGTTTTGCGGATGTGCTAGCGGCCATCTTGCAACCCATGTCCTTAGCTCTATACACAAAATCCCGGTGACAGGTTCCCTTTAACAATATTTAAATGAAGTTTTTATGTGAAACATAATTTCAAGAATTTGGGGTAATATTTTTAATTTTACATGTCAGAATATACAGTATATAAAATTTAAAATTTTTAACACTGACCACAAAGCCTAATGTTATCAGCTGTAACATATGAGGTAACTCAGCAACAAGTGTTCTGTTTTCCCGCTGTAACACTGTAGGAGAAAAAGAGCTTTACACAGAACACATACAAATAAATGGGCTATCTGTGTAATCCATTGGCCTACAGTATCCAACAAAACCAGAGAGTGATAGTGACAACCAGGGTACACTAAAGCCCCATTCACACTTATAGTGGAATCCTGACATTTTCTGGAGTTTACCCAGAGGGGCTGTATGTATGAATGCACACATCCGCAATATCAGTCCCAGACTTCACCCAGACTTTTTCTCCGCAAAGCTTTGTACTAAAACCGGGTTATGTCCAAGCGAGCGCATGTGTGAAAACGGCAGTAAATGTTCTAGAAAATCATTGTCTAGGCACCTGGAACATTTCCTCTGTAGTGAGAACGCACCCGACATGGAACATCTCTGGGGTGATAGCTACAAGTGTGAAAGGCCAACTCTGGTAAATCTCCAGACCTGATAATCTGGAAATATTCTGGAGTTTAGGTAACAGCATAAGAAACTATGTTATGGCTTGTATAGTAAGTTGTGGAGCTATCATTTTCTCAGAGTTATGTATGATTTATAGAAATTCATAAATCTTGCCTTGGGAGTTAGGAAGATAGTCTTAGCTGCTTTGAAACCTTGGCAAGAACAATATGAACAGGTGTTCCCAGGTTATCTCTAGCCTTGCTACCATTGTGCACTGCACACTGCACTTTTGTAGTTTTCTCCTTCTTGGTAACAGCAGGGCCGGCGTTAGGGGGGCAAACTGGGCCATTGCCCTTGGCCCTCATCACCAAAGGGGCCCCCTTCCAGTCAGTGGCAGATTACAATAGAGTCATTCGGGTCGGCCGACCTGAATGCCCGCATACTGCAGCGGGGCACGGGAGTGCATAGTTCACTGCCCCACCGCTATCACTGCCATAGGCTTCAGGCCTAGTAGGGTAGTGAAATACCAGCACAGGTGTGTCATCGCACACGCCTGTGCTGGGACGCAGCACTGTGAAGTGTGCACGTCTGCCATCGCGTGCCTGGACATAGGTGAGCATTTTGCTTTTATAAATTTATTTTTAGGGCCAACTTTGGGGGACATGGGACACACACACAGGAGGACATGTGAACAGACAGTACATCGAGGGAAATTGCAGTATGGGGGCTAATTACTATGTGGGGGGGAAATATTATGGTGGGATTACTGTGTGTGGGGCAAATTATTATGGGAGGGATTACTATGCGGGGGCAAATTACTATATGGGGCAGTGTCAGGGAAACTACTCTGTGGGGGCAGTGTGGGACAAATTACTATGTGGGGGGGCAAATTACTATGGGGAACTATATGGGGCAGTGTGGGGGGCCTTGCTATTGGGGAGGCACTGTAGGGGCAATTCTATTATTTTTGGGGATACTATACAGGGATTATTACCTGGATCACAATATAGGGTGTTATTATTATTACTGGGGCACTCTAGGGGACATTATTATAATATGCATCTTTTTATCATGGCCACAGTATTCACAATAGTGTTTCTACATATTTCAGTCTATGCAGAAGATCGCTGGACAGTGTGAGTCTGCAATTAGGAGTCCCTGCTCGGATTCCATATATAGCTATGTCCATATATGGAGTCAGTGCCATTGCTTGGGGGCACTAAGGTGTATTTAAATCAAATTGAGCCTCTATTTCAGAAGAGTTTCTGCTGGGATTTGAACACACAACCTTCTACATTAGAGCCAAGGACCCTAACCACTCAGCTATAACGCCAAACGATAAACTGTGTTAAAACCTTATAGTAGTTTCGTATGTAGTAAGTATTCCTATATAGCAGAGTTCAAAACCTTTCAGAAATAAAGACTACATTTATATATTTTATATTTTTTTAAGTAATTGTAAAAAATGTATGGCACAAAATAAATGTGTAATTACAAAAAAAAGTCATATTTCTGATATATATGAATCCAGACTATGTGGAAAACTACTACTGTTGTTTTTAGCCATATTATATTTACATATATTATGATATATTATATATTCTAAATATATTATATATTTAAATATATAATAATATATGTAAATATATTATTGCTAAAAACTAATATATATATATTTTTTTTAATTAAATTTAGCCACTATTTCTCAAATGTTTCTGCTGGGATTTGAACTCACAATCTTCTACATTAGAGCCAAGAACGTTAACTACTACGCTATTGAGCTGCATGTTAACCTGCAGTTAAATATAAAATACTTCTGCTGTAAAGGAATACTTACTGCATGAGAAACTGCTATGAGGTTTTTCTGACACAGTTTATTGCTTAGCTTTATAGCTGAGTGGTTAAGGTTCATGCCTCTAATGTAGAAGGTTGTGAGTTCAAATCCTGGAAGAAACTTTTCAGAAATAGAGGCTAAATTAGATTTAAATATACAATTGCTGTCTCAAACACTCTTTCTATGCTCACGGAGATAAGGCCTCTAAACTAATGATGTCTCTTATTAAGAGGAGAAAACCCCACACCTTCATAAAAGAAATTAAAGATAAAAAAGGAAATATTACTACTGACCCCGAGATGATCGAAAAAGAATTCATTGCCTTCTATTCCTCTTTATATCAATTACACCCCTCAGAGCAACGAGTAAATTCACAAGAAACCCTCGCAGCAATTTCCAAATTTTTAACCAAAGCCTCCCTCCCCAAACTAGACCCTAGTACACATCCTAACCTATTACTACCTTTTTCACAGGAAGAGGTCCGGTCCACCCTGCGAAGGTGCCCTAAACAGAAAGCTCCTGGCCCAGATGGTCTCCCTTGCTCGTATTATGACTCTTTTTCAGATGTTCTTCTCCCCCACCTGACGGACACATTTAATGCGTATCTCTCAGGCTCTAATATACAGAGACAGGCCCTCGAAGCTTACATTACCTTGATCCACAAGGAAGGGAAAGATGCCACTCAGTGTGGCAGCTATAGACCCATCTCTTTGTTAAACACAGACCTAAAACTCTATGCAAGCCTATTAGCCAATAGACTTAAACCTCTAATTCCCTCATTGACCTCCCCAGAGCAGGTGGGGTTTGTGTCCGGAAGGGAGGGGAAGGACAACACCCTGAGAATTCTCTCCATAATACAAACAGCTAACCAGAAAAAAATCCCACTAGTTTTGTTGGGAACAGACGCAGAGAAAGCATTCGACAGGGTGGACTGGACCTACATGAAACAGGTACTCTTACATTTTGGCCTCCCACAAGAATTTGTTGACGCCATTTTCCGGATGTACGACACCCCCTCAGCAAGACTTCGCATAAACCAAACCCTCTCAGCTCCCTTCCAAATTTGTAACGGTACACGTCAGGGTTGCCCCTTATCTCCGATCCTTTTTGTCCTCTCTCTCGAGCCACTACTAGCCTCAATTAGACTTCACCCAGACATAGAGGGTTTTGACGATGGCAAATTTATACACACCATATGCAGATGATATCCTACTGACACTGTCAAACCCGCTCTCTGCCTTACCAGCGCTACGAGATATCCTACAGGAATATGGCGAGATATCGAACTTTAAAATTAACGCATCCAAATCAGAAGCGTTAGGACTTAACATTAGTAGAGAAGAAATTGAAACCTTACGCTCCCAACATCCTTTTCACTGGCCAGAATCATATATCACATACTTAGGCATTAAACTCAGCCCAAAATGGAAAGAATTATACGTGCTGAATTACGCCCAGATCCCGAACATCTTTAGCCAAATATTGTCATCATGGTCTTTGCCCTTTTTGTCCTGGATGGGTCGGAAAAACTTAATAAAAGCGATATTGCTCCCCAAACTGACATACCTTTTCCAGACTCTCCCAATACCACTTCCAGTAAGTTTTTTCAATAATATTCGTAAAACTGTTAGCAACTATCTCTGGAATGGCAAAAAACCCAGATTAAATCAGATCCTTCTGACACAGCACAAATCAAGGGGAGGTATGTCAGTTCCGGACTGGAGATTATACTACGAAGCTACCCATATAACTAGGATAATACATTGGTTGAGAGCAGATGATAACAAACTTTGGCTCCCATTAGAAAACCTACTAGCCTCAGCCCCCCTCAGAGCTCTGCTTTGGAAAAAAGATAAACCCACGTCCCAACTCTCGCTAAATGTCATAACACAAACTACTATATCAATTTGGCATCAGTATATGAACTCCCTAAGTCCCATAGTTTCTCCCTTAATGACATTAGCAGACATCCCAGAACTACACCAGGAGAGATATAAAGATACTGGTCTTAAATTTACAGATATTAGCTCTATCAAGTTATCCACCTTCCTCGACCCAGAACAAATAGAAGACCCTTTGAACAACCTCCCATTACACGCTTTACATAAAGCACATATCCGCTCATTAATCAAACCATATCTTACTCAAAAAACTAGTCCTAGGGAACTAACACAATTCGAAAAACTGGCGGCCTCCTCCAACCCCCCTAAACACTTACTATCACAGATCTATAACATTCTACAAGTAACTAAACATCCACACGCAGGAAGCTATCTGAAAGATTGGGAAAAAGATTTAGACGCCACCTGGTCCAAAACAGAAACCAGACAAATTTTCCTCAAATCCCACGGTATATCTAGATGCACGCGTCTCCAAGAAAACTCATACAAAATAGTCACCAGATGGTACCGTACACCTGTGAGACTCAAACAGATGACATGCTTAAATTCAGACTTATGCTGGAAGTGTAACAGTTCAAGAGGCACATATTTACACATGTGGTGGGACTGTCCAGTGATCAAAACATTTTGGAACCAGGTACTCAACCTTATCAAAGCAATATGTACACCAACACAAGACCCAACTCTGGCTTCTATTTTCCTTAACATCCGCCTGGATAACATTCCACCAGAGAAAAGAATACTCTTTCAATTCCTCACGGCTGCAGCCAAACTACTGATACCCCAACATTGGAACCAACCAAGCTCCCCCACCCTTCCACAATGGCTGCAAAAAGTGAACCATATTTTTCATATGGAAGAACTTTCAGCCTGGGAGCTAAGAGCACATGCCAGATTTCTTAAAATATGGGATGGCTGGATCAAATACCGCACCTCATCCTCTGCTCTGCAACTTTTATCTGACCCAACCTAACATAATCCACGGGTGATCATAACATCTCTACATATATCTGAGGTCGTCCCCCCCCCTCCCCCCATCCTCTCTCTTTTTTTTTTACTTTTGCTCCTTATTCAGCATTTTCAATATAAAATGCCTTCACTGAGTTAATTGTCTTTATGCTGTACATTGTAAAAACTTATGTTGTAAACTGATCTATATTCTGATTATATACACAATGTACTCTTATTGTATTTCATATACTTTTCAAAATTAATAAAAAGAAAATTGAAAAGAAATATACAATTGCTGTCTGGGATTTGTTCTATTTCTGGACTTCATCTTTCTCCTCCGTTACTATCCTCAGCCAATTTGCTGTTAAAGATCTGCAAATGTATTATTCTGCATTTTTGTCTGATGCAAGGATGGTATATTTTTTCTTGTGACCATCTGGTTGTTGTGTGGTACCCAAGTCCTGAGGACATCTGACTACCAAGAGCCATTGACTTAGGAAAAGTGACTGCTATACTGTAGGTGAAGTTATGTTCTGTAGTATTAGCAACCAGCCTCATTACACTTGCTACCTAGCCTCCAGGACCCTTGAAGTTGGACTGCTTTCTGAGATATTACACTGCCTAATGTTGACAATAAATACTTGAATTTATTACTTAGCCAGTTGTAGGAATAAAACTCAGTTGGACGACCAACATCTGTATACAGCTTTCCTTGTTACGTATTTTGCCACTTTACACAGGTCAGTGAGAAGTATTCTTTATAGCCCTTCTCCACCTGGCCAAGAGGTAAAGTTCTGAATGGAGCACCCAGACCCTCTCATCCCCCAACACTGAATATCCAGAGTACTTGAAATGACTATAGTCATATCAAGCATATTTGAGTTTATGTGTAAATAAGTCTACCAACCATATATTTACCATATTTCCTTATTATATTACTATAAATTATACATGTTATAATATGGTCGATTAAGGTAGATAATGGCAAATTAGGCCCATAAATAACTTGCTCTTTGCATATACACCCAGACTTAAACAAAAAAATTTAGCTCACGAGGTACCCATATAAAATATAATATTTTACTGAATTAATCTTCACATATAAAAAGATGTTGATGTTAAAAAGGAAAAAGTGACAGAAGAAAACACCATCCTGGTAGCACACACAATACAGGGGTATATAGTATGTGTGCAATTATATAAATACATATTAAGACATGATGCAGCAAATATAGTGATCTATAGTTGCATGGACAATCATTATACATAAATGTAGGATACTGGCAACCAAAGTATCAAAAAACAATCACCTCTCATTATATTGACTATTATATTGACCAGAAAAAAAAACTCACCTAAGGGTGCGTGCAAACCCTGACGTGCGTTTCAGCATCCCTTCGTCCGGGGGTAACGCCATCACTGTGAAACCTGATATTTAAACCCTATCCCCACCAATGAGATGCACTGATTAATTAAGTAAAATTCCAGTCAACTGCATGTATAGCAGCAGCGCAAGGTGCGAGTATCCACTCCAGGCCATCCTCCCAATCCGGCATCACACCGCAATGCCCACAAACACGTGATGAGTGACTTGATGCGGCAGACTCGGCGCATCAAGGGAGAACAGCTCCCTCTACTGGTACTATACAAAATTGTCCTGTAAGGTGAATGGACCTTCAATCAAAGTCATCCACCATTGGCACTGCCGACACTGACCACAAGAAATCATACATAGTTATATATTAAAAAGGTTACCATATTTTATATATGATATATAAAATAATAAAAAAGGATATATTACAATATAAAAAATACAATATATTTAATTAAATATTACAAAATAGATATAGTGTTGCAAACAACACTTATAACTGTAAATGTGAACAATATAAAGTGACATATGCAAAATTAAAAATTAAAAAACATAGGTGAATATGGTGAGTAAGAAGACATGATTAAAAATGGATAATTTATATGCAAAAATAGGTGATGCATGGTGAATAAATCTGTGAGTGGAATAATACGGTGTAAAACAATTTTCAGTATGTAACAGTGAAAAATGATAGAAGAAAAATGAAAAAGTTGATGATGAATAAATGACAAATCATGGAAAGTGATGAGTGGAGAAAATGAAACAGTTGAAATATTAAATCCAGTAAATCAGTGAAAAACCTGAAAAATGGAGGAAGATGAAAGGTATGTGTATTGGTGATGATTACACTGAGTGAAACTAAGTGGCGTGAAGATAAAGAGATAGTGATAGAGATAAAAATAATAATAAAGATGAAAAATAAACCCAATAGTATTTGTTATATATAATATAAAAGACATCCAGGGCAGCTCTCATGGATACAACACAGTAGAAAAATGGAGCAAACAACAGATGACAAAATAATCAAATAAAAAAATAGCATCCTGTGGAGAAAGAAAACGGGAGAAAAGACAAATTAATAAAACATTTATAAAAACATAAAAAAGGAATCACAGTAGCGGTCATGATGATCAGAGGAAAGATGAAAAACCCAGATTCCCATCGAGACCCATGGGACGTAAGGTCCCCAGGGTCCAAATCCAACTGCTCTCTTTTAGGGCCAATTTATTTGATATATTCCCCGCCCTGAGGTATGTTTTAATGCAATCAAGTCCTCTTACTTTCAAAAACCTCGGATTGCATGTGTGAAAATTATTGAAATGTTTGGGGATAGGTTTTAGATCTTCATATTTTTCTATGTCCTTTGCAGCAATGATGTCCCTCACATGTTCTCGTACACAAATCTTCAGTTCACGAGTAGTCAATCCAATGTATATTTTGGACATGGACAGATGGCATAGTAGATTACCATAGAACTGGAGCAAGTGAGGTGATGTTAAAACCCCAATTTTATTATCAGCGATTCTGTCTTTTCATGGTTGCAGCAGATTCAATTGTTTCTGTGACTTCGCTCTGAAGTATTCCTTCTTAATGGATTTATGTCTATAACCTCTTCTCAAAAAACGATTTTCAAATCTTTGGCCTGTTCCTCAAAAATTGTGTCATCTGAACAAATCCTCCGTAGACTCAAGAATTGGCCAATTGGAATTGCATTTATAGTGTTCCTAAGGTGCGAAGAAGATGCGTGTAAATATGCATTTACAGAGGTATCTTTCCGGTAAACATTAGTTTGTATATAACCCCTGTTGCCTCTAAATACAAAGACATCCAGGAAGTTAATTTTATTCCTATGACATACATATGTAAGTTTGATATTACAAGAATTGTTCATAAGAAGAGTAAAAATCTCGCAATTGTCTCTCCGCTCCCTTCCAGATCACAAAAACATCATCAATGTACCGCACCCATAAAAAAGGCGCGGTCCATGATGGCATGTCTGTCTGACAGGAACAGGTCTCTCTCCCACAGCCCCAGGAACAAATTTGTGTAGGAGGGCGCACATGCTGCCCCCATTGCAGTTCCCTGGAGCTGTAGGAAGATGGACCCATTAAAGATAAAGAAATTCTTCGCAAGAACAAAATATAACAGCTGTAATAGGAACAAGGCCAATTCTTTTGTCATAGTAGTGGCTTTGAGAAAAAACTATACTGCCTGAAGACCATCAGAATGTCTAATACTCGTGTAGAGAGATTCTACATCACACGTCACCAACAAAGCATCTTCCTCCAGATCCCCTGTATTAAAAAAAAAAAAAATCTGATGTATCCCTGACATAGGAGGGTAAGGTTTTTATGATCGGTTTAAGGTGAAAGTCCAATATTTACAAACATTCTCTACCAGGTTTCCTTGTCCTGATATGATGGGCCTACCTGGAGGTGTTGATGCAATTTCATATGGATTTTGGGCAATATATAAAGTGTACAAATGGTAGGTTCCTGAATAATTAAGGCTTGATGTAGTTGTTTAGCGATGGTACCCTTCTCCAATGCCATATCCAGGATTGTCATCAATTCACCCCTAAAGGAAGACAGGGGATTAAATGTTAATTTTTTGTAACAGGTACTATTTCTGAATGGCCTATAGGCCTCCGTTAAATACATGTCACGTGGCCACTCCACCAAGTTTCCCCCCTTGTCTGCCGGTTTATATATCACATCAGGCAACTTTTTCAATTTCTTGAGACTTCGCCGTTGTCCCCATGTAAGGTTGTCTCGATGGATAGACATGGGGATACCCTCAAAGTCCTTACTGACCATTTTAACAAAGAGAACTACCACAGGGCACAGTGACAAAGGAGTAAATTTTTCAGATCTCTTACATATGCCCGGGGGTACATCACTTTTATTCGTGCTCAGTCAATAGATCTTCTAACGTTTAAAGAGCTTTTGTTCACATTCTGTGTTGAAAATTTCCGCACCTTGTTCTCTGTGATGCCACCGTCTCATCATCAGAGAATGCCCAAACATGTGCAAATCCTTAATAGCCATAAATTGGTCAAAACAAGAACTGGAAGCATAGGACAAACCCCTTTCCAATAATGAAATGTCTACATCAGAGAATTTGTAACCTGATAAATTGATTACCTTAAGATCTCTGTCCTGTTGTTTGTCTGTGGGTCACTGGGTCCTGTTGTCTCTTTTTTTTTTTTTCCGGACCCTTGTCCATGGTCCATCTTTCTCTTGCTCCAACCAAAGCAAGTGGATTAGGCTACATTTGGCTGAGGCTTAATAAGGGTAATAAAGAGACTGAAGAGGATCGACTAAGGGGTCTGTCCTTTTCTTTGACCCTCCATCTATATAACCTTTTTGTTGTGTATTATTATTATTATTATCTCAGGCAATTTCTTAATTTTTACTTCTTTCTCCCATGTTGGATATTTTTTCTCTATTTGTTCCTGAAAGTTTGCATATACAGTAGTGGATTAGAAGAAAAAATGTATACCTGTATAAATGTTTGTGAACTGTAGTTGATGGAGGAAGTTTATCTTTCCTATAGCAACAGACTTATCCTTTTTGAATTTTGCATTAAAAGTTTGTGTTGTAAACAAATTTTGTGTTCTTGTAAGACATATGAAGAAAAAATATTTAAAAAAGCTTTTTTAAATCTTAAAAAGGGATTGTTTAATCTCACACTGCGCATGAAAAACATAGAGATACATTGATTTACAAATATGGGCACAGTTAAGTAGTGACATCTAATTTCCAAGGGTAAGATTCTCAACACTGTCTTGTAGAAATCAGAATGCATAAAATGGTTTTATATCTAAAAACAACACTATATGCATCCAATATGAACTGTGATGGATTCAATCAACTCACCCATTTGCATTAACATTTTTATGATCAAATATGAAAATATGCACATTTTACAAAACAATAATCATCACCGTTCTCATCCTCTACTTGAAATGTGTTTGTAATGTTATTCCTTTTCTGGGGCAATCTCAACATTTGATTACTTTTTCTGATTTCCAGATAAGATTGATTATGTTATAAAAATTACAATGTCCTCTGAATAAAACTTTGCTCTGTATTTCGACATCAAAGTAGTCATGATATAACAATTGGCACTTTGCAGTAACATCCTGAGTATAAAGATAAAATTGCTTCCTTTCATGGTCGAGTGGTTTACCAGTCATGAATGCAAGAGAGTTTTTGTTAATATCAGAATTATATTTTAGATGCTCGGGGGTGTGTTAAAAAAGTAGCCTAGATTCAAATATGAATAATGATATGGAAGATTAATATTTTTTAATTTATAAGAGTTTGCAGTATTTATAGCACTGTAAATACATTGAGTCACATTTATAGAAACTGTCAGTGGGTTTTGTGTTATAGAGATCGATTTGAACATAATACAAGCACATGCGCCATGTTTTCCTGTTGCCGGAAGCGAGGCCAAATTATTTTGTTACCAGGATACACTGTGCATGCAGCTTGCAGCAGCTTTTGGTGAGCAGATGCCTGCTGCCTGCGTGCCTGACTAGGAGTCCACTCTCGGCCCCATGCCTAGTGACTCACTTCCAGCCATCTATGCTGCTTGTGTGTGGACCCACTGCGCCACTAACTGGCTATACCCTGGAGGGGCGTGACTAAGTAACTACTTGGTCTTCACTAGAGTCTCTGATGGTGAGGATTAGAGATAAGCGAATTTCTAAAAAATTTGATTCGGCCAGTTCGCCAAATTTTCCAGAAAAATTTGCTTCTATCCAAATTAATTTGTGATGAATCGCATAGAAAAATTGCTATTTCCGGGCTGCATAGAGCATTTATATGGGTGTAGAACACTGTGCCTTGCAGTAACATGCATAGGGAGTGTGCCGGGGTAGTGAAATAATACTGTCAGTCAGTATGACATGCAGATGACAGGCGTCGCTTTTAGAATCACACTGCACACTTCACTTATTTGGGCAGTCACAGGGCCAAAACCGACCAAATAACTCAAGTATTAACTCATCCTTACAGGTCGATGTTAGTGTAATGAAGAAGCGCACTCCTTTTACACCCTTGTCAGCTGATTCCACATAGATATGTAGAGAACCTGTTCTATTAAATGCTTATACAAGTAGAGCCCCCCCCCCAGCAGAGTGGAGAAGGTGTCAGCAGTAAGTTTGTGTTGACATCACTGATTATTTTGCCCTTCCTCTGATCCATCAGAACAATAACCCACAAAAAACGGATCTTGTGTGGAGCATTCGCCTTCACTCGGTCAGCATTTGCTCAATAATCCATCAGCATTGCTAAAGCACAAAATAATAATATAATATTGTAAAATTTGGTGTCTCCCTGATAAATCTGCAGCGTGAGGGCCGTGTGTGGCTTCTACACACTTTCAAAATAATCCTTCTGCGGGGCGTATAAATGCTGGATGACGGGAAACTACATGACCTTCCAAGGAGCTGCTGTCGGTAGCAGTGGTTCATTTCTGAGACGCCCGTATAGTGCAGGGGAAATCCGAAGACCCTCTCCATCTGCGTGCAGTACAGGATGTCCTCCTTTTCATTTCCATGATGACTGGGAACCTGTAATGTTTTAACCGGACGAAGAGACCAGGGCCTGGCTGGTTGGTTTGAATCTTGACTAATTTAACGACTCTTCCGGGCATTAAGCTATCTTGAAGCTTTGTCTTCTCATTGTCTATTCACCAAACAATATACCCCACTATAACAACAAAAAATGTGTGGACCCAATCAAACATAACACCACAACAACACACCACTAATAAATATTAAATACCAACCTTTTTCAATATACCTCTATAAAATATTACAATAACACACAGTACATGATAATACTAATACTCAGTAACATTTTTATCCTAATGTGACAGTAGGCGGCAGAACGATAGCAGCACAGATCACTTGGTCAAAACCACATAAGGAAAGAAATTGTCCACATAAGTTTAAATGTGTAATAAATACCAGTCCCCCCTAAAAAGATTATATGTCTCCAATATACAGTGCATGCCATCAAAAATAAGCAAAACACAATGGCTATGGAAAGGCATTTAGACAAAAGTCAAACCTGTGTATGTAAGCCACAAAAACACTAATCAGATGGCAAGTATGTTAGAGTATAAAATACATCACAGGAGATTAGTGGCGTCGCTAGAGGGGGGCGAGGGGGGGCAATTGCCCCCCCTATGTTGTCCCTTGCCCCCCCGCTGATTCCCCAGAGTGAATACTAATGAGCGCTTCCATTATGGAAGCGCTCATTAGTACCGAAGGACCAGGAAGTGGTGAACGCTCTGTACTCACCACTTCCTGGTCCTCGGCTGTCGGCTGTGCAGGGCTGCGCACAGCGTAAGGTCGCTCTGTGACCTCACGCTGTGCGCGCCAGTTTAGAGCACAGTCGACTGAGGAGAAAATGGCAGGCGGCGTCCGTCCAGGAGCAGGAGAGGTAAGTGTTTTTATTTTTTATTTTATAGAAAATGTGGCTGCTGGGGGCATTATGGGGGTTAATTGGAGGCATATGGGGGCTAATTGGAGGCATATTTGGGGGCTAATTGGAGGCATATGGGGGCATTTGGAGGCATATGGGGGCTAATTGGAGGCATATTTGGGGGCTAATTGGAGGCATATTTGGGGCTAATTGGAGGCATATTTGGGGCTAATAGGAGGCATATGGGGCTAATAGGAGGCATATGGGGCTAATAGGAGGCATATGGGGCTAATATGAGGCATATGGGGGCTAATATGAGGCATAATGGGGCTAATAGGAGGCATATGGGGGCTAATAGGAGGCATATGGGGGCTAATTGGAGGCATATGGGGGCTAATTGGAGGCATATGGGGGCTAATTGGAGGCATATGGGGCTAATTGGAGGCATATGGGGGCTAATAGGAGGCATATGGGGCTAATAGGAGGCATATGGGGCTAATAGGAGGCATATGGGGCTAATATGAGGCATATGGGGGCTAATATGAGGCATATGGGGGCTAATAGGAGGCATATGGGGCTAATAGGAGGCATATGGGGCTAATAGGAGGCATATGGGGCTAATAGGAGGCATATGGGGCTAATAGGAGGCATATGGGGGCTAATAGGAGGCATATGGGGGCTAATAGGAGGCATATGGGGCTAATAGGAGGCATATGGGGCTAATAAGAGGCATATGGGGGCTAATAGGAGGCATATGGGGCTAATAGGAGGCATATGGGGCTAATATGAGGCATATGGGGGCTAATAGGAGGCATATGGGGGCTAATAGGAGGCATATGGGGGTTAATTGGAGGCATATGGGGCTAATTGGAGGCATATGGGGCTAATTGGAGGCATATGGGGGCTAATTGGAGGCATATGGGGGCTAATAGGAGGCATATGGGGCTAATAGGAGGCATATGGGGCTAATAGGAGGCATATGGGGCTAATAGGAGGTATATGGGGCTAATAGGAGGCATATGGGGGCTAATAGGAGGCATATGGGGCTAATAGGAGGCATATGGGGGCTAATAGGAGGCATATGGGGGCTAATTGGAGGCATATGGGGGCTAATTGGAGGCATATGGGGCTAATTGGAGGCATATGGGGGCTAATTGGAGGCATATGGGGCTAATAGGAGGCATATGGGGGCTAATAGGAGGCATATGGGGCTAATAAGAGGCATAATGGGGCTAATAAGAGGCATAATGGGGGCTAATGAGGCATAAGGGCTGATATGGGGGCTAATGAGGCATAAGGGCTGATATGGGGGCTAATGAGGCATAAGGGCTGATATGGGGGCTAATGAGGCATAAGGGCTGATATGGGGGCTGATATGAGAGGCATAATGAGGGCTAATGAGAGGCATAATGTGTCATCCACAGATGCCCCCATAACAGTGTGTCTTCCACAGATCCACCATAACAGTGCGCCTGTGCACTGACGAGAGACAGAAAGAAGGGGAAAGAATCCGTGGAAGCAAGCAGAGGACGGCACTGCAGACGACTGAATAGCTTCTTTTGTAAGTAAATTGCTTTATTATAACTGTATCCCTGCATATCGCAATTCTCTCGTATTTTGTAATCTTATTGATATATACTTATTTTGTTTGTGCCCCCCCATTTTTGACTGTGGTATCTTTGTGCCCCCCCTATATATTGTTCCTAGAGTCGCCACTGCAGGAGATACATGAGACACAAGGGAGACGATTCAAAATAAATACAGACCACAGTGCTATCAAACCACCACCGCTTCCCCCGACGTACGTTTCGCCTTTCAACTTCCTCCCTGGTCTGGTATTTATTACACATTTAAACTTATGTGGACTTTTTCTTTCCTTATGTGGTTTTGACCAAGTGATATGTGCTGCTATTGTTCCACCGCCTACTGTCACATTGGGATCCAATTTTTACTTAGTATTAGTATTATCATGTTCTGTGTATTATTGAAATATTCTATAGACGTATATTAAATAAAGATTTTATTTAATATTTATTACTGTTGTGGTGTTATCTTCTCATTGTCTGTAGCTACTGGAGGCCTGTTCATGCCAGGCACGTTTCCCCCAGAAGTATCTTGGTCAATGAGCAGCCAATACTGGACTTGCAGCAATCTTGACAGGATTTGTCTCCAGGTGGAGAGGAATTGTTTTCTTGGCATGCTTTTTCCATCACAACACCACGTTGTTGAATAAACCGAAGACTGGCCGATTCTCTCCTGTTGTAGAATTTTTTATTTTATTTTATTAGTAAATGTATCAAATATTTTATTATTAAATTATTTAACTATAATAAGGATGCCCTCCTTTTATTTCCATGATGACTGGGAACCTGTGATGTTTTCACCGGAGGATGAGACCGTGGCCTGGTTGGTTGGTTTGAATCTTGACTAACTTTGCAACTCTTCTGGGCTCCAAGCTATCTTGAAGCCTTGTCTTCTCATTGTCTGGAGCTACAGGAGGCCTGTTTATGCCTGGCAGGTTTCCCCCAGAAGTATCTTGGTCGATGAGAAACCAATACCGCACTTGCAGCAAACTTGACAGGATTCGTCCCCAGGTGGAGAAGAATTGTTTTCTTGGAATGCTTTTTCTATCGCAACACAACGTTATTGAATAAACCGAAGACTGGCCGAGTCTCTCCTGTCTTAGGCAACATGTAATTTTTATTAGTAAATTCAATAAATATTTATTAAATTGAACCTAAACTTGATTAAAATCATAATAAAGTATACTTAAATTTGCCAAAACTGACCAAATAACAACATAAGTATGAACTCAGCCTTTCAGGTCCATAGTAGTGTCAAGAAGAAGCACACCCCTTTTACACCCTCGTCAGCTGATTTCACATAGATGTCTAGAGAACCTGTTCTATTAAACGCTTATACAAGTAGAACCCCCCCCCCCACCCCCCCGACAGAGTGGAAAGGGTGTCAGCAATAAGTTTGCGTTGACGTCACTGATTCATTTTCCCTTCCTCTGATCCGTCACAATAATAACCCACAAAAAACGGGTCCTGTCTGTGGAGCATACGTCTTCACTCAGCATTTGCTCAATAATCCATCAATATTGCTAAAGCCAAAATAAAACAGGAGTGGATCTAAAACAGAGTTGACACGTAAATGGAATATTTGCATGTCTTCTGTGTTTTGTACCCACTCCTGCTTTTGTCTATCAAATCATAAGCCAATTCCGATGGGACCATACAGGCCTTACAGCTGCTTCACAGACAGGATCCGTTGTGCGTCTCATTTTTCCTTCTTTCTGACAGATAAGAAGAAAGGTCAAATAAATGATGATGTTAGCCACCGACTGGCACAAAGACCGAGTCTGGAGGTGTCGGCATCAGAAAAAAAGCCACTGAGTGGCACAATGACCTAGTCTGGAGGTGACGGGTGCAGCTTCAACATCATAAAAAGGCCACCAAGTGGCACAATGACAAGGTCACATAGTGTGGATATGGCAGCAGCATGAGAAGAGCACAGAGTGGCAAGGTGACATAGTGTGGAGACACTGACGGTGCCTGTCACAACTTTTTTGGTCTGGCGAGCTGGTGGAAGTGAGGCGCAAATCACAACTGGATTTGAGAAGTACGGGTTTATTGAGAGACAACGCTTTTCGAAGTGCGCATGACCCCCTTTATCAAGTCTACAAGAAACATAAATAATAACAAAAAAGTATATACATGTACAATTTGTACTCAAAGGGGGGGAAATTGTAGGTATTTAAAGTGAGGGTTTGATAAAACTCACAATAATAATAATAGTTGTCGAAAATAAGGGATAGGAATAATAAGAAGAGTGGAAATATCTTTCAATTAAAATGGTAGAATGGAATAAAAAGTGCTATGTTCAAAATGTAGAAGAGAAGAAAAATATAATGACATAAAATATATATATATATATATATATATATATATATCATGGTTTTCTGGATAAAGACTCTATAGAGGAAAGAGGCCTATATGGAATAGGCATCAAAGAAAATGAATGCGTTAATGGTTCTCAAAAGCACAACAATTTGATAAAAAGATTCAGTTTTCATATGTCATCATATAAAATTGTGTATGTAAGCCTGAATTTATACAAAAATATACAAATAGATAAATAAATAGGTAGAAATCGGTCAATTCATATGTATTCCCATGTTAAATTATATGGGTAAGATAGGATGTGAGTATCAATTGGTAAGTAGATAAATACATAAAATAAAAAAAAAGGATGTTTCCCTTTTTTTTACTTTCCCTCTTTTTTTTCCCTTTCCTTTCTTCCTTTTTTTTTTCTTTCAGCTGGATTTTTGCTGTTCGATTAATGCTCCTCGGTCGCTTTTACTGACAATGTAGTACAATGCTGTATGGCAGAAATGGTTTAGGAGTTATTACAAAGTGAGGGGTGAGTGATGAAGAAGTAGTAGTGCTGTTGGGAAATGGTTAATAATATTATTACCTTTGCCAGAGATGAATTAGATATGGCTGAAGCGCTGTGGCTTTGCTATTATACTTGGTCAGGCAATGCTGTGCAATAAAATACAGTTTAGGGTAATTAAAAAGGCAATTGGTATATGATAAGAAAGTTATGATCATCTAATTAGATTATTATTCTTGTCACCTGTTGCGGTAGTGAGACGGATGTAGCTGGGGTATTCTGGCCCGGCTACTGCACGTGGTGCATGCTGTAAGGACACAGGGAGCAGTGAAGCGCGCGCTGGAGAGGGGGAAGATAACGGAGTGAGGTGGGCGGGGCCAAGAAGTGCTAGTGTGCCGATCGCTCCACTGGGGATTCAGCAGCCCATACAATGTTATGAATGGACTGAGGGCTGGCAGGGATTGTTTGAACAGCTGGTGAAGGAGTGAAGTAGGAAGGTCTTAGGAAAGTGGTGGGGAGGGTTATGATTGTGTATATGTGTGTATGGGGCAGGCTGATTAATGGTCCTGGTCTGTGCAAAAGGGTGAGAATTGAATTGGCCCTGGGGGGGGGGGGGTGGAAGTATGTGAGAGATGAACAATGGAGGGGGGATAAAACAGCTAAAATGAATATCCAAGGGGGCTATGAAGGGGAGTTGAATATACATGTGAATTCTTCCCCCTCTCCAGCACGCACTTCACTGCTCCCTGTGTCCTTACAGCATGCACCATGTGCAGTTGCCGGGCCAGAATACCCCAGCTACATCCGTCTCACCACCGCAACAGGTAACAAGAATAATAATCTAATTAGATGATCATAACTTTCTTATCATATACCAAATGCCTTTTTAATTACCCTAAACTGTATTTTATTACACAGCATTGCCTGACCAGGTATAATAGCAAAGCCACAGCGCTTCAGCCATATCTAATTCATCTCTGGCAAAGGTAATAATAATATTAACCATTTCCCAACATCACCACTACTCGATCACCTACCCCTCACTTTGTAATAACTCCTAAACCATTTCTGCCATACAGCATTGTACTACATTGTCAGTAAAAGCGACCGAGGAGCATTAATCGAACAGCAAACATCAAGCTGCACCTGCAGCTGCAGCACACCAGGTAACATCCCCCATCCAAAGTCCATACCCAGAGCCACATACATGTATTGCCATTTCCTCCAACCACCAAAATAATGCACTCACATCTACTTATGATGTCACCATTCATTACATACCGACCAATCACGTTCATCCGCAGGAACTAGTGTCCCCAAGTGCAGTCACAAAAACCATCAAGCGCTACAAAGATACTGGCTCACATGCGGACCGCCCCAGGAAAGGAAGAGTCACCTCTGCATGCGGAGGATAAGTTCATCCGAGTCACCAGCCTCAGAAATCGCAGGTTAACAGCAGCTCAGATTAGAGACCAGGTCAATGCCACACAGAGTTCTAGCAGCAGATACATCTCTAGAACAACTGTTAAGAGGAGACTGTGTGAATCAGGCCTTCATGGTAGAATATCTGCTAGGAAACCACTGCTAAGGACAGGCAACAAGCAGAAGAGACTTGTTTGGGCTAAAGAACACAAGGAATGGACATTAGACCAGTGGAAATCTGTGCTTTGGTCTGATGAGTCCAAATTTGAGATCTTTGGTTCCAACCACCGTGTCTTTGTGCGACGCAGAAAAGGTGAACGGATGGACTCTACATGCCTGGTTCCCACCGTGAAGCATGGAGGAGGAGGTGTGATGGTGTGGGGGTGCTTTGCTGGTGACACTGTTGGGGATTTATTCAAAATTGAAGGCATACTGAACCAGCATGGCTACCACAGCATCTTGCAGCGGCATGCTATCCCATCCGGTTTGCGTTTAGTTGGACCATCATTTATTTTTCAACAGGACAATGACCCCAAACACACCTCCAGGCTGTGTAAGGGATATTTGACCATGAAGGAGAGTTATGGGGTGCTGCGCAAGATGACCTGGCCTCCACAGTCACCGAACCTGAACCCAATCAAGATGGTTTGGGGTGAGCTGGACCGTAGAGTGAAGGCAAAAGGGTCAACAAGTGCTAAGCATCTCTGGGAACTCCTTCAAGACTGTTGGAAGACCATTTCAGGTGACTACCTCTTTAAACTCATCAAGAGAATGCCAAGAGTGTGCAAAGCAGTAATCAAAGCAAAAAGTGGCTACTTTGAAGAACCTAGAATATGACATATTTTCAGTTGTTTCACACTTTTTTGTTATGTATATAATTCAACATGTCTTAATTCATAGTTTTGATGCCTTCAGTGTGAATCTACAATTTTCATAGTCATGAAAATAAAGAAAACTCTTTGAATGTGTCCAAACTTTTGGTCTGTATTGCATATATTTTATATCATTATATTTTTCTTCTCTTCTACATTTTGTCTTTTGAACATAGAAATTTTTATTCCATTCTACCATTTTAATTGAAAGATATTTCCACTCTTCATATTATACTTATCCCTTATTTTCGACAACTATTATTATTATTGTGAGTTTTATCAAACCCTTGCTTTTAATACCTACAACCCCCCCCCCCTTTGAGTACAAATTGTCCATGTATATACTTTTTTGTTGTTATTTATGTTTCTTGTAGACTTGATAAAGTGGTCATGCGCACCCGAAATGCGTTGTCTCTCAATAAGCCCATACTTGTCAAATCCAGTTGTGATTTGCGCCTCACTTCCACCAGCTCGCCAGACCAAAAAAGTTGTGACGGGCACGTCAGTATTTATAGTAATTAACTAAGTGGCGACTCGGCTCTCGCCCTTGGTTCTTTTGGACACGGAAGCTCCAACCTGATACCTAGTTAATCCAGCGGACCTTCATCATGGTTGCACCCAATTCAGTGCAACCTAAACAGGTGAGCAGCACATATTCACCTTAAATAGAAGAACGCTGTTTCATCTTTACCTATTTACCCTATGAGCGCCTTTCTCATCCTGTGGCCACATATAGTATGGAGATGGCAGCAAGATAACACAGAGTGGCAGGTTGACATAGTGTGTAGATGGCAGCAGCAGTTGCATCAGGAGACCAGAAAGTGACCCAGTAACAGAGTGGGATGGTGGGTGGCAATACCAGTACCCGCTGACAAAGGTGGGTGAAATAAGGAGCACTTTGCATCATATGTGTGGCATCAGGCGGGTTGCAGCATCAAAGTAGTAAGAAGAAACCAGTCTCTTGTATCAAAGAGTTGGTGTGGCACCATGGATGAACTAGTCTGATGCATCAGGAATTGGTGGTTTGAAATCCTGGCTGATCCACGCCTGATTCATCTTGACAAAGGTCAGTCTCTCCACATTTTGGGTAGACAGGTGAGTTCTCTTTTGGGTAAATATGGCCCCTGCCGGACTAAACACCTGCTCTGGTGCCACTCTACTGGCCGGGCAGAACAGCTTTTCCAGGGCAAACTCTACTAGTTGCGGCCACAAATCCAGTTTGGCTACTCAGTAGTTCAGCGGATCTTCAATGTGGGGTGGTAGGGTGCTGTCCAAGTATGCCACCACCTGCTGGTTCAGGTCCTGCTCCAGGTCTACCTACTGCTGCTGGTGAGTAGTTTCTTCACTATGCGGGTGAAGAAAGCTACTTATCACTCAGGCTGCTGATGATGGAGCTTGTACTGCTCCTGCCACCCCACCCCTCCCCAGCAGCCATGGCAGTGGAACATAAGCACAGAGGACCCCCCGGTCAGACCTGCAAGAGGATGGATGATGTGGCCGATAGGCAGTGGCCAACTGACTACATAGGATGTCTCTATAGTAGTTTATTTTGTCCTCCTTCTCGGTGGGTGTAAAAAAGGCCCCTGTTCTGGATCGGTAGAGAGGGTCCAACAAGGTGGAGAGCCAGAAATCAACCCTCTGCCGAATAGTGACAATTCGGCTGTCACTACGCAAGCAAGTGAGCATGCAGTGTGCCATTTGTGCAAGTGACTCAGAGTAACTCCCTGTCTCCATCTCCACTGCATACTGCTACGGTGTGTCCGGGTTCTCTGTCTCATCATCCTCATCATCCTGTAGCTCCTCTGGCTGCTCCTGCTCCTCCTGTCCTGTCAGCTGAGTTGAAAAACCACCCATTTGGCTACACATTTCCTGTGCTCCAATGTCCTCCTCCCCCTCCCCCAGTTCAGCCCCCATAGGGCTCATGTGGGCGTGAGATCGAGTCACATCTCCTGTCTCCGGACCAGCCATTGTTACCACCATCTGTTCCAGGACATGAAGCAGTGGAATGACGACGTTCATCCCGTAGTCCTGGCAACTGACAAATAACGTGGCGTCCTCAAAGGGCCTGAGCAAACGGCAGGTGTCACACATGAGCTGCTACTGTCTGACATCAAAGTTACACATGGGAGTACTCCTATCCGCTTGCATCATCAAGAAATCACTGATGTCCTTTCTCTGTTCATATATTCGGTCCAACATATGGAGGGTAGAATTCCAACGGGTGAAAACGTTGCAGATCAGCCTATGTTGGGGGATGCCGTTCTGCCGCTGCAACTCAAGGAGGGTGTGCTTTGCGGTATACAAGTGGCTGAAGTGCATGCAAAGTTTCCTGGCCAATTTTGTGATGTCTTGCAGATGGGTGGAAGACTTCAGGAACCGCTGGGCAACCAGATTGAACACGTGCGCCATGCAGGGCGCATAGCTCAGCCTTCCTTGATGCAGCACAGACACAATGTTCTTTCCGTTGTCGGTCAACATAGTTCCGATTTTGAGTTGCCGGGGAGAAAGCCAGGATTCGATTCCTCCCCTGTATGACTCAGTTTGCCAAAGCAAACCAGGTGCATAACAGCGTGACACCGCCAAGCCCGGCACATGTGGTATGCTGGAGGGGCACTGTGACTTGTCCCTGCAGTGAAGGCTAAGGACATGGTGGAGGATAAGGAGGCAGAGGCAGATATTGTCACAGAACCAACGGCGTGACAACATGGAGGAGGAAGCGGCATTACCTGTCCAAGTGGCTGGTGTGGCTGTGCAGGAACTACATTTACAGTGGGCCATAAAGGATATGCATTGTCCCTGACCGTAGCCGTGCAGGCTCAAGGACTGGTGCACCTTCTGTTCTACATGTGTGTGCAGGGCTGGTACTGCCCTTTTGGCAAAGAAATTACGGCTTGGGATTCTCTACCTTGGCTCAGCACAAGTATCAGTACTCTGAAAGGTGCAGAGGCCACTCCTTGGAAAGGGAGGGACTGAAGCACCAGTAACTTGGACAGGAGCAGGGTCAGCTTCTGTGCCGTTGGATGCATGCATGCATACTGTTGTCTCTTGACAATCGCTTCGGTGATTGATTGCTGACGGAATGACTGACGAGGAGTAGGAGCAGAAGCATCTGGACCAACAGAAGATGGGATTGACAGACCAGCTTATAAAAATCGTAGTCTAGGTCCTAATTTTGTTGTATCTGCTTAGTCAGGGCTCACCTACGTCAGAGATCTCCAAGGGTTCCATATCTTTGCGAATTTATCATGTGTCCTGTCAATCCAGCTAGACATTTCCTCAAATCTGCAAATTTGAGTCACCTTAGCTGTCATTTCATGTGCGGAGGGGGGATTAGCATCAAGCCAATGTAGAGGGATTAATGCTTTAGCTGCCGCTATGATATGTGAAATCAGATTCTTTTTTGAGGGGGAGTATTGAGTTGTTGGGAGCGTAAGTGCCACTATTTCCAATGTAAGTTTAAAACAAGGAGTTGTAAGTTTCCGAATCAATGATTCTACTTCCCTCCAATAGGGCTTGAACTGAGGGCAGTTCCACCAGATGTGCGATAGGGAGCCTACGCCATCTCTGCACCAGGCCTCTTTTGTATAGAAATTCTGGGGTTTTATACCACCTTGATAGGAGTTTGAAATGATTCTCTTGTAGATGGGTGCAGCGAGGAAAACCATGTGAACCTCTTAGTATCTGTTTTACTTCAGTATCGGTCAGAACCTTATCTAACTCTTTTTCCCATTCCCTGATGTATACAGGCTTCAGAGGTTCACCCTCGCCTCCTACCACTGGGTAGAGTTTTGACACTTTCTTAACAGTAGATAGTGGTGACAAGATTAGTTTCTCAAACTCAGTCAAGGACCTTTGGAGAAGGTACTTCACTGTCAACTCCCCACACACAGCTTTGATATGAGGCTTAGCTAGGAAGAAACCTGGGAATTCAGTAATCGAGCACGGGAGGACAAGAAACAATTTTAGCACAAATAACACTAATTGTGAACAGTGTCTATTTTTCTCGTATTGTACTGAACTGACAATAGATGTTTTTAGAGCAAATAACATCAAATGTGAACGGCGTGTATTTTTCTCTTTTTCTCCAGAAATATGACAAGCAATGCTTTTAGCGCAAATAACACCAAATGTGAACGGCTTGTATTATTCAATTTTTCTTTAGAAATATGACAAGAAACGCTTATAAATATGACAAGAAACGCTTATAGTGCAAACAACACCAAATGTGAATGGCGTGTATTTTTTGCTCTTTCTCTAGAAATATGACAAGAAACGCTTATAGCGCAAATAACACCAAATGTAAATGGTGTGCATTTTCTCTAGAAATATGACAAGAAACACTTTTAGCGCAAATAACACCAAATGTAAACGGCGTGTATTTTTCTCTTTTTCTATGGAAATATGACAAGAAACGCTTTCAGCGCAAATAACATCAAATGTGAATGGCGTGTATTTTTCTCCTTTTCTCTAGAAGTATGACAAGAAACGCTTTTAGTGCAAATAACACCAAATGTGGACAGCGTCCATTTTTCTCGTATTGTTTTGAACTAACAATAGATGTTTTTAGAGCAAATAACACCAAATGGGAACAGCATCTATTTTTATTGTACTGTACTATAATAGGGCACTAAACGCTTTCACCATATATAGCTGCAGAATTGAACAGAGTATACAGTATATTTCTCTTTTTCCACAGATATAAGCCATTAAAGGCTTTTCAACATAACACTTACAACAAATTGCTGGAATGACAGAGCTGTATAAGGGCTATTTGGATCCCCAAATAATCTTTCCCTGCACTTATAAATCATATTTTTTTCCCAGTGATGTTTTTTGTATGACTCTCTCTATCCCCCGCAACTTCTGTCCCTGCACTAAGATGCTGTGAAATGATTCCTCCCTATCCTTATTGTGCACTTATAAACCACTTTGTTTTTCACAATGATGTTTTCTTTATCACTCTCCCTAGCAGCTGAAACTTCTGTCCCTGCACTTAGATGATGTGAAATGATTACTCAATATCCTTACCGTCCACTTATAAAACACTTTTTTTCGCAATGAGGTTTTCTTTCACTCTACCTAGCGCCTGCATAATCGTCTGTCCCTGAACAAAGTACGATGGTGAATGGCAGAATCTGAGATGGCTGACGTATTTATAGGCCTGTGACATCACCAGGCTGGCTGCTGATTGGCTGCATGCATGGCATTATAGGTAATCCCGCTCTTCCCAGAGTTCCTTACCTCATGTCCTCACACATGTAGCCGCCATGTTAGGAAAAATTGTGATTCGTTCCCACAAAGTGAGAGGAAATTTGCATTTGTTCAGAATCAAATTTTTCCTGAAAATTGGATAGAATACAACTTCATCAGCTTCTATTTGCTCCTCTCTAGTGAGGATAGGCTTGGGCAGTTAGGGTACTTACCAGATACCACTCCAGAGCAGTCCCAGGGTCAGTGGAAGCTTACCAGGTGGTCAGAGATACTGGTGCAAGCATCAAGTGGAAAGACGTAGTTAGGAAGTCCGGAGTCAGGGCACGCAGCATTCAAGCAAAGTCCGTAATTGAACTCCAAGGTCAGAGGCAGGCAGCAAACAAGCAAAATCCATTAAATCGAGAAACAGGGTCTGGTACACAGAAAAGCAGGAACTTCCAAACACAAGAAACTAGACAAGCTAGTGACCAAGATTGCTCAGGCACCTTCCTAGGCCGGAAGAGCCTCTAAATACTTTCTGCAACCCAGCTATGGCTGGGGAGATAGAGGGCATACACATGCTGCCTCACAAGGGAGGAGAGACATGCCTGTGCACGCCCTAACAACAGTATAGACTCAAGCCGGTAGCAAGCTCTGGCACAGAGCACAGATACCACAGTTTAATCTACCTGTTGCCAGCGCTTGTTAGCATGGCGCACTGCAGCAAAAGGGAATGAGGGAGCCCAGCACCTGTCACACGTATAGGGCCAGCAGCACAGGCCTGGAGCACTGAGCTAACACCACGTACAGTATATAAATATCATGTGGTCTTTGCAGTTTGCATGCTTTTCTCATATATTTTACTTTGGTGAAAAAAGTTCAAAGAGCCCAACTTCCAAAGGTAAAAATTTGGCCTTTATTCTTCATGTCATGATTAAGTGTTGTTGTTTGACCCAAAACATGTAGACTTTTTGCTACTTAGTATTTTAAGTCTTGGAACAATTAAGGCTGAATTTTTTCCTTTGGAAGCTGGGCTCTTTGAACTCCTTTCATTTGGAATAGTGCCTTGTTCCGGATTCAGGTGAGTGCAGCTACTGCCTCTTTTTCCTTATTAATTTACTTTGGTGAGGGTTAATTCGTCAAGCCTCTGAGACTGCAAAATCATCCAGACTAAAAAACCTTAGCATATTGTACAAAAACATAGATTTTAGTTAGTATGCTCCCGCACACAGTGCTTGCGCTAAATTCTAATATATTTGTGAGCTTTTGCATTTTTCAGTGCATTTGCCATATATTCAGCAAATGTTGTCCCAATTTTGGTAGCATAAAACGACAAAATTACAAGTTATGAATCAGTTGGTGTTGAATGATAAGTAAGACTTGCTCTGGTTTCCTCCCAAATTGTGACAAAGACACTTTCATTTTTAGGGTCAATTTACACATCCACAAAACATGGACACCGGCCATGAGCGTTCCACATTTTTTGGACTGCACATGGCCGGCACTATGATAGAAAAGCCTATTCTTGTCCGTGGCTACAGACAAGACTAGGACATGCTCTATCTTTTTTTGCAGGGCCGCAGAATGGAACTACAGATGAAATGAAGGGGTCTGCACTAGTTCCGCAAAAATTGTGAAACGGATGAGGACCAATTCATGCGGATGTGTGAATGGACCCTTACTTGCATTTAACTTATTAATACACAACTCTTATAGGTGTATCTCAATAAATTAGATTATCACACGTCACTTGTGATGTTAGAGAGGCTGGTCACCGTCGCACCCTGCTATTGACTGCACACATGTCACATTGTTATCTCGTGCTAACTTGTGACAAAAGCCATTGAAATACATTGAAAGAGTTAGTTAACCGTTTTGTGCAATTTTTCACTTAGCGCGTTAAAGATCAAGTTTAGCTCGGCTGCATCTGTAGCCACCAAACAACTGAAAATAATTTTAATTTTTTTCTTCTTACAACAAAGTGTGTGCTTTATTCAAATTGAACTATGTGACTGCTGACGAGGATCTGCCAACATTACCCTGATGTTTATGTATGCTAATATATCTCCTCTCACATCAGTGGGCTTTTACTATTGTGCTGTTCTCAGCTCCATCCTTGCCCAATGTAACTAAAGATTGTCACTGAAACATCCATAGGCTGTGAGCTAGTGCTCTTTTATGGTTAGTGCCACACACTGACACAGCTAGATAGCTACGCATGCCTTCAGTAATCTACAACACATCCTGATATGACCTGAAGACAAGAAGACAAGACCTGTAGGAATGATAGATCTGTGACCATGACCAGCCAGCCTTTCACAAACAAAAAGCTGTGAGCCACGCTGTGCAAATTGTGTGCCTAGTTTTTGCTAGGATATGATTGCGGATGGACAGTGTGCCCAGTGATTGCGAGGTGACAGATACCTCAACCTACAGTAGTAGCACCTGTTGGAAACTGTCCATATCATGCTGGACAGCACCACATGAGGGAAAAATACCACTGTGCCAAATACAGCTTGGCTATTTTCACTGCTGCCATTGCTGAGGAACCTCCAGCCTGACTACTGACACCACGGAAATTGTTTGCTCTGCAAGCCAAGGGAGATGTTAAGCTGTGCATCCTCAGAGACATTTATACTGTTGCACCTGTTACCTCTGACTAGGACTGTGCCCTCATTCAGAGACAGTCTGTAACCATAAGCGTGTTTGCCCATGTGAGACTATAAGCACTAAGCCTGTTGCCTCTTGCAAGACTACAGCAACTTGTAAGGTCCATCTGCATTCATTGTGCCATCCTACAGTGGGGAGTCATGTAAGGCTACTTTCACACCTGGGCTAGGTGCGGATCTGTCTGGCATCTGCACAGACGGATCCGCACCTATAAATGCAAACGATGGTATCCGTTCAGTGCGGATCCGTCTGCATAACAGCTTTTTCAGATCTGAGTTTTCACGATTGTCAAAACTCATATCCGACAGTATATTCTAACACAGAGGCGTTCCCATGGTGATGGGGACGCTTCAAGTTAGAATATACTAAGAACTGTGTACATAACTGCCCCCTGCTGCCTGGCAGCACCCAATCTCCTACAGGGGGACCCGCTCAGAATGCATCAGTATGGCTCCGTTTGGCCTCCGTTCCGCTCAGGAGGCGGACACCCGAACGCAGCTTGCAACATTTTCGTGTCCCCCTGGCTGTGCGGAGCCAAAAAATATTGCACAATATGGTGCAATTGCAAACGGATCCGTCCCCCATTGACTTTCAATGTAAAGTCAGGAGTCCCTATTAATATACCATTGGATCAGAGTTTTCTCCAATCCGATGGTATATTTTAACTTGACGCGTCCCCATCACCATGGGAACGCCTCTATGTTAGAATATACCATCGGATTTGAATTAGATCGTGAAAACTCAGATCCGACAGTATATTCTAACACAGAGGCGTTCCCATGGTGATGGAGACGCTTCAAGTTAGAATATACTAAGAACTGTGTACATAACTGCCCCCTGCTGCCTAGCAGCACCCGATCTCTTACAGGGGGCTGTGATCCGCACAATTAACCCCTCAGGTGCCGCACCTGAGGGGTTAATTGTGCGGATCTCAGCCCCCTGATCGGGTGCTGCCAGGCAGCAGGGGCCAGACCCCCCTCCTTCCCCAATATTAAAAGCATTGGTGGCCACTGCGGCCCCCCCTCCCTCCCCATTATTAAAAGCATTGGTGACCAGTGCGGTCCCCTCCTCCCTCCCTCCCTCCCCAGTATTAAAAGCACTGGCCAACAATGCTTTTAATACTGGGGAGGGAGGGGGGGCGCACCTGAGGGGTTAATTGTGCGGATCACAGCCCCCTGTAAGAGATCGGGTGCTGCCAGGGAGCAGGGGGCAGTTATGTACACACTTCTTAGTATATTCTAACTTGAAGCGTCCCCATTACTATGGGAACGCCTCTGTGTTACAATATACTGTCAGATCTGAGATTTCACGATCTAACTTAAATCCGATGGTATATTCTAACATAGAGGCGTTCCCATGGTGATGGGGACGCTTCAAGTTAAAATATACCATCGGATTAGAGAAAACTCTGATCCGATGGTATATTAATAGGGACTCCTGACTTTACATTGAATGTCAATGGGGGACGGACCATTTGCAATTGCACCATATTGTGTCAATGTAAACGGATCCGTCCCCATTGACTTACATTGTAAGTCAGGATGGATCCGTTCGGCTCCGCACCGCCAGGCGGACACCAAAACGCTGCAAGCTGCGTTTTGGTGTCCGCCTCCAGAGCGGAATGGTGGCAGAACGGAGCCAAACTGATGCATTCTGAATGGATCTGCAACAATTCAGAATGCATTGGGGCTAAACTGATCCGTTTGGGGACGCTTGTGAGAGCCTTGAAACGGATCTCACAGGCGGACCCAGAAACGCCAGTGTGAAAGTAGCCTAAGCATTCTGTAAGATCTAAGGCTTCTTTCACACTCGCATTTGGTGCAGATCCGTCTTGGATCTGCACAAACGCTTCCGTTCAGATAATAGAACCGCATGCATCCATTCGGAACGGATCCGTTTGTATTATCTGCAACATAGCCAGAACGGATCCGTCTTGAACACCATTTAAAGTCAATGGGGGATGGATCCGTTTTCTAATGTGCCATATTGTGTCAGTGAAAACGGATCTGTCCCCATTGACTTATATTGTGTGTCAGGACGGGTCAGTTTGCCTCCGCATCGTCAGGCGAACAGCAGAATGCTGCAGGCAGCGTTTTGGTGTCCGCCTCCAGAGCAGAATGGAGACGGAACGGAGGCAAACTGATGCATTCTGAGCGGATCCTTTTCCATTCAGAATGCATTAGGGCAAATCTGATCCGTTTTGGGCCACTTGTGAGAGCCCTGAAACAGATCTCACAAACGGAAACCAAAACGCTTGTGTGAAAGTAGCCTAACCCCCTTACACATTATCTAACTGGTTTTAAATTGTAAATTGCTATTTATTTACCTGGCAAATATCCACTGTAAAGGGTTTGTCCACTGCACATTAAATTTTGTCTAACGGTTAGGAGTGCTTTCATATAATAAAATAACATACTTTATAATAATCAGCCATGTAAGTTGTCGCTCGTCCAGCATTGTCAGCGATGGTTCCTGTCTGCCTCCATTTACTTAGCAGTGGCTATGCTCCATCTAATCACAATAGCACATAACCACTGCAGCCAATCAATGGTCTCAGTAGTAATACCAATGACTGGCCACAGATTTCACATGCTTAGAAAGCAACTGACTCCGTCCTGGAAGTAAACAGACCAGCGAAGACCAAATTGGTGGCCTAAACAGGTGAGCATATGCTACTGTATTTTATTCATTTAAAGGAGAACTCCTGCAAAAAATGTATCTTCTCATCAGTGACTGTATTTGTGAGTTATCCTCTCCCTTCTGCTTCTCAGCTCTGTCATGTGACCAACAATCAGACTTTCCAAATAAAACATCATCTTATGTGTGGACAGGAAGACCGTTTCTCTATGTATTTCTATGGCAGCCTCAATCTCAGTCACATAGGAATCAATAGAGAAGAAACTGACTTCCTGTTCTGTGTCAGTTGAAGATCAGAAAGTTGGTCACATGACACAGCTACAAATTAGAAAGAAGGCAATAGCTCACAAATACAGTCACTGATGAGAAGATTACATCATCTACCTTTCTAGCAGGTCAGAGAATATAAATGTTTGTGGGTGCTCTTCTTTAAAGTGCTGCTGACCTATGCTCCGGCCAGCCTATTTAAGGGTAGCAGAGACACCTTTATGTCTTTCTGTTAAAAACAACAGAATCGATGCTAATAATGCAGAATTACTGACTGTAATACTTGCTTAATTTAACTTTATAACTGTATTAAACTGAAAATCATAAACTATGATGTTTTCTAATATATAAACTCTCAGTAACATGAGCACACAATGCAGTGGAATATTAGAATCAGAACTTCCATTCTTCCTTCCATATAGATGTATGCTTCCTAAGTTTACAGACTAATATGACTGCCTAATTGGGCAGCAAGGACTATTTCATCCATATTGCAATGACAGAATTTCACTGTCAGGCATCATTATTCTTTAAAGCCTTATCCATTGTTATTTTTTTTTTCCAGCTGCCTCCATGGACAGCCAATGTCTAATATAAAACACGTGCAGAAGAATCACTTCAGGGCATTTGTTGAAGTCTCATTACGCTCTGTACCCTCTTTGTTTACAGAGTCTACAGAAAGATGGTGTGACCCAGATATGCACAGTGTACATAAGGACTGATGGCTCAGTAACCAGTAGATCTAAAACTATTCTCATGCTTATAACATTTAACTTAAAAAATAAAAAACTAGTAATCGGGACCTAATGTCACAGGGACAAAAGAAAAAAATAGGTTATGGTGAAATGGGTCACATAAAAATCTTGGATACTAGACGAGCTTCTGCCATGATAAAAATTATATTATATCACAAATGGAACTATTACTGCAAGAACAAGTATCTGGATGTGGAATGGTTTAATATCTAATGATACCTATTGAGTGTTTGAAGTCTTGAACTATTGCTTTATATACAGACTTGACATTAAGCCTGTTACAAAAATGGGAGCTAGAGCAGTAGTGCATAAACATTAGTAGGAACAGACTTCTGGCACTGTGACTGGTGGCACTGACTGATGGCTGATATGGCTGCCACTGACTAGTGGCTGAGACGACTGACACTGACTGGTGGCTGATACAGCTGGCATTGACTGGTGGCTGAGACGGCTGCCACTGACTGCTTGCACTGGGTGGGGGTGCTGAGACTGTGGCTGTGGCAGTGACTGTTGAATGCGGCTAATGGCTGAGACAGCTGGCACTGACTGATGCTGCTGAGACTTCTGGCACTGTGACTCGTGGCTGGTGGCACTTACTGATGGCTGATATGACTGGCACTGACTGGTGGCTGTGGCTTCTGGCACTGACTGATGCCTGAGATGGCTGGCACTGAATGGTGGCTGAGACGACTGGTACTGACTGACTGGTGGCTGAGACTGCTGGCTGGCACTCTTGTGTAGAGAAGGGTCGGCACTGCTGGATGGACGCGGTGCACGAGTCAGTGGGTAGACGTCCCAATACTTGCAATAAAAGGAAAAAAGACCGGCACTCGCGATGATGATGAATGTTGCGTTTATTCAGTGACTGAATAAACGCAACATTCATCATCATCGCGAGTGCCGGTCTTTTTTCCTTTTATTGCTGGCTGGCACTGTGACTGATGGCTGAGATGGCAGACACTGACTGGTGGCTGAGACGGCTGGCACTGACTGGTGGCTGAGACTGCAGGCACTGTGACTGGTGGCTAAGACAGCTGGCACTGACTGACAGAACTTTCTGGTGGTGCTGAGACTTTGGCTGTGGCTGAGACTGTTGACTGGAGATAATTGCAGAGACTGCTCGCACTGTGACTGGTGGCTGTGTCTGGTGGCACTGACTGATGTCTGAGACAGCTGGAACTGACTGGTGGCTGAGACAGCTTGCACTGACTAGTGGCTGAGACTGCGGGCACTGTGACTGGTATCTGAGATGGCTGGTACTGACTGGTGGCTGAGACGGCTGGCACTGACTGGTGGCTGAGACTGCAGGCACTGTGACTGGTGGCTGAGACAGCTGGCACTGACTGACAGAACTTTCTGGTGGTGCTGAGACTTTGGCTGTGGCTGAGACTGTTGACTGGAGATAATTGCAGAGACTGCTCGCACTGTGACTGGTGGTTGTGTCTGGTGGCACTGACTGATGTCTGAGACAGCTGGAACTGACTGGTGGCTGAGACTGCTGGCACTGACTGGTAGTGCTGAGACTGCAGCTGTGGCTGAGACTGTTAACTGCGGCTAATTGCTGAGATGGCTGGCACTGAATGGTGGTGCTGAGACTGCTGGCACTGTGACTGGTTGCACTGACTGATGGATGAGACTGTTGACTGGGACTAATTGCTGAAACTGCTGGCACTGTGACTGGTGGCACTGACTGGTGGCTGAAACGGCTTGCTCTGACTGGTGGCTGAGACGACTGGCACTAACTGGTGGCTGAGACAGCTGGCAGTGGCTGATGGTGCTGAACTACTGGAACTTTGACTGGTGGCACTGACTGATGGCTAAGACGACTGACACTAACTGGTGACTGAGACTGCGGGCACTGTGACTGGTGGCTGAGATGGCTGGCACTGACTGGTGGTGCTGAGATTGCTGGCATTGTGACTTGTGGCAATCACTGATGGCTGAGATGGCTGCCACTGACTGGTGGCTGAGACTGCAGGTACTGTGACTGGTGGCTGAGACAGCTAGCACTGAATGGTGGCTGAGACGACTGGCACTGACTGGTGGCTGAGACTGTGGGCACTGTGACTGGTAGCTGAGACAGCTGGCACTGACTGGTGGGGCTGAGACTGCTGCTGTGCCTGAAACTGTTGACTTCAAATAATTGCTGAGACAGCTGGCACTGACTGGTGGTGCTATAACTGCTGGAACTGTGACTGGTGCAGGGCCATCTTTACCAAGGGGCAAAAGGGGCAGCTGCCCTGGGCCCAGTTGCTCCTGGGGGGCCCAAGGCAGCTGCCTCTTGAGCCCTGCTAGCTACTGCCCCGGTTGTCAGGCTGTCGGCTACACAGGCATCATGATCGTACTGTGTTAATGATCTAGGGATTCTAGGACCTTAATGAGTTGTGATCTAGGACCTTAATGACATAATTACCATGTGACCAGTAACCTAGCAATTACTGGTCACATGGCTATGAGGTCATCACAGGTCCTACTGAGTGTTGCAGAAGTTAACTGTGGAGCTTTTTTGTGTAAAGATTACATCAGAAAAAGGTGACAGGGGCTGTTATGTTAATATACTGTAAACTACTGTATAGTCGGGTGCAGTATACTGTGTGGTGGGCTGTATATTGTGTGGTGGGCTGTATATTGTGTAATGGGCTGTATATTGTGTGGTGGGCTGTATACTGTGGGGGGCCTGTATACTGTGGGGGGGGGGGGGCTGTATACTGTGTGGTGGGCTGTATACTGTGTGGTGGGCTGTATACTGTGGGGGGCCTGTATAGTGTGGGGGCCTGTATAGTGTGGGGGGGGCTATACTGCTGTACTGCATAAAGTGGGGGGCTGTATACTGTATACTGTGGGTGCGGTATAGTGTGGAGTGCTATACTGCTGTACTGTATAGTGTGGGGGGCTGTATCGTGTATAGTTTGGGGTGCTGTATACAGTGATGTGTTGTATACCGTGAGGTGCTGTATACTGTGGGCTGCTATACTGCTCTACTATATACTGTGGGGTACTGTATAGTGTGGGGTGCTATACTGCATACTGTGTGGTGCTGTATACTATAGGGTGCTATACTGCATACTGTGGGGTGCTGGGGTGCACTGTAATGCTAGGGCCGAGCCCCGGTCTCCTTCATGCAGAGAGGTGCCCACTTCCAGCCTGAGCCCAGCTGCCCAGAGCACTGATCCTGAGCCGCTGGAGTCTTCAGAACTGGAAGTATTTACAGTCATTCACTGTACTCTACCAGATGTGTGGATTTGTTGTGTGTGTGTTGTGGTGGAGGGCGTGATTGCCTGCTAAGGTGTGGGAAGGCGGGATCCAGGGGGCCCAAGTAAATTTTTGCCCAGGGTCCAATCAATATTAAAGACGGCCCTGGACTAGTGGCTGTGGCTGGTGGCACTGACTGATGACTGCGATGGTTGGCACTGACTGTTGGCTAAGATGACTGACACTGACTGGTGGCTGAGATGGCTGGCACTGACTGGTGGTGTGAGACCACTGGCAGCAACTGGTGGCTAACACTGATGGCAGCAGCAGCTGCTGTATCTGTGTCTGTATCTGTGTCTGACAGGACAAGAGGTGGGATGACGAATCCATTGAATCCATGAATCCCTCGAATTTTGCTGGATTCCTGGACTCGAATCCCGATGTAATTTCCGAAATTCGAATGCCGCCACAACGCCATGTCCCCGCGCCATGTCCCAGCGCCTCCTGAGATGCCTGCTATTTCCCTACCCATGAACTTTCCCTAGTAAAACCCTAAGCAAGCACCGCATAACAGCAGCCTGAAGAGCGCACTTACCTCGGGTCCTGGGCGGCCGCCTCTGCTGTGCCCGGGCAGCAGATGACACTCTCTGGACTTGTTTGCACAGCTCTCCTGCCAAGTTCTTTTTTCTCCACCCACAAAAGAGAGAGGAGAAGGAGGTTCAGACAAACTGACGCGGTTTGAGCCTCTTCAGCCGCCGTCCTTGAGGTAACTTTCTTTCTGTGTTGACATATACTTTGTTAAAAAAGTAAGGACTCTATTTTTTCATATTAAAAGAATATTCCGTTTGGATCACTTTGTTTCTTACACCGTTCACACAATTCTTATGTACAGGATTCGTAGGATTCGAGATTTGAAAGATTCAATATATTCAAAAACATTTTCGGATTAGAAAAAAAATGGATTTGTCCCACCTCTAGACAGGACTGTAATGGCGGTGCTTGTGGGAGGTCCAGGCTGCTATGTGGTGTGCTGCAATTCTATTGGCCGGCACTCCGCACATGAGCATTCAACTCGGTGCATCGAGCATGCGCATTTAAAACTGCACATGCGCATATAACTCAGCGCATGCACACTTAACTTCGGCACACACGCGCAGACACATGGCAGGTACAGAGGGATTTTATTATATAGGATGCAGTCGAGCTAAACTTGATGGGTAAAGTGTTAAGTATAGAATGGCAAAAAAAAGATAACTGACTTTTCAATGGATTTCAATGGCTTTGGTCACGAGATAACCAAGATAAAACTGTGCCATGTGTTATCAGAGTTTTGCTCGGCTACATCTGTAAATACTGTATATATTTGTACCATAAAATTATATATTATTATTAGAGATGAGCAAATTTTGAAGAAATTTGATTCACCGGTTTGTCAAAAAAAAGAATAATAATTTGGTTCAATACAAATATATTTGCAGAGAATTTTGTGCAAAAATGTTAATTTTGCAGCCTTTGCTGCATCTGTCATTGTGAGATACACCCTTTAGATACTGTTGTTCTATTCTGCTATTAAAATAAACACCCATATAGGGCAAACATCTTATCTTAATTTCACAGCCTTTTCTGCATCTGTCATTGTGAGATACACCCTTTAGATACTGTTATTCTTTTCTGCTATAAAAAAAACACCTATTTAAAGCAAAAAAATATATATTGCAGCCTTTGCTAGTAACATAGTAACATAGTACATAAGGTCGAATTTTTTTTTTTATTGCAACAGGAGGCTCTCATTGTGCATTAACTTTCTTTTACTATTCCCATAGCAGCAAGCACTATTACAGCAGGTGAATGAAAGTTTTTTTCAAAACAGGTATTCAGTATGTAAATGAGGAATCACAGGTAGCCAATCAATAAGCATCCCAGTTTATATAAGGTGAAGAGAGCATAGACCCCTCCTCTTTCTTGCTGCTCCCAAACAAGAGATATGTATAGATTTTTTTTATTCTTTTATTATAATTCATATCTGGGGTAAAAATGTACGAATTAATTGCTTTAATCGTTTTAATTATATTCTTATTACCTATATGTTGCCTATTGAATCCCCTATCAACGTTTATTCCACTAGCACATAAGAATTTAAGTTTTAACCACTATTATAATCTTCTGCTCTTTTCTGTCACTCTCCAAGACTCCATTTCACCTTCAACGTTGTCTTACTTACTTATATACCCTCTATATGAGTCTCCTGTTCATCCCCTTGCATTCAAAAGTGCCATCTTACACTGAACGCCATAATCTCGGATACTGCGAGATTTCGGGTGCTCTGCTTAATCTGAATGGTAATTCGCGTGCGCTCCCGATTTCTCCTCAGAGTGCGTCTCTTCACCTCACAGAGCATACTCCACACCTCTCACTGAGTACACTTGACTAATTAATCAATTAATGAATTAATTACATAACTTACCTCATTTCCTCTGTAAGTATACCTAATACAGTCATTTATTCATATGTGTGAAGGCATTTTGCCTGGATTTGTGGGAGGGGCTGAAGTCCGCCTCCAGCCTATTTAGGGCACCCCCTTTACCTGGCTCCTGCACCATCCGAGGTCTGAGCTTTGAGAGAGAGAGTCGCTTGGGGAGTCGCTGGAGTTTTGCTTGCGAGTTGCTGAGCTTCTGGAAGTTCGTCGCCGTCGGTGTTCTGGATTTGGAGCATTCCTGTTTCCGTTCTTCCTGCTGGTTTCACTGTAGGTCGCGTTGCCCGTGAAGCTGTGGGTCATCCACATGGTACAGCTCTGGGCCTCTCCGCTTGTTCCTCTGTGCCACTCATTTTCGTTTCGCCATTGTTGGTCAGGTTTCTCATTCTCGAATCATGCCAATTTTCATGTCGGTCATGCCTGTCAGCATTGCGCAAGAATGCAACCATACGGGAGCTCCGCTCCATTCACAAATCAGCAGCAAGCCACCACAGGTGTATTGTGTTTCAGGGTCATATTCACCATCCATACCATTACTCATTCGGTTCACCACACCTGCCAAACTTCATTCACACGTGCCTTGTCTTTGCTAAGCGAGCCAACCAGGCGGTACAGCACGGGGCCTCACCATTTTGTCCCCCTGTACCATCTCATCTTGCATTTCACCATTGTTTGGTCATGTGCCACCTCATCACCGCCCGGCACACGCGCCGCGACCACAGAGCCCCCGCTCTGCCTCCGGTTCCTGCTTACCTCCGTCCCTCCTGTCACGCTGCCGATGGCGGCCGGCCGCGTCCTCCTGGCTGGTCTGCGCACGCGCGGCCTGGCGGTACTGCGCATGCGCGGCTGGTTCCGTCCGGCGCATGCGCGGTGTTCGGCCTGGCATCCGCAGCTAGTACAGGGGGACCGCCGGCATCCAGGGTTGTCCGTCTCTACCAGCAGCCGGCAGAGCCCCGGAGCAGGCGGTTAGCTTCCTACCCCACACTCACTAGGCAGCACGATCGCCCAACAGGTCACAGCACCACAATCACAACACAAACCCGCCACATCACCCGCGTGCCCCATGGTCCAAAGTAAATAAATAAACAGATAAAAGAAAGGGAAATCCCGCCATATAGTCCATGGCCACGGGAAAAAAAAAAAAAAAAAACACATCACCCACGTGCCCCATGGTCCAAAGTAAATAGATAAAGAAAGGGAAATCCCGCCATATAGTCCATGGCCACATGTTCCAAAACCCCCCCCAAAAAACGCCATAGTCAATGGCCGCACGTCCCCCCTCCCAAAAAAAAAAAAAAAAAAACGCCATAGTCCTCATGGTCACACATTCCAAAAAAAGGAAGAAAAAATCAAATAAAAAAAAAGGGTATGGCGCCTACGTAGACCATGCGGTCACACGTTCATGACGGTCATTTCAGCCCACATGCTAAGCCTCATTTCTCACGTCTCGATCCAACCAGTCACACGCGCAAGCATGTACTTGTTTCATACTCACGTTTCATGATCCCATCAAGGTCATGTGTTCGTTCTCACCACAGTCCACACTCGTCTTACCACTTTCTTTCAAACCCCTTTTAGGCTGTCTAGCATAGACATATTTTTCTCCACACATGTGTTCTGTGAATTTTCTTACCACCAGATACGTACACCTGCATTTCTTTTCATTTCTAGGCCTAGAAGAGTGAGGTACCACTCACATCCAGTGCTGCATTCACCCACTTGTTCTTACATCATGCGTTTTACCCTGCTTCCACTAAAGCTGCATTTCTTTTCATTTCTAGGCCTATGAGAGTGTGTTCCTACTATGTTCACAAGTTGGTTATTCGTTGGTCATGACAAGGGTCTTCTCTTAGCGAGCTGCAATGCCTCTGGCTCTTGTTTTCTCCATCAGTTCAATTTCACGGTTCACGGTTGATTAATGTTTCGGTTGTGCACGTGGTTCAGATCACTACTGTCCATGCATTTTTTCCACCAGGTCTGGCTCATGTTTAACTACTTATCATCACAGTGAGGTCATCTCGTTCAGTCCCTTGGCTTTAGGGGCCCGGTGACCGTTCTCGTGTTGTCCCTTAGGGGTACTATACGGTTGTAGGCGGGTTAGTGTCTCATGTTCATTGTCGGAGATGGTCATGGTTATGCGAGTCCTATTGGTGCCGCATAAGTAAAAAAAAAAAAAATAATGTAATATGCCATTAGTCGCCCACGCATGGCTTCTCCGTTTTAGTTTGACTCACAGCACTCTGCCATTGGTCTCCCACGCGTGTCTTCTCCTATTTAGCACGCACCCACGGCTCCACCATTAGTCTCTCACGCATGGTTTCTCCGGTTCAGTTGTATACATACGACTCCGCTATTTGAGTCTCTCACGCATGGCTCCGCCATTAGAGTCTCTCACGCATGGCTTTCTCCATTTTAGTGTTTCACATACAACTCCGCCATTAGAGTCTCTCACACATGGCTTCTCCGTTTTAGTGTTTCACATATAACTCCGCCATTAGAGTCTCTCACACATGGCTTCTCCGTTTTAGTGTTTCACATATAACTCCGCCATTAGAGTCTCTCACACATGGCTTCTCCGTTTTAGTGTTTCACATATAACTCCGCCATTAGAGTCCCTCACGCATTACTTTGCCGTTTTAGTTTTACACACATTTCTCCGCCATTACAGACTCTCACGCATTACTTCACCGTTTTAGTTTTACACACATTTCTCCGCCATTACAGACTCTCACGCATTACTTTGTCGTTTTAGTTTTACACACATTTCTCCGCCATTACAGACTCTCACGCATTACTTCGCCATTTTAGGTTACACTTATAACTCCGCCATTAGAGTCTCTCACGCGTTACTTCGCCGTTTTACTTTCACACACATAACTCGGCCATTAGAGACTCTCTCGCATCACTTCGCCGTTTTAGTTTCACACAATAACTCCGCCATTAGAATCTCTCACGCATGGCTTCTCCGTTTTAGTGTCACACACATGACTCCGCCATTAGTCTCACGCATGGCTTCTCCGGTTAGTGTCATGCATATGACTTTGCCAGTAGAATCTCTCACGCATGGCTTCTCCGTTTCAGTGTTACACACATAACTCCGCCATTAGAGTCTCTCACGCATTACTTTGCCGTGTTAGTTTACACATATGACTCCGCATTAGTCTCACTCATGGTTTCTCCGTTTGGTGTCACACATATGACTTCACCAGTAGAATCTCTCACGCACGGCCCTGCCATTAGAGCCTCTCGTGCATGGCTTCTCCGTTCTAGTTTTACACATATGGCTCTGCCATTAGAGTCTCTTACGCATGGCTCCGCCATTTGAGTCTCTCACGCATGGCTTCTCCGTATTATTTTTACACATATGGCCCAGCCATTAGAGTCTCTCACGCATGGATCCGCCATTAGAGTCTCACGCATGGCTTCTCCGTATTAATTTCACACACATGACCCCGCCATTAGAGTCTCTCACACATGGCTCCGCCATTAGAGTCTCTCACGCATGGCTTCTCCGTATTATTTATACACATATGGCTCCGCCATTAGAGTCTCTCGCGCATGGCTCCACCATTAGAGTCTCTCACGCATGGCTTCTCCGTGTCAATTTTACACATATGGCTCCACCATTAGAGTCTCTCACGCATGGCTTCTCCGTGTCAATTTTACACATATGGCTCCGCCATTAGAATCTCTCACGCATGGCTTCTCCGTGTCAATTTTCACACATATGGCTCCGCCATTAGAGTTTCTCACTCATAGCTCCGCCATTAGAGTCTCTCACGTATCGCTTCCCCATTTAAATTCTACACACAACCAGCAGGTTCCATGTCTTTTCTGCCTTCAGACCCGCTCGCATGGCTCGGTCATCTGTGGCTTGCAATACAATTATCTTGTGGTGACTTGCACGCGTGGCTTGCGCCATTAGAGTCTCTCTCACGTTATCGTTTTCTCTGACTTTTAATTTCTAGGTTGTCAGATTCCTCCTGGAACATAACATCACGCCCCCTTTTGTCATGTCTTCTCTTCTGGGGTTTGCTTCTTTCTGCCACCTTAAACTCAAATGTCATACAACGCCATCATACTCTATCTCACTGGCATTCTACACCACACGCTAATCTTACACCCTAATAACATCAGTTGCATGGCCTCTCACTAAATCAAAACCATACTCAGAGGTATTCAGAAAGCCGCACATCCAGCGGAGAGGCTACCCATTAACAATCATATTTTCAAGGCATTATCCGACTTACTAGACGCCAAGCCTTCTGAAGCAGATACCAACTCCATCCTCAAAACAGCAATTTACTTGGCCTTCTACGGTTTCCTGAGGCCCGGGGAATTCACTACAACCTCCACGACCCAAGCCACACCTTGTCTTCTTGTCTCCCACTTGGCGAAACACATGGATCATTACATCCTGACCTTACCTCACTCCAAGAGTAGTCAGCACTTACCCGTCAACATTTCATATTACCCCACGCACAACAGATGGTGTCCAGTCAGGGTTTTGGATGCTTACAGACAACGTCACAAGTTTCTACCCTCTCAACCGCTACTTCAACTACATGGTTCGGTACTCACCACCACCACCTTCATGACCCATGTCAGGTCATCCCTCACACAACTGGGCCTCAACGCAGCCAACTACTCAGGGCACTCCTTTCGCATTGGAGCCGCGTCCACGGCCTCCAGTGCCAACGTCCCTACTCATGTCATCGGGAATTGGGGCGCTGGAAGTCATCCGCTTACTCGCGATACATTCCCAATCCAACACAAGAGTTAAGAGATGCTTTCCAAAACATGTCGGGTTGAGCTATTCATGTATATTTGACTACAATAAACTGGTTATTTCATTTTTGCCCTCTTCTTTCTCAGGCCTACCTCATCCTCGGTTTCGGCACACCACAACCGACTACGCTTATTCCCTGATTTCCTAGGGTTCTTCACTGTACTACCGTAAGCGCCTTACACAAGTGTGAAGGCATTTTGCCTGGATTTGTGGGAGGGGCTGAGGTCCGCCTCCAGCCTATTTAGGGCACCCCCTTTACCTGGCTCCTGCACCGTCCCAGGTCTGAGCTTTGACCCTCCCACCACTCCTCTCATTTACAACTCATTTCTTCCATATCTCTTTCCTTGGGTGGGCCCTCTTCTTTCTCAGGCCTACCTCATCCTCGGTTTCGGCACACCACAACCGACTACGCTTATTCCCTGATTTCCTAGGGTTCTTCCCTGTACTACCGTAAGCGCCTTACACATATATATATACAGTATATATATATATATATATATATGTTTAATGTCATTTACATATCTCTCCTATTTACTCCAGTTTTTCTTTCCCTTATCTTTCCTCACACATTAGCAACATGAATCCCTCACAAGAACAACCGACTAGTCAACCCATGCCGATTAACTATGAGGTAGTAACCACGGAGTCCATCCAACATATGGTGGACCAATCTGTTTCTAGATCAGTATCAGTGGCCATAGAATCTGCCATAGTTTCTCTCCAAGACTCCATTTCAAAATCTCTTTCGTTAGTAATAGACCAAAGAACACCTCAGGTCTACCCTTCTATCCCTTCAGATAACATCCTTTCCGCAGAAAATTCCACTTCCGCTAACCTCAGACTCATGGATCCTGAATACTATCTCAGGTTATCAAATAGATTTCTTATCCCCTCCATCCCAAAAACCATATACCTCAGCCAATACTCTTCTCTACCACAGACCAAAACCTCATAGAATCAGAAATAAAAAAGATCTCTTCTACAAAGATGCCATCATCCAAGTTCTCCTCCTATCACCGGGTTTCATCAGCAACATCTTTCTAGTAAAAAAGAAAGATGGGTGTCACAGACCGGTCATAAATTTAAGAACCCTCAACGACTTTGTAACTTACCATCACTTCAAGATGGAGGGAATCCATCTTCTCAAGGACCTGTTACTCCCTCAGGATTATTTATGGGGCTGGTTATTATTACTGGATAAGTTGTGCAAGATATGGTTATGGAACCTTTAAAAGTATTATCGCTCAATGTCAATGGTTTAAATGGGCCACAAAAAGAGAAGCCGGGTTATCCAAATACTAAGAAAAGAGAGGGTAGATATACTGTTCTTACAAGAAACCCACTTCAGGGACAATAGGATTCCTGCACTATATGCAAAAATGTTCTTCACATGGATACATAGTACTCACTCATCAGCTTCCAGGGGGGTCTCGATAGGAATTAGAAATGGCCTTCCCTTTCAAATTCAGGCACAATCTACTGACCCGGAGGGACGCTTTGTGTTTGTAAAAAGGTTCACTCTATGGCAATAGGGTCACTCTAGTCAATGTATATGCTCTCAATCTTAATCAAGTCAAGTGGTTAGTGGGGACTTTACAAAACCTACATACGTTCAGAGAGGGGGCTATGATTCTGGGAGGGGATTTTAACCAGGCCTTGGACCACCCACTCGACTCCACCTCTCTCCACCCAAGACAATCAACCCTACAGGTCAGGAAGCTGAGAAATGCTCTAGATGCTCACCAAGTATCGGATGCCTGGAGGGTGCTTCATCCACAGGGGAAAGATTATACTTTCTTCTCAGGGATGCACGGCACCTACAGGAGGTTGGACTACATATATGTGTCAAATCACCTCCTGGAGAGAGTGGAGTCGGCGTGCATTGGGCTAATTATGGTCACAGACCACGCACCAGTCTCAGTAGGAATACACCTCCAGGGAGCCCCGCCCAGATCCTGGGCTTGGAGGCTTAATGACACCCTCCTGGAAAATGACAAACATAGATCACAAGTAGAAGAGAAATGAAGCATGTTCTTTGAGGTGAACAACGATTCACAAATAGCCACACCCATTACGTGGGAGGCGCACAAAGCCTTTATTAGGGGGGAGCTAATAGCTTTGGGGTCGTGGGTCCGCAAACAGAGGATGAATGGAATCTATTCCGTGGTAACCCAAATATCCGTGTTGGAAAACCTTAATAAGAGAAAGCCCTCCAAAGAGACTCACGATGACATAATTAAACTGTGCATACAACTTAAGGACCTCCTAAACATTAGGTCAGCAAAGATGCTTAAAATGGCGAAATTCCAGGCCTATATCCACGGTAACAGGGGATCAAAATTACTTACACGATTAATAAAGGGTCAGAGGGAAAAGACTCACATTGCACGTATTCAAAATAGTAAGGGAGACTCCCTGACATCGACCCCAGCAATAGCAAATGAATTTGCCTCTTTTTACTCCTTATTATACAATCTGCACAGTAGACCCAAAAGATATACTGGAGAAAACTGCTTCATTCATTAAATCAGTGCCTGTCCCCAAACTTCAGTCCGTAGAGGCAGATGATTTGTTAGCTCCCATCACGGAGGAGGAGGTGAGCGCTTGTCTCTCTAGGTAAGAGCTCGGGGCCGGATGGCCTCCCCATCTTATATTATAAGGAATTCCAGAAGACATTAATCCCTCAACTCACTAAACTATGTAATTCGCTGATAAAAGGGTACCCTTTTCCATCACAGTCCCTGATGTCTCATATAGTGGTCTTGCCAAAAGAAGGGAAAGACGAAGTAGGCGCGGTAGTTACAGGCCCATCTCGCTTATGAATGCTGTTGTGAAATTATGGGCCAAAATTCTCAGCCAGAGGATTGCCAAGTGTCTTCCCCATCTTGTTCAAGAGGAACAGGTGGGTTTTGTGGGGGTAAAGAGGGCAGACACAACGTAAGCAGGATATTCTATGACATACATTATGCAAGAGCATAGAAGATGCCTTTAATAATTATAGGGACGGACGCGGATAAAGCCTTTGATAGGGTAAGCTGGGCATTTATGAAGGATGCGCTCCTGCACTATGGCTTCCCCTCAGCATTCGTCACTGCAATCTTCTCCCTATATGGGAGCCCCTCGGCAAAAGTTTTGTCCAATGGCTGCCTCTCTAGAGATTTTTCTAAATAAAATAAGGGCTTCAGATAATATAAAGGGACTACAGATCGGGCGAACCACGCACTCAATAGCAGCTTTCGTTGATGACCTTTTACTGCTAATTACGAACCCAGAAGAGGCCTTGCCAGAAATTATGGAGTTGCTGAAAGATCATGGAAGGGTTTACAACTTTAAAATTAACTATGAGAAATCGGAGATACTCAATGTCTCCATAAAAAAAAAAGAGGGCAGATGCCCTAGTCCCCCTTTCATCATTTCAATGGCCGAAACAGGCTATAAAATTCCTAGGCATTCAGGTTCCCTCAGACCCCCAGCAATTCTCTAGCTTGAACTATCCTCCCCTATTCACTAAAATCAAGTCTTATCTAAGTTCCATTAAAATTCCCTTCTTGTCCTGGCTAGGCAGGAAAAACGGATTGACAACGTATGCCCTCCCATAGATCTTATATACCTTGAGATGTCTGCCTTTTAGAATCCCTAACAGGCTTTTTGCAAATTTTAGAAAGCTCTTCACTAACTTCTTATGGGCTAACGGGAAATCGCGTCTCTCCTACCCTCTTCTTATCAGGAGGCCTCTCTTTCCCAGACTTAAAAACCTATCACCACGCTATACATCTAGAAAGATGGACGGAACTAGCGGACTCATCCAATAATAAACTACATGTAGATATTGAGCATAGTCTTATGGGCACAAATGCCACGCGATACTTGTGGGTCGCTTGTAGGGGTAGAAATAGGCCCTCTCAACTGACTGAAATGACAAGTTAGGGCCAGCTGTAGGGTTTTATAGGTGGTGACCCTTTTCCTTCCCTAGCGGTGAGGCCTAGTGTCTTTCCCCTTCCTTCTTGTTGTCTTTTGGTGTTCTCCCCTATTACATCCGTGACACTTTCTTCCTTTCTTTATAAAGTCCTGTAATCCACTCCTCCTGTGGTCCTTCCATTGGGCAATGTCATTCTGCCATGAGTCATTCTCTTCTTTGAGTAGATATTTACATACTGCAGAGGTTCTTGGTAAGCTCGGCTATGCAGTTTCATTGTTCCTTCTTTACACCTTATGTCCAAAATGCTTACATTCCTGAATGACCTTTCTCTGTCTAGTGGGGAAGTGGTGGTATTGCAACTTTTTCTGTAATCCTCCTGTTCAGCCTTCTTGTGCAGAGGAGCTGGGATGTATGACATCTGGTTGTTTTTGTTAGGGAGGTACTAGTTAAAAGGCACTATTATTTTGTTTTCCCAAAAAAAGATCTGTCTGGCAGACATGGCTTTAGATATCTTCTCGTAACTACATAAGTCAGCAGAAAGCAATAATGTAATTTAGGTGCATGTTGTTATGGGCAATGGCAGCAGAATTGGTGTCTGGCATCTTTAAGAGTTGCTGCAACCGCTCAATTTTTGGCAGTATGGTGCTCTGGCGGGCAGATTATGGCTCCAACAGTCCTTATTGAGGTTAATTCCCCGAGCAGTACTCACTCAGACCTGCTTGGTGTTGATTCTCAGGATCCAGTGAAGCTGGAACTGTAATTTCCCTTCTCCAAGATGGCTGCTGCTTTAACTTCCCGTAGGAGTACCTATGGTTTATTTGCCCTCCTGGGAACTTGAACTCAGCAATTTAGTTCCTCCTGCTGCAAAGATGGTTCCTCTGTGGAGGCGGGCAGTTTGTATTCCCCTCTCTGCTGGGGGGACGTCTTTCTTCTCAATACATGAGGCACAAATCCAAGATGGCTGATTAAACCCTATTTTGCCACAGTGCTGCAACTGATGCAGATCCACACTCTTCAGAAGCAAATAAATGCAATAAAGTCATTTGTAGGAGGTTTTACAGATGCTGTGGGCCTTAAGTAGTAAGGCACAGAATAATATATATTCTGTTCATAATGCCTAATTTGCAACACGCTACCCTCCCCTGGAAGACTCCTACTGCAGGAGGGGGAAGCTCCCCAACTGTGCCATGTCTCCTCTCTCTCCAACTCTCAATTACACTAGCTTCCAGCAACCCTTCCCTTGGTAGGAAGCAGGACTAGCCCACTTTTGTCCAAAAGGGGGAAAATGGAATGTTAAGTTCCATTCTATCTAAAGATGCTCTCTGCCAGATACCCTGCCACCTGCTGGTGAGCTAGGCACAGTACATGAAGATAACAGTTGCATAACAATATTATTAATGCACAATATCAGAGTATCTTGAATTAAGTACACAGTTGACATTTTTTGTTAGCCATTAGAGACAGTAGCAGGGTGATGAAAGGGTAGTGCCCGTTTTGGGGTACTACATGGGAGTGAACCTTTTCTTAGCGACAAAGCTGGCCATCACTAGGAAGGATGATCCCATATACTGTGAATATCATTCCTTTTCTTGATTTGAAAAGATGTAATGTAACCAGCTGGTCTTCTACCTTTAAAGACTGCAGTGTACCTTGATAGTTTTTTATGGTCTTTCTGAAATTACCTGGGGAATGTTGTTCCTTTATTATGTATATTTTTTATTTCCTTTATCTACTCAAAATAAAAACCCAATAAAAACATTGTTGATGAAAAGATATGTTATGCTAATCTTCATACCAATACATTATACAAACATATCAGACACTTCCTGTCATTAATGTATGTTAAGCAGGTACATCTTCATAAAGCACTAGTGGATTCATAATACAGTGACCATGAACTACTACAGGCTCATGCTGTACTTTCATGAACCTCTCATTTAAAGGGGTTTGAAGGGGTCATGGTGCTTGGATACGCACTACTGTCTTTTCCTGGGCTTGTGATTTTTAGTGACCTTTCTCCAGGTCTGCCCCATTGAAGAGTACAGGATTAAGTTGCAATTCCAGGCACAACTGCTCACAATGTAAGGACTATACCTGGCATACAATGTATGCTCAACCTGCTCACTCTTTCAAAGATCTGACCGAAAAGGGTTCCAAGAGTTGGACCCAGCAGCAGTCTGATATTGATATCATGTCCTATAAAATATTAAGCATTTTTTAAATTTATTTATCCTGAATTCATATAGAATCTGTAAGGAGGAAAAAAAAAAAAAGAGTGACACGTACCAATACATGGCATATAGTGGAGGTGTTCTTTGCTAGGTGCATAGCTTTGAGGTCTCACGGAGGCACTGTAAAGCAGCTCTAGGGGCCATAATGACTTAATGTGTTGCTGTAGAGAAAATGTGCATTTGGCTTATTTATGTGCATGAGCCGTAAAGGGTCATTCAGTTTAATACATACGGTGTTACCATGCACTAGAAATTGCTCAAATTGATAAAATGTAGGTTACAGCAAACATTTCTTTAGCTTGGATTGTATTATTAGTAATAATAATATTTTATTTCTAAGACATCTAAATAGTTTGCAGCACTATGCGGTACATTAGAGGGTATAACGATTTACATTAATATAAAAATGGAGTCTTATAGTTCAACATAAGGTGAGAGCTTACAGCTTACAATAAGTTATAATACAGGGAATGAAAACCTTGACGTCCACACACTTAGAAGAAAATAATTTATGTTTCCCAGAGCATGACAGCAACAAGAAGCAAGGTGTACATTATTTTAGCGAGAAATCTCTTTTGAGAATACGGGAAGGCATAGAATAAGCCACAATACCACCCACACACAAAAAAACTGCACTATAAGATGTTTCCCGTTCAAGTAAAGCATTTACTCTGTTTGTTGAATACATTGAGGAAATTGATTGAGTCTTTTATTCCCCGGTAGGTTTACCCTGCCCACAAATTACAATTATTTATCTCTGTACCTGTCCTTCTGTGCAGGAAGAAAGAGCTTGATAGGTACTAATCATTTTCTTAACCATGAAATGCTAACGTACATTTGTCTTTTTCGCTAGCATGAAAAATATAAGCTTTGCAACAGTGAACTCTTGTGGTACAAACTAAAAATGATTCAGAATTCTTGTCAACTCTTAGTTTTGTTAATAGCAGATGTCAAAGTAGAACATGCTCCACATAAATCTACATTAAATAGGAGACAAATAATAAGAGGGACTGTAGGTGCATATGATGTGAATATGATCACAATCTGTGATAAGACATATGGTACTGCATATAAAAACATTTGAAGCATAACACAAGTTGTCCTACTGTATACTTCACTGTATAATGAGTTGGTTACATTTTCGAAGGCTGCCTAATATGGCCATATTATGGCATCCATGGAAGTGTATGGGGCTATGCTGTACTTGGATTTCACATGGAAGCATACAGTTTTTTCCTGTCTGATCAAAACAGAAAATAACAAGACATGGCGTCATGACTCATGATCCACTGGAAGATGCATTATAGATTTAATATACGTTACTGTACAGAGGAACCATACATGGATTGATTATGATTTTGATCCCAAAATCAGCCCTATGGCACCTGTCAAGGATATCCCTCCTGGGAAAACACATGTCCCTTTAGCCACAAGAAAGCAGATCTTGACCTAGGGAGATAAATCTACACAAAACCTCATTTGCAGGTACTGCTGATGGTCTTGCTTCCTGTGTCACATGTGTTCAGAACAAGTCTCCTAGACAGAGTCTTGCAGGTCTTCTCCTTTCTTTACCCATACCAGATGCACTGTGGCAACATATATCATTAAGCATATGGCATTTATCATTGATTTACTGCCATTTATGGGATGCACAATGGGTTGTGGGTTGTGGTTGATCACTATTCCAAAATGGCACACTTTGTTTCATTATCTGGTCTTATTTCTGGGGGGACAACTGACCAAGCTGTTTGTCGAACACATTTTCTGGCTACACGTCCTGCCTAAACACATTGGGGGAGATTTATCAAACTGGTGTAAGGTAGAACTGGTTTAGTTGCTGATAGCAGCAGATCAGATTCCACCTCCATTTTCCAAAGGAGTTGTGAAAAATGAAAGGTGGAATCTGATTGGTTGCTTTGGGCAACTAGGCCTGTTGTCTCTGACAGAGGACTGTAATTCACATCAAAATTTGGGAAGTCACTTTGCTGGTTATTGGACGTTTAGTTGAGCTTTTCTTCCACCTACCATCTCAGGTCCAACAAATAGAGTACACTAATCAGATTTTAGAAAATCTCACTTTATCTCTTCTAGTCAAAACATCTCGGTATCCCTGCTTCCTTGGGCTGAATTCTGCCCATGCTCCTTCCGCTCAAATTGAGGTCTGCTATCGCTCAGCAATGTTCCTCTTTGACCATAGGGTTCATGTACTCCCTCCGGGTCTTATAGGGCCAAAGTGCACCCTAATATTCCCCAGCCAATGGCTGATTACCCTGGTATTTTTTAGGCACCTTCCCCTGTGGGAAAGTAACTGATCAATAGGTTTTAGTTTGCTACTTTACATATACTGTGTGCCATATTTGTTTGCCTGGTCCATGTATCTGACCTCTCTGTTCTGACTCTGAGATGCCCACCATGACCTTGCACTGCTTATTGGTTTTCACGCATTCTACCTGCCCTGACCTCAGCCTCTCCCTGGTTACGATTGTTGCTTGATTCCCCCTAGATGCCATGCACCAGTGTCTCCTGCAGTCACTTGAACCAAGACTACTCTAAGAGGTAGCGGCCTAGTGGTTCACATGAAATAATGCCCAGAACCCTGTATAGGGGTTAATGGCTGAACTCTCTTAGCAGTAGCATCAACCAAATGTTTTTAAGTAGCACAGTGGGTACACACTCAATTTGTTATCATAGGTGTGCGCAGCCTATTGCATTAGGGTGTGCACCCTAAAGCACAAACACACACGCTCGGGCACGCATGTATGTGTATATATATATATATATATATTATACATACTTAAACTTAGTGGTTCAGTGGTTTCTCAAAACCTACCCCAATTTGCCTGAGCCACAAGTCATCGACAGCTTCAGCACCCGCTGGCACTCGACGTTCCACATATTGGCTAGGCTTTGTGAGCAGCAGAGGCATATCAGCTGCAACATGGTCATCGCCTTTCCAGTCAGCTTTCTCTAATCAGAAGCAAGGAGTGGGCATGGATGTCTGACCTCTGTGAGGTTTTAAGAAACTTTGAGGAATCAACACAGATGGTGAGCGGCGATAACGCTATTAAACATCCCACTTCTGTGCCTACTCAAACGCTCACTGCTCACAATTAAGGACAACGCTGTAACGGGGCGCCGAAGGCACACTTGGTCTCCCATCAGCCGCACATCTGCTGCTTAGCTTCGGGAGCGAGGATCTGTGTTCCGCCTTGTTTCCAGGGCGGATTTTACTAGCTGGGAGGCTCCCTGCTCCAAGGTCTGCCTTGAGCGCCGAGCTGATCACTCGGTGCTCGACTTGTTTGTCTGTCGGTCATGTGACGCTGGCCACGTCACATGACCCTCACTCCCCTACTATAAATACAGGCAACCTGCTGGCTACAGGTTGCCTGTGATTTTGGTCCCTTAGGCTGTGTATTATTATTGTTATTTAGCTTACCTTTGTATTTGACCCTTGATCTGCTTCCTGACACCTCTTCTGCCTGCTCCCTGAACCTTGACGCTACCTCTCGGATTTTGACCTCAGCTTGCTTTTGGATTTTGTCTTTGCCTCTTCTCTTGTACTGACGTGACCTCCTGTACTGACCCCGGCTAGTTGACCCGCCTCGTCCTTCCGTTTTTGGTGGTACCTTGCTTGTTTCAACTCTCTGTCTGCTTGAGCGCTACCTCTCATTGGCTGTCCGCTTCCCTGCTGTCTCTATCTCTCTGCTTGCACTTACTTAGGTCAGAAACTGTCGCCCAGTTGCGCCCCGTCACCTAGGGCTGGTGGTGCAAGTAGGCAGGGACAGGGGACCGGGTGGCATCTCAGGGGGTTCACCTCCGCTCTATCTTCATACCCGTGACGCTACCCCGTGACAGACGCTTTGCATATGGAAGAGGTGGAAATGGGGGAAGAAGAAATCACACAGGGTGACCACCCTGCTTCCTTCTTCTCAGCGCGAATTGGACAATGAAGTGGAGGAGGAGCAGGAGACGGTTGCCTCCGCTACAGAGGATACTACCCATGGAAGTATAATTCCATCTGTTCAGCATGGTTGGGCAGAAGAGGAGTAAGAAGATGAGGAGATGGACAGTCATCCTGCTGATGACGACAGCAAAGTCTTGCCTGTTGGTACTCTGGCACACATGGCTGACTTCATGTTAGGCTGCCTTTCCCTAGACCTGTGCATTATACGCATTTTAGACAACATGGATTACTGGGTGTTCACCCTTCTCGACTACCGCTACAAAGAGAACTTCTCATCTCTCTTTCCTCAGGTGGAGAAGATGAGCAAAACCAGAAGGTCCTTGTTGAAAAATTGCTCCAAAAATGTATATCTGACAACGCTGGTGGCAAAGTCTGTACTTCCTCGGGCAACCGAGGATGGGAGACAAGGGGAACACACAGCAGGTCCAACAGAGGCAGGGCAACACTCTCCAAGGCCTGGGACAGTTTCATGAGACTCCAGCAGCACACTCACCCTGATGCGCAGCTTAGTGACACAAGGAGCGAAAAGTTTTGGAAGATGGTGAAGTAGTACGTAGCAGACCGTGTCAGCGTCCTCAGTGATCCCGCAGTGCCTTACAACTACTGGGTGTCAAAGCTGGACACTTGGCACGATCTGGCGCTCTACGCCTTGAAGGTGCTAGCCTGCCCTGCCGCCAGCTTTTTGTCTGAGCGGGTATTTAGTACTGCTGATGGCTTTATAACAGATAAACATATCCGCCTGTCAACTGAAAATGCTGACAGGTTGACTCTTATAGAAATGAAAGGCCTGGCTTTCCCCTGACTTCTCAACTCCACCAGAGGAAAGCGGATCAACAAAGGCACTTTAAATGTTTAATGTACTCATAGTGTTGAGTGTGAATATTCGAATAAGGAATATTTTTAGTGCATATCGCAACTTCTAATGTAGTGCTATAATCTTTTTTTTTTAAGAGTCTTATTTTTTTTTATCTGAAGTTCAGAAGAGAAATAAAGTTACAACTAATAGACAAAGAAGATTATACCACTATATTAGCTAAATTGATCGATTCTAAATTAGTTTTTTCCGAATATTCTCTATATTGCAAGAAGCAGGGTGGAATTAATCTTGTTATTTGAATTCCCGATTTTTAGCAGAAAATCAGTAATGTTATTAATGATCGCGTGAGGACACGATCTTATGAGTGACGTAATCGTGTCCCGTGTTATGTGCCCTGGTTTTGGTTTTGCTACCAGTGGAGTTTGGCAGTCTGCCTGTATTAAAATCAGCGATCGAAAATGGGGCAAATTCGATTTAAAAAAGAAGAAGTTATTCTCACTGTAAGTAATATTGCATTACAGCACTGTATTTTATATTTAACAGTAAAAGAATCACACGTGGCACTGCTGATATGTGGTCACACTGGTGCGTGCCTGCACAAGCCTCTCAATACCTCCAAACAAAAACCAGCAAGGTGGTGCACAATCCAAAAGATAAAGTCATTAAATCTTGCAAACTGAAATGAAAAAAAAAATAGGCAGTACTCACCAATGGTTCATTTGCTTCTTTATTTCAAGCAGACAATCAAGTCAATTAGTCTGGTGCAACCTTTTCCCGTCTTTATAGAGTTAAAGTGTTCCCTGATCCTCTCAAATAAACATCTGATGGTCTTTCCCACATAGACAAAATAGGTCCCATCACAAAAAGGATTACTAGTTTCATAAACTGTAGAAGTACTTATGTAGTATATGTTTTGATGTGTGATTGTGGCCACTTCTATGTGGGGAAGACATCAGATGTTTATTTAGGAGGATCAGGGAACACTTTAACTCTATAAAGACGGGAAACGGTTTCACCAGACTAATTGTCCATGTGAGAAAGGTACATGGAGGTAATGTGAAAGCACTCCAGTTTGCTGGGATAGAGACTGTCCCATACCCAGTTCAGGGAGGAGACAAACACTGAACCCTTTTGCAAAAATAAGCAAAGTGGATTATTTGTAAAGGAGAAACAGGTCAGCTTGGTCTGAATGACCGCAATGATTTAAATGCGTTTTTGTAATATTGTATCTCTTTGTTGTAACATGTTGATTAATGATCTCTTGTGTGCATGGCACCTGGTTGTTGTGGATTTCCATGGCAACCTGACGCCGGGGTATAAGAGGTCAGCACGTATGAGGGTGCACCTGCAGTGGCCTGAGGAAGCACGATTACTCGTGCGCAAAACGGCCGTCGCCACTGGTATGTGAATCTGGCTAACTGCTACCTTGCCGCATGAAGCACTTGTCTGCTTGAAATAAAGAAGCAAATGAACCATTGATGAGTGCTGCCTATTTTTTCTTCATCTCAGTTTGCAAGATTTTATTTTATATTGCATGCATGGCAGAACAATATTTAGCAACACTCGATCTACGTCCAAATTATTTATATGTAGATTGAGCGTTGCTAAATATTTGTGTATGCGAATAAGAACTACATTGATACAATTTTTTATTTATTTTTTCCTCTGCCGCCAGCTCCCCCTAATAGTAGATACTACTGATTGGTGCACTTAGTATTCTTGTTACTTCGCAGCACTATGTCAGTAGCATGTATGTATGTATGGACAACAGTTAAATATCTATTACATGCACGTCCATTTTCCTGCCATGCAATATATACCACACACTATATACCATACATACAATATATATATATATATATATATATAATTTAAATTTATGCCCATAAGCTTTTTTTGTAGGACCAAAAGTATTTGCTGGTTCATTTAGCGTTACCCAGGGTGCACTACGGGGAGGCGAACCAGCAGGACACCCAATACCGTACCGTCACTTAACTAGACAGGTACATCACAGCTTAGCTGGCCAATATCTGATTGCTCAGACCTCACATACATATAATCGCAATCCAATCCAATCTTATATTGGTAACTTTAAATCTAATATTTCCCATTTAAAGACGTAACTACTTTTTTGCTCTTTTGTAGTGGATATTTTTTTGAATATTTGTATAATTAAAAAAAATGTGATTCTATGCTTTTATCTTTATCCTTCAGCTGTACTGTCTGTCAGGGCGGAATAAAATTAAAAAGCGGCATATGGCACGACCACAAGGCCATTCAAAAAAGATATTGCGATCTCAAACGCCTACACCCAGATCGGGTCGAAGATTATAGTAGGTGATTATGCCCAGGTACAATGCTTACATGAATTTTGTATCTCTCTCTACAACACTCAGTAATGTATATATTCAGTTATGCTGCTAATCCGTACAGACGTAGTATGGTTAACACACAACCTCTTAACTCTAATTTCTTAACTCATCACGTAATCATCACGTAATGACACAAAAGCCATTTTATAAAATATCTTAACGTATTTAATTGCATTAAGTTTACATAACTCGTCTCATAAAGCATGTGTGTAAACTCTACTACATCCGTATTTCATCCCTTTTCAAATGATTACTTAATACCTGGTGTGACATGTACAAAATCTTTCGGTTACATCATACATCTCTACCTTGCTGAGATTGTATATATATTGTTATACACACAGCGCGGTACTGATGTATGATGTCACCGGATGATTTCATACATTTCACATAAATATATATAGGTATTTTTGTTTATATCTACATAAACTGCAAACATCATTCAGTATTCTGGTCAAAGTCCCCGACCATTACATACATCCCCCACATAATGCATGGGATTCAAGATTATATGTATAAATATATATATATATATATATATATATATATATATATATGTATTTATTAAAAAGTATGTATGTATGTGTGTATGCTCCACAAAAACTCAAAAACGCAACCATCAAACGAAACTTGGTTTACACATCCCTTGCTACCTGGAAAGAAATCTTGCAGGGGTCTCGGCTCTCTACGACGTACCATTCCCGATAAAATTCCCCCAAAATGACCTGTATTATTCAATACAAGCCTGCGAGCCTTTCACTTAAATCCTAACTGCCAACTGACGGACGCTGTGGAGTTCACACTTAAAGGGCCGGTCACCGTTAAAGTCACTGTTAAAGGGGCAGTCTAACGCTGGCAGCCACAAAAAATTATATACCCAACATAACACCATTCAATAACCCCTTATCTAATTTCTGAACTGTTGTATGGTTCCCCTAAACGTCACTTACCCAGTCACAATACCCTATAGGGCACCTTCCTAACAAATTCCATGTTACATCATCCTACCTTGTAACTTAGACTAGTTCTACCCATCTATAACACTTTTTTTTAACCAACAAAATGAGGTAAATCCACTATTGGTATAATTCATAATCCCACGCAGATTCCTCCATATAGGAATTTCTTGAGCTTTATCTTTGTTATGATTTATGAGTTGTTTGTATAAATTCTTAACAGTGTCATTATTACAGGTCAACCCGTTCCCTCAGTCCGCCACCACAAAAAAAAACTGAGGAGGTGCCCATGGAGGAGGAGTGTGAAGAGCAGGAGGAGGGAGAAAATGTGGAGGCCACTTCCACCCAAGATGTTGGCGAGACAGAGGCGACAGAGGAGGAGGCCAGACCTTCCCAGCCACCAGATTTTGCCCCCCCCAGCTCCAGAAGAGGAGGAAGAGGTGGTCTACACCCCCCACTGGGAGGGTAAATATGTGCACACATTACTATAATTTGGTGTACATAACATATTCACAAGCATCCCACGATCCCCCCACCACCCTGCATCTCCAGAGTTGTAATGCACATGTGTAATGAATCTGAAAAATAGCAGCCCTTAGTTAACATGGCTACCTGTTTAGCTGAGCTGCATTTGCACCCCGGTTCACAAACGTTTATGCCTGAGGGCAAGGTGTCTGTTGATCCGTAATAGACTGTCCCTCTGCGTCAAGTCACGTCCCGCTGAGGCCTACTTTTAATGGCCGGCTGTGAAGTGGATAACAGTGGCAACAATGAGGGGACATCAGAAACTAGTGTAATAGGGAAATAAAAAAATGCAACATACTTTGTAAACTACCAAAAAACTATTAACTAACCAAATAAATAACATTATACTCTATCCGAACTATAACTAAGAAAACCAAAATATAATTAACGTGAATATCTATAGTTATTGTATTTAGATGTAAATAGGCAGTGTTTAAACACATACTACACACAATGCACTAATTGTCTTGTAAGTAACCCTAATTGAAATAAAAAGAAAATTAGTTTTTTTTTTCCAGTAGTGATCAAGTGCATAAAGCACTTAGAGGACAACAAAAAATAATGTATTAAATGACGTGGTGAAACTAAAAAACCTGCAGCATCGTGTCAATATGAAGGTGTGGGGGAAATGGAGGAAAAACACCTTCTCCAATTGCAAAAAATGGACCAAATTTTATTGGATCTAAAAAAGTTGCCCTAGAGACTTATTTTCTTATTTTTGTTATAAATACATTTTTTCAGTTTGATAACGTGTGCTTTCTTTTATTTATTTTTTATGTAATGTTATGGTGTAACTTTATAAGTTTGCAGGACAGACAGCAGAACAGACAGCATTAGATACATGGTAACACTGTAGTATACAACCCACACATAACTCAGCAGTGTCAGGACCTACAACAGCAATCATCCGTAACGGTACAGTATAAGGCCCACACATAACTCAGCAGTGTCAGGATCTACAACAGCAAGTATTGGTAACGGTGGAGTATAAGGCCCACACATAAGTCATCAGGGTCAGGACAGACTTCATCATCATCAGCAGGTAGATGTTAAGGGTCCAGTATAAGGCCTACACATAGCTCGGCCTAACTCAGCACGACAGCCAGCAGCAGGTTCGAAGTGTGCAGCAGAAATTTGTTCCCAGGAATGGGCCCCTACCAGACCAAGACAACACCAAAAATAACCAAGACACCTCTGACAGCATCATGTTCTAAGCGTGCAGTAGGAATGGGCTAACATGAAAAAAATTACATTATTTGACTTACTAAAAAATTTGTTTCAATAAATAATTATTTTTTTAAACAAGAAAAAGAAGTACAAAATTAGCTACTCACAACACGACGCGTTCCTCCGACTGAACTTTCAAGATCGGGCACATCAAGTCTGTTGCAGATAAATAATTTTAATAACATTTTAACAATAACAATTTACAACATTTTAACAATAACTGTCCTTTCTGGCTATCTTTTTAATTTTTTTATGGAAAGCTACTATATCTTTCATTATTTGACGGTTCCTCTTATCCATCCTCCGAACCTTCTTCGAAACCTGCCGCAGCAGCTTATGGATAGCCAATTGATCTTCTAGATGCTCCTTCTTGAACTTGCCCATTCATTGATGGCAATTATAGCTTACTGTATGTTTAAAAGAAAAGAAAATAGTAATGCAATTTAGTTTAGCAGACAATTAGTGCATTGTGTGGAGTAGGTGTATAAACACTTCAGATTTACATCAAAATCCAGAAGTTACACATGATACAGTTTAATGTTATTTTTTGGGGTAGTTTACATTTATTAGCTACTTTAGACACTCGCGCCACTTGCACACGACCGTATGCCCTTTGAGACATACGGTCCATGAGCATACATTGTGCACATGGGAACGCACAGCAGCAGCAGGTTACTATGATACTCTCCGCATCGTCCGCCCATGGGACTATAGTCCTGTGTTCATAAGGGTGCAGGACAATCGTCCCACGGGTGGCCGATGCGCACAGCATCAATAGTAACCTATGGTTAAGGCCTCATGCACACGACCGTGCCGATTTTTGCGGTCCGCAAAAAATGGAAGCAGCTCTTGTTGCCTTCCGTAATTTGCGGAACGGAACGGGTTCCGGCAATATAAATGCCTATTCTTGCCCGCAAAGCACGGACAAGAATAGGACATGTTATATTTTTTAGCGGGACGCGGAAAGGAGCTAAAATGGTGGCTCGGATGCGGACCCAAACAACGGTCGT